>NW_024061782.1:600000-1140000 GCF_006381635.1 Hibiscus syriacus
GGATCAATCTTGTGAGTATAATGTCAAAATTAACTTCTAATATTTATCAAAATGAGAGAATATTTTGATTTTAATTGTTTTATTTTATGGTAAAAAAATCACTGACATTTGATTGAATAATCATTTTGATTCTTTTTTTTTTTGAGCATTTGAGTCTCAATATTTCATTTTTAGAGTAAGAAAACTTCAGTTTTGGAGTTTTAACCGTTTGTTAAATAATACTTTCCATCCAAATAGGACTTTTTATCTCAAGACAAAACGTTAAAGACTAAAATGCTCCAAAAAGAATCAACACCAAAATAATCATTTCGATAGATATTCGGGGCTTTTTTTGAATAATCTAAGATAAGTACAAGACAATATCTGTTCAAAGATAACTCTCAATCTTTCAACAATGAACGCTCACACCCCTAATATCTATAGTGCTAGAATCCGAGTCCTAAAAAATAACAACAATTATTTTACTAGCTCATTTATTTACTTAAAGAAAATGACATTGCTTTAGAAAAAGTGGGAGGAAAACTAAAGGCAACTTTGGGTTGACGTGTTAATTGTATCATTTTGGTCGTATAGAATCTACTAAAGTGAGTTTTATTTGAATGTGATATTAATTATAAAACGAACACGATACTAAGAAGAAGAAGAAAAAACAAACAAACAAAACATTTTAAAAAGAAAGCTGAATGAGTGAAGCCTCTAAACGCTTCTCTCCATCATCTCTTGATGCTTCTTGAAAGACGATAGCTTTTGCAGGCGCATTTGTTTGTAGAACCTGGTGATGAACAAGTCCGCAATGTGATCGATCTTGTCTTCCAACCGGAAATCCTCTCCTTCCTCTTTCGAGTTCTTCACCATCTCCACGATGGATCCGCCGTGAGCCACCGCCTTCAACTCCAATTCCTCGTCGAACAAGGAGTGCGTCAGGTCGGGGTATTTATCGTCATCGTCGTCACCATAATTGGACGTGAAGTCGTAGGAATATGGAACAATGGCTTTGCTTTGATCGTCTTGTTCATGCTGATCTTGGTTGATCTCCTTGTCGCCAAGGAGTTCATGGATCCTGTTGGAGATTGAACCGAGCAAAACAGTCTTCGTCCTTTTCATCAGTGTTGAAATGATGAGCCTGGCTTTAGCTTCACTCATTTTCCCCTTGGCTGCCATGGATTTGATTTTGGCAACAGAACTGGACAGCACGGAAGATGTTATCTGCTTCAAGAAAACAGATGGCTTGTTCTTCATAGTGGTTGGATGCTAACTGCAAATCAGCAATGTGTTAATTTTCTCAGTCGATGGATTTATATAGACGTGAAAAAAGGCAATTTCAAGTTGAAGGCCTTCGCTTTTCTATTTTTTACATTTTGGGTGCAGCTTTTGCTTTGCTTTTTTGAGAGTGGGGCGGTGAAAGTGAAACCTCTAAAGCAGGTTGAAGCCAAAACTTCTCTCTTGGGAAATCTAATGTAATCCTAAACACCTGTTGCTACTCTTCATCGAGCTGAAATCATCCTACACCTAATAGACTTAGTAATTGAGGACATTGTAAATCAAATATATTATTAATAAAAAATATTTAAATTATATATTTTATTTAGGTGTCTAATTTTTTTTATTAATATGTGTCCAACATTACAAACGTTACCATTTTAAGCGTCTCCATCGTAACAACCCCTTACTGACGTCGATAGTTGCACTGGTTCAATTCTCTTAACTTGAAAAGGTGAGTAACAGACTGAGCTTTGGAAAACTTAGTAATACAGAACTACCAAATGATGTTGAAGAACATGCAAATAACATATAAGCATATGATTCCTTATTGATTCAGACATCTACAGACTTTTAGGCTGAACTGAGGTCCCACTGATATCTCAGATAGTGAAAGAGAATAAGCTTTTAATTCAGAGGAAATGTTTCGGATAACTGGGTTCAGGAGATCAGAATAAGGTGTTTAGTGTGTTCCCACAAAACCAACGAAAATGTACAGATCATTTTTTAAACAATAGTAGTTTAAAATGTATATTTAAAAACCATAGTAAAACCCTCTAACCGAACGCCATATATATTTTCATAGAATTGCATAACATAAGGGAGCACCTTGGGGCCTGATAGCCTACCCAAGAAAGTTCTCGGGGCCACAGGGCCTACCCAAGAAAAATCTCGGGGCCATAGAGCTTACCCAAGGGTCGCCTTAGGTCCATAAGGAATTACCAGTCGGTGTTGAACCTATACAAGAAATTACCAGCAGTGACTGAACCTGCCAGAGATAGGAATTACCAGTCGATGCTGAACATATACAAGGAATTACTAGTAGCGACTGAACCTCCAGAGTTTTCATACCAGATACCAGAGTACCCCAAATAAAAACATTTTTAGTCAGTAACCAGAGATATCATAAATCAAAGCAGAGATCATAACAGAAATCAAAGAAAAATCCATGTGATCAGGAAACACACTAGAGGTTCCAAATATTATTCGGAGGTACATGATAATCTTATTGGGCAAGGGAAACATAGATCTTCAGTATACAGATGGAATGCCTGAAGTTAGAATCACTATCAGAAGAGTTCATTAACTGACAGTGTAACACCCCCAACCCGTACCCGACTTGGATATGAGTCTGAGGTGTCACATTGACCAGTCAAAGTATATACTTTTATAAAAAAACCATAGAAAATTTAAAACTTTTATTCTATAAAGTAATTCTTTTACATAAAAATATTTAAAACCTTAACAGATTCCGTCAGAGCGTACATATATATCATGACTTGGTTACATGCCAACATACTAAATTATATGACAATACATACTTTACAAAATATTTCTGATCTGAACTTTGTGCGGAGATATGCTGCTCTACGGATCCAAAGCTTGATCTTCTGACTGTTCACACCTACGTGTAAAACACTTACACGCTAAGTCATAGACTAAGTGAGACATGTAAATACATAAAGTAAACTAACAAATGCATGAACATTCCATATAACATATATTATACTTATATACCTATTAAACCCATCACTTGCCGGTTTATCCTTACTTATTTCTTTATCATTGATCCAATTCCATCATATGAGCATATATTGAACATAAACATATAACATCACTTCAACCACAACAATAATTACTTATGATCATATCATACATAATCATATCACATCTCATATCACTATTACCCATATACACTTGTTACCATTATTATCATATAATCATAACTTATCACTTATACATATCGCATATCACATGTACCATTTCACGAGAAACACACATATCATTATATCAAATTATGGCTTCTTTTCAAAGCCCATGCACACTATTGAGAACTTAAGGTACGTGAGTACATAGAGATTGTGCACTATGCTGTCACCACAGCTCGTATAAATCCCACTAGGGGCGCGTAGAATTTGTCCCGAAGGACCACATAGATGTCCCGAAAGACCACATAGATGTCCCGAAGGACCACATAGACCCTCGACTCTTGGCATGGCAACTATACCTATAGCTCTCATAACACATGACATGGGCATTATCTTTTACCTCATTACACATTCACATATTCATATCACATAGTTCTTTCACATAGCTCTTTATCACATTTCATATGATCACATAGTCACGTAGTTTACTTTCACATAGCATTTTCCATGAAATTCACATTATCCATCCTTTTTACACATGATCACATCACATACCTTTTTCTCATATGCATATAACATATTATTTCTTATCTTTTAACATATATTACATATGTATATAATCTTATGTCTTATTATCAATATCTAATCTATTTTATTATACTAGCCTACCATATAGCATTCTAATAGAAGCATATATGGGTCATATTATTTTCATATATATGTTTTATCATATATTTCATGATCACATGACTTATTATCATAATACAAGCATTTACATAGTTCACACATAAAAATGCATTCAACAATCAAACATATGCATTTACTCATATATCATACATCTAACACCATATCACTACATGTTTATGCTTTAATACTTATATCATATAATATCAGAATTGGACTCATCGCAAGTCTTAATTCCTTAACATAACGTACACTTACTATCATGTACTCACCTGGTCTCAATGAACCCTCTTAAACTCTTGTTTCCGTTGCGTATCTTACTCTGTCGACCTATTCGGACTTTGCTTTCGATCGATGTCTACATAATCATGCATTGATACTATCAGTATCTAATTAATATACTTTAATCTATCATTTCATAGACTGAATAACGATTTATTTCATTTCCCATTGAAGTGCATCGGTGCATTCTTCAGTGCATCGATGCATTCTTTAACATGTGCATCGATGCACTACCATGCATCGATACACAATTTACATTCGATGTTTCCATTTGAAGGGGATGCATCGATGCACTCCTCATGCATCTATGCACCAACTATACTCGATGTTTATTTATTTGAGAGTGCATCGATGCATATTGAATATGCATTGATGCACACAACCCAGAAATTACATTTTGAGCCCGAAAATTCTTACTTTGACCTCAAATTCTACTTATTACCCCCCCTTATGCCTTAAAACTTATCTATACATGTATCAACCTTCTTATAACACTATAAAACTTTACCATCTCCCATAATCCACCATAATTCTTGAATCAAAGAATTTCATTAAATTTTCCATGTGTTCTAAATTCAATTCTATCACCTTTAACTTCTTAATTAACCATTGACAAGTCAAATCCATCTTTAAAACTTCAAAAACCTCTTTATATCAAGAATTCATTTCTCAACCCTTAATCAAATTCCCTTTCTAATTCTCTCCTTTAGGTGTTTTAAACTTATATAAGGTTTCCTTAAGCTTATATAACACTCATGAAATAAAACCCAACTTAAACATTCAAGAATTAATCATAAAATTAAAACTCACCTTTGAGGTTTGAGCTTGAACCCACGAGAAGAAGAAATGAAGAAGGAAAAGAATAGTTCTAGATCACTCTTCATATCCCACGTGTTTCATTCTTAATAAGGGAAAGAAAATATCTTTTTAAACTAATTACCATAATGCCCTTTACTTATTCTATAATTATGATTTAATCCAATATTGAAATAGTCCTATTTAAATTCTTGAACTTATCAATTTCCTTAAATTGATCCTCAAATTCCAAAAATTCTCAGTTTAGTCACTAACCCGAATTTTAGGATGTTACAAACAGGATCATCAGTTATTCAGAACGTGATTTATCAGGATTATATAGTATTCAAACATTTTTCGGAGGCACCATGTAATCAGAAAGATATTCAGAATCATTTGCATATGAGTTACTTGTGTTTTCAAATATAACATGAGTGATTTCATTATTTAAGAAACCAAAGGCATTTTGGCATTAGGTTCTTAGTGATTTGAGTTGTTAAGGGAGAAACAAAGATTTCAGGGCATTTACGATTTGTGTCGATCTATCATAATGTCGAGTTAACTCGAACTGTACAAGTCTCATCAATGATATCTGTCAACCTGTCAAATCGTTGCACTTCCAGAGTATTCACTTTTAATACAGACAATTATTATCGAATTGATCATCTTCAGAATCATCGCAGAATGGATCTTAGGGAGACAAACAGGTATTCCAATGGTCTTTATTCCAATTCGGCATTGCAACGCTATTAGGAAATGTCGACGTGCTTGATTCGTGATTCAAAACCCTTATGGATGGTACAACAAATAAAATTATTAGTGTTTCCAGACTTATCCAAGTTATTCTCTTAATTCAATATCATCGGGGTACTTAATTCAATTAGTATTCAAGTTTATTCCGGTCGCTTAGGAGTTTCCTAAGTAATTCGGTCGTTTTGAAATTCAAATACTTACAATACTTCCATTTAGTTCAACTTGGTCATAATATATAGTCATTTTATACGAGATTGATTGATTCCTTCCATAGTTGAGGGTATTAGTTATTCCAGGGCTTGGACGTGCTTTGAAACATATTACACTTCAGGGGCTTTCCAAATAAATCAAGAGTTTAATCGGTGATTCCAAGATTCCAAGTGGATAATAATTTAAGTTCTCGAGTCGTATCTATTATCATATTCATCCATAGTCCTTTTACTCTTTAAGGGTATTATCGTCATTTCATTCAATTCTGTCAGTGACATTACTTCGGGTAACTTAAGCTTGAAAGTATTCTAGTTCCATTAAAGTTCAGAGTACTTTGATCATTTGCTCACTGGAGGTTAATTTCACCACTAGGGAAAGTCTTGGTTCTTTTTTAATACACGAACATTTTCGTAATTTTATCCCATGGTGTTATTTTTTTGGTAAAATCTTTCCAAATCTTTCCAACATTTAACCTTGAACGAGATTATTCAGAATTTTCGCGTTCTAGGATTGATTGATTTACTGATTAAATCATTGAACTGAAATTTGTTTTCGATCAGTCTACCAATTCCTTTTTTGAGCAGTTAGAGTCTTATACATTATTTCGTCTTTAATCCAATTTTTGTGTGAGTCCAAAGATAGTTAACTACCCTAATGGACCAATTATTTCCATTCATGCATTTACCATTTATTAGTGAGTCCTGAAAAGCATACAAAAGTAGTAAAGTATTACCTCGATTTTTATGCCATATAGATCGACCATTTAATCTCCATTCGAATGTCCTAGAACTTTAATTCAATTTCCAAAAATTCCTCAGATACATAACAAACGAATTTACGTTAGAAACTGAACTTAAATGAGAAATCAACTTGAATCTGAAGATAAAACATTGAAAAACGGCTTACTAGGTGCGAATTTGGCTAAACGAACTTCAGATTTAGACTCAGGAAGTCGAAAAACATAAAATAGAGATTTTCGGAACATTTGACTTTTTCAGTCAAAGTCAAAGTCAACAGTCAAAGGTATGACCTGTCAAAGTCAACAGTCAGACCAGTCAACAGTTTGACTTGGTCAAAGTCAACGAGTTGACTTGGTGAAATGACTCAATCGAGTTGACTCATTGATTGGACTGGACCAGGTGGGTCGGGTTGACCCGGTTCTGGAAATTTCCCCATACCAAAACAAGCTCCACGCGTACAGCCGGCGCATGGCGGCACGCGGGACGACGACAGAGGCAGTTTCAGGCGACCGATTACACACTGCTCAAGCACTTGACCAAATCAATTCAACAACATCAATAATCAGCCAAAATCATGATTGAAATACCTATAAAAGTGACCGATGACTTACCCACGGCGGTCGAACGGAGCAGCGACGATCCTTATCGGGTTTTGTTCGGAAAAAGACGAGGAGAACAACGGTACAGGCGGTGTGGTCTCCGGGGCTCGAGATTAGTGTGAAAACGCAAGAAACCAATGTGGCCGATGGGTTTTCGTCGCTCCTTTGATCTTCGATTCACGGCTGACGGCGACGTTTCACGGCAGGAGGATGGTCGAGTTTTGATCACCGTTCGACGATGAATCTATTGGTAGTGGCGGCTCGAGCTGAGGTGGCTGGACGACGGTGGATCGAGGCGACAAAGATGGGCCGATGGGGAGGAATTTTGGGGGTTAGGGATTTGGGTTCATTTGGGGAAAATTTTGAGGTTTAACCGACCGAGGTAAATTTATTTTTCATTGGGTATAAAAATGGTAAAATTTGGGTTCAAGACCTTGAACTTTCCAGAGGTTTCAAAACCGAGATACAACTTTTAAAAATTTGCAATTTGGTCCCCAACTTTTCCCTTGTTACTACTTTAATTCGATACTTAAAATTATTAAAATTTAGCCCATAAATTGAGGTGTCACAAGGAGGATTTGGGGGATCAAATTATACAGACGATCAAAAAGAAGACCCTCCAGATGATTAGCTTAGACGCTAGGAAATATGTTGCCGAGTAAGTTGACAAGCATGGCTGGTCTGCCTTCGAACGAATCATCAACATACACATATTTCTGTTCGTATTCGTTCCTTTTTCTTCTCTATTCCTAACGTTTTTGGCCTTTGTAAATTGGGTTTTCAGTCTGAGAAAGAAACAAAGAAACATTAGTCTTTACGATTATCACTGACTGCCATGGAATGCATCAAGTTTCATTGTGGTTATGTATCTCTCAAAAGTGCTAGAAGTGAAAAACTTGTTTGAATTGAAGGAGAAATGTATGTTCAATTCCTGGATATGGAATTTATATCAATCAAGGATTTATGGATCAAGTAAATAATTCATTGAGGTCTCAACTCGTTTTACAAATTTAAAAGTTCTACATACTTTTTACACAGTAAAATATTAAAAAAATGATTGAAATTAAAAATAGAAAATGAAGAAATACTCATAAAAGAAATTTTTCCTTCAATTTGTTTTTTTTTAATTTCAACTATTAAATCTAGCTAATCTAATCATTTAAAAATGGATGGCATTTGCTCCGATTTATAGGCAGATTTAGGGCCACTAGGAGGCCAACTGATAGCCACTATGTCGGTTGTTATCCTTGGCCTTACATTGAGAACGAGATATTGCAAGATGCTTCATCACATACAAATTTCAAGAAGAAAATGGTCGGTGAAGGCATCAATCCACTTTTACAACATTGAGTTACAAATTACAATTACAAATCTTAATTCATGATGTAGTAATTAACTGATGCAAGAGATATTCTTCTGGTTGTTTGCTCTTTATGTCCGTCAATATATATGTATATAAATATACAATCTCACTGGTTGGTGATGGCAGCAAATCATGAAAACTGAGCTTCTTTCTTTAATTGATTCCATGGAACTTGAAAGCAAAGAGCAGAGAAATTCGGCCTCCTATCCTGCTTGGCTAGTATACAGTCCTGTACAATCACATGCATGATTTATAAAACTGGGTGACAAAAAACTAAGGAAAATTATCAGCAGGACGAGAAGACTTACTAAAACCTGTAAATCTTTGTTGATTTCTTCCGAGTCTCCAACGTGTTGCCGCTCTCGGTCAGGGATGCAAAAGGGATGGTTGAATGGATTAACCTTGAGTTGTCCGGATCCACGTTTTGGTTCGGTTGCAGTATGTGCTTCACTCCAGGACTCAATTTAATTGGACTCAATCTTGTCACACCATATGAATCAACATTGGAAGAATCGATCCCAGCTGAAAGTCTGAACCCAGTGCATTGAGACTCATTCGGAATCCATCCTCCAAAGCTTGCTTCAGTCAACCGAGTTGCAGCTCTCGATTCATCTCGAATTCCTAGATTTGTTACCTTCATGGGATTCATTAGATAATCTTCTTTAACTGCAGGCCCCTTCC
Source organism: Hibiscus syriacus (assembly GCF_006381635.1). Taxonomy (NCBI): domain Eukaryota; kingdom Viridiplantae; phylum Streptophyta; class Magnoliopsida; order Malvales; family Malvaceae; genus Hibiscus; species Hibiscus syriacus. The sequence continues at coordinate 609,236 of NW_024061782.1, forward strand.
TTGCCTTATGGAAAATATCAGGTTCCTTACTGCTGTCAATTTTTTGACTTCATTCTGTCTTTGAACTTGGTTCGGTTCCTCTGACTTAGGTCAATAGATGTTGGTTTAACTAAAGATGGTTGCCCAGATGAAATTTCCATTTGTGAGTAAGAGATCATCGGATTGCGATCATAAGAAACTATTGGAAAACGAGGAACCGAGCGGTTCATAAGAGAACTAGTTTGAGCAGTATGCAGACAATGTCTACCACCCACATCAGGAAACAGTTGAGAAGGTGTACTAGGTGCCTGCACTTGCTGTGTTGCTTGTAATAACCATGGGATCAGGCTCTTCGAGGATTCTGGACACCAATATGGTTGGACTTGTTCAACATGATCTGGGTGCAAAAAGGGAAAGTTGAAAGATGACCTTCCAGCATTCGGTAGGTTCTGGTTGTTTTCGAGTTCAACAGAATACCCGTTTATATTCTGATAGTTTCTGTGTGAAGCCGATACTGCAGGTTGTCGCGAGGTAACTCTTAATGCTTCTGTTCTTGATAAGAAAGGCTCATGGGAGTCAGCTCCATTGTCAAATATAACATGGGATGTGTGTGGATGAGCCAAATGGTGTGAGATTGGACAAGGATCTTGAGCAATTGTAATGCTGCTGCTATTTCGAAATTCCGGATTTGCTTGCCAGTTGAGGCTTGGTTTAAAGAAATTAGATTCAAGAGGCTTCATGAGTGCATTGCTGGGAAAGGCCTGCTTGTTCATTATTTCAAATTGTTGAACAGGTACTCCGTTACACATTCCTGATGCTGAATCCAGAAGCCATTCTTGCTGAAAGTGTTTATTAACACAGGAACTCTGAAGAGCAGTACTTTTAGGAGCATCTGCAAATCCTTGCCTCTCATCACTACTTCGATAAACTGTAACATCTTTTCCCATCAACCTCATTGTTGGAGTGGCACTATTCAGTAACATCTTCTCCGCAGTTTTGGTTGCATGGCTCATGTCTTTTTCCTTTTGGTTCCGAAACTGGTCATATCGTCCGCATCCACTGAAAGATATGTTCATCGGATTTACGTCTGAATACACCAAACAGTCAAAGCGGCTGCCTCTCCTATCAGAATTTGTAAAGTAGCCATCTTTTCTAAGGTCTTGTAAATCTGCAGCCCCTAATCTGGCCGATAAATGTACGGTAGCATTTCCTTTCATGTGATTCTGCGCAGGAAATAAATAGTTCGGAAGTGAACATTCAATAAAATGCTTCTCTTTCATGATTGAATGATCATCCATTCCACGTGGCAAGAGGAGATTGTTAATGCTATTGGAAGAACCTGGCAAGAGGATATTGTTGATGCTATTGGAAGAACCTGGTGTTGGATTCGGTTTCTTTAGCTGGTTGAATCCTCCTTTTCCATTTGAATTGTTCTGGACTAGTTCACCTAGTGAATTTAGAGGCAAGCCAAAAAATTCCTCATCCCGGCACTTTTCTCTTAAGGCAACTTCCTTCAATTCACGGTCCGGAAGGGTACACAACCTCCCCCTCAGTTCACTAGGAGTCGGCCAATACACTAGCTGATGAGACAAAGCATGACCAGAAACATTTTGTGAAGTGAATTGTGATGGAAACGGGGAAGTTCCATTTGCATTTTTACTCAAAGCAAAACCAGATGATGAAGGATGCAAAGATGCCCTTGGATTTGCCTTAGAAGAACTTGTAACAACTTCCTGGGTGCAATCTCCTAAATAATCAACAAATTGGGAACTGCATTTCAAAGTTGTTGAAACACCGCCACCTACTTGAGAGTTGGCAAAAGGATTCGGGATCTTTTTCACTGCAGAGAAGTGTCTAGGAGCCACGGCAAATGGAGGGTTATGAAATGCAGTTTGATTACCTTGGTTAGACATATGCAAATTACCAGAATCTAATACAACTTGACCTGGACGCAAAGATCGATTTGAAAAATGATTTGCTTTTTCTTGCACCAAGATACCAGGTCCGAGAAATTTTGATTTATCAGCATTATAATGCATATCAGGCCACAGTTGCTTCTCCTTTGCATCTTGCACCCTGATCTCATTTTCTGTGCTAAAAGAAACATCCTCGTCGTCACTTGTGTTTATCTCTCTAGTCTGAAATTCTTTATCATCATCATTCTTGTGACCTTTCTCCAACAGCTCATCTGAATCCGAATCAACATGGCAGATATTTTCCCCGAATGAAGCAACATGTTTCTTATGTGGACCAAGTATGTCATCCTTACCTGAGAAACTGACATGCCTGACTGAATGTTGGATGCCACTGGGGCTTGCTAGAGTAGTGACCCTCGTATTACACGTTACAGCATTTTGCCCAGAAGTACATTTGGCCTGGTTCTTGAGAATGCCACGAATAGATGAACATGGCTTTTCACACTCTACAATTAGTTGCGATGCTTGAAACACCTTGCTTTTCTTCTTTGCAGACATGCATTTCAGACTTGGTTTCTTTCCAAGGATAGCAATGGCATTCGAGCCCCTATTGCACAGTGTATTTGCTTTCCTCTTGAAATTGACAGGAGTTTGCAGCTTCAGCTTGGCACCATTTTCCTGAGACACGAAAACAGAAGCATCATCATGCCAAGTATCTTATTCCGAATTTGATATTTATTCAAATAATATAAATTTGAAGGTACGTACTGCATTCTCAGTAATTCATTTATTTTCTTACTAGTGATTAGTTAACACCAGCATTCTTTTCCTCTTGCGGCCCTATGAGAGTACAGTTTTCGATGGTAACATCATGCATATAACAAAAGAATGCCCTTTAATTGTATAGACAAAAAATGCCTAAATGCACTCATTAAAACACTACAAAGGAAAAACAATGTAATGCTACATGAATGTTCTCAAACAACCCATTGCAAAACACTTCTGCTAGAAGGAAACATAGTAAGCCAACTACCTAGGAAGGAATCTTCCGCCGATCGGTTTATACTTGGAAGAACATTCTTATTTGTCGTATTAATTGCATTTCAACAGTATGTTTCACAAAGACACAAACCTTACAGATAAGACTGCACAACATCGTACACCAGCACAATGCAAGAGTATCTCAAGACTTCATCATCATTTTGATATTTTTCCCCTTTCCGACAGAAGATCTTTCATACGTGTTTTGGGAAGTGCAACAGCATAAATGAAATATTACTATTTCCTCATGCTCTAACCAAGATGCTTATCAATAACTAGTGTAACTTATAAAACAAGACTGCTCATATTTTCAGCTATCACATCATCTACAATGAACATTCTGTCAATATTTTCATCTCAAAAGTATCTTTATAGCCATGTCCCTATACTTTCCATCAACACTTCCTCATCAAGCCAACGGAAAAGGCTTGTGCTCATATCAATACGCCAAAAGCATTTTCCCGATAGTTAGAAATTCCACCTACTATACAAAACAATGAGCGAAAGTCCATGCACGAGGCAAAAAGGGTGACTTCACCCTTAAATGATCAATAAAACCACAACCCGTACCGATTAATCCAACGTTTCTTCCATTAACACAAAGAAGAGTTACAAAAAACTACAAGAGACTCATAAAATATGAACAGACTCTATCTCATTATGCAGCTGGTAAGCATCCGATGACATACTCCCAGATCCGCATTTGGCATCATCCATATACTGGCTCACAAACACATAGATTGCATAAACAAAGAATTACCATAGCCAGTTCACATTTCCCTCATAAGATCATGACAACAATTTAACAATGCTCCATATCCTAGGCAATTTTCCAGACCACATTATCATCAATCCTAGCTTATAGCTTAGACAGGTCACCTGAAATTATTATTGAAGTCCTTCCCTAGTGTCCATAATCTATAAACATCAATAATGAGCAACTCCAATAATAGGTTGAAACACTAGCCATTAGATCAAAACCAAGAAGAGTTACAAAAAACCACAACCCGTACCGATTAATCCAACGTTTCTTCCATTAACACAAAGAAGAGTTACAAAAAACTACAAGAGACTCATAAAATATGAACAGACTCTATCTCATTATGCAGCTGGTAAGCATCCGATGACATACTCCCAGATCCGCATTTGGCATCATCCATATACTGGCCCACAAACACATAGATTGCATAATCAAAGAATTACCATAGCCAGTTCACATTTCCCTCATAAGATCATGACAACAATTTAACAATGCTCCATATCCTAGGCAATTTTCCAGACCACATTATCATCAATCCTAGCTTATAGCTTAAACAGTTCACCTGAAATTATTATTGAAGTCCTTCCCTAGTGTCCATAATCTATAAACATCAATAATGAGCAACTCCAACAATAGGTTGAAACACTAGCCATTAGATCAAAACCAAGACTGGCCCCAATAGCTAAATGATTATCTTTGATACAAAAAAAGAAGGGAAAAAATATTGCAACAGTAATTAAAAGAAAACAACAGCATGAGTACTCTAGGATAGATATGCTAAATCTAGGACAAGAAACCTTTAGGAAATGGAAGACATTTCTGTCCCAACTCTTATTGTACAGCTGGAGCACCACAACTCACCTAAGCTCCCATAATAACCAGCTCAAAACTTCCCAAACATGAAAACTCCGTCTCTTTCTTTTTACTTTTTTCCCCTCTCTTTATGCTGCTGATGAACATTATTGCACACAACAAGTACAATTGCAAGGTAGCTGCTCAGTGATCTCAGTCCTCGAAATGAAGACAGTCTTTAAACAGTTTTATCAGCAGTAATTTTATTGAAATCGGAAATGAAGAACATATATTTGTACTACACAGTACATGAAGTAGTTCAAATTGCAATTCATCATGATATGAACAACAATGAAAAATAATGCTACAAAATCTTAAAAATATACAGATAATGAAATCAAACGACTCAAGATTGTAATAAAGCACATAATAAGCAATATTTTATGATGTAAATAACATACCTTGTTAACAATCATCAGCCCATTTTGCTTGTTATTCTTCTTCTTCTTCAACTTCCTCCTTTTGTTCATCGACTTTTTCATGATTGCCACTTTCTTCTTCTTTGGATCATGATCAACCTTCTGGATCTGAGGAGCCACAGCAAAAATATCAGTGATGGAACGTTTCTTGGGGGTTCTTGATTTTGTAGGCCTAATTAGCATCCTCATTTGGCGCCTCTCTTGTCTAGATGCTTGAGCAAGGCAGCTATCAACATGAGCATTCAACGCATTCACTGTTGAAGCAGCAAATGCCCCACAAACCGGACATTCCAACATGTCTGACCTTTCATCGGATTTCTCCCCAACGTGAAGATTTACTTGCTTTTCTTGAAGATTATTCTTTTCCATGCCGCTGCTTTGTAATTCAGTTGATTTGAGAAGATCAAGCTCGTCGGACCACCAGCGGAATTTACTGACTGTGATCGGAGGGAGAAGAGATTCCATGCTTTGTTTGCTTAACTTACCGGTACCATCATCATCATCATCATCACCCGAAGAAGAAGCTCCGGTGAAGGGCCAACATTTCACCACGTCGATGCTTCTCATTTGGAAGCATACTCTCTATGGAAAAAACAACAGATCAACAAAGTCAAACAACAAGAAGCAAACAAGGAGAAGAAAAACCTTCTAAAAACCATAAAGTAAACCCAAGGAGACAACTCACCGGATGGAAAATCCTTCAAACACAACTGTCATGCTAATTCTATAAAGTACGTACCCAGATAGAGAAATCAGGGTCTTAACCAGAAGAAGAAGAGGAAGGGGAAGAGGAAGAAAACAAAGAAAAACAAAGTCCGGGTAGCTTAAATTAGACTAAAAAGGAAAGGAAAACAAAGAAAGAGGAAGACCCAGACCCAAACTCAGATGGAGAAAGAGAAAATATGAGAAATTGTAGCTAACTCTCTATCTTTCAATGGTGCTCTCAAGGGTGAGATAGATGGAGTTATAGAAAAAGAAAGGCTCCACATTTTTTTCCCGCTCAATGAGTGAGAGAGTTTTCCATTTAATGGTTTGCTTTGCTTGGCCTTGAAAGCTCTCTCTTTTTCTCTCTTTTTTTCTCAACGCTAAAGTATTTCAGAGAATAATCAAGTTTATGTACAATTAAATTCTGTCTTATTCAAAAAATTTAAAACTAAGTTTAATTTATTTAAAAATTTATAAGTTTAAAATTATTAAGTTTGATCTAAATTTAAAATAAAATATTAAATTTTGATTTGAAATTTTTTAATTTGAAATTTTTTAATTTAAAATTTTTAAGTTTCACTTAAAATCAAAAATTAAAGTTTGATTCGAACTTAAACTCGAATCTTAAATGCATAAAAAAATTTAGTATTTAAAATATATATATAAATGTTAATATTATCAATAATTCAATTTAAAATTTATTATTTAACATATCATTTATTCGAGTTGCTCCTAAGATTTTCAAATCAAATATCAAATAACTTATTTCGATACGTTAAAAATTCAAATCAAATTTAAATTCAAATTAAATTTATTAAATTCTAATATTAAATCTATTTAATTTAAATATTAATTGAATTTTAATTAAATCAATTTGAAATAATTTACCATGTATATCGTCTCATTTATAAGAACCCTATATAGAACACATGGATATTTTTTTCAATAATACAGAAAGAATCAATTGAGTTATTGGCCCTTCTCCATCTCAATTAACATAAAAACCCTTGGAGGAGCACAACAGGTTATAATTCCAATCCGACAGCCTCTAGCCAACCCCGCAAGAGGATCTGTCATTTTATTAGCTTCACGTCCGATCTTGCGAACTTTTGAATCCCAAATTCTATTGAACATCTCATGAATAAAACATACCAACAGTATTATAATCACTTCCTCTATGACGATTGATCACTTTTATTGATTCCGTACAATCCGTCTCAATCACAACTTTTGTGAATCCATTGTTCCAAGCATAACTGGGAATGTCTCAGGAAAGGCGGGTTAATATACGGCTAATATACAACATTACCGGATATATTAAAATGTATTTAATAAATTCGGTTTAGCGGTACCTATTATGTTGACAACTAATAATGTTTTAGGTAGAAAATATGAAAAACTATTAAAAAATTTGGTAACCGGTAAACTTTGGTTATCGGTAAGTATCTATCCTTTTTATAAAAGTGTCCATACTTTTAACATATCAAGTAAATTTTACCGGTTTTGTCATAATGAATCTGGTTTTGTCATATTTTTACCTGTTATATTGTAAATTATCTATCCTTTTTATAAAAGTGTCCATATTTATTTCACTGTGAAAATATATTTATTATTATCTTTAGTTAATATTGTTAAATTTAAAATCTAAATAATATTTTATAAAATATCAAAACAATCAAATAATTTTTTGTGTAAATGAAATTATTAAATTAATATTGTAGGTGGAAAACATGAAACACTATTAAAAAAATTGAAACATAAATTACATAACTTTCAAAAAAGTATATATCATTTTTATAAAAGTGTCTATACTTATTTCACTGTTGAAAACATATTTATTATTATATTTGGTTAATATTGTTAAATTTAAATTCTAAATAATATTTTATAAAATATCAAAACAATCAAATAATATTTTGTGTAAATTAAATTATTAAATTAATATTGTAGGTGGAAAACATGAAACACTATTAAATAAATTGAAACATAAATTACATAACTTTAAAAAAAGTATATATCATTTTTATAAAAGTGTCCATATTTATAAAAGTAGGTCTAAGTCATGAAGAAATATTAAATTGTGCTACCGGTTCGTGTCGATCCAAATTAAAATGTGTCGATCCAAAACGATATAACAGGTAAAACTATGACAAAACCGGTATAGAAATGATAAAACCGGTCAAGCGCTACCGGATACATTTAAAGTGTCGGTACTTTAATAGGATCGACACTTCGTGAATTTAAAAGAGAAGCAGTTTTAAATCCTATAAAGTGTCGATACTTTTAAAAAATGTATCGATCCAAAACGATATACCAGGTAAAAATATGATAAAACCGGTAAAACGGTTACCGGATATATAAAAGTGTCGATACTTATATAAGAATCGACACTTTGTGAATTTAAAAGAGAAGCAGTTATAGCGCCTATAATGTGTCGATACTTTAAAAAAAAATATATCGATCCACAACGATAACAGGTAAAAAATATGATAAAACCGGTATCAAATGAAAACCGGAAAATGATACCGGATATATTGAAAGTGTCGATACTTTCGTAAGTACGTGTAATAAATTATCGACACTTTCAAAGAAATATGTAATTATCCTTTCGAAAGTATCGACACCTGACATAAAGTATCGACACTTTTGTATTTGTATCGATTAAATATAAATAACATATCCGATGAAAATATAAAGGCCATAGCTAAATATCCTCTGAAAAAGATAGAACGGACGAGTTTTTGAAATCGAAGCGTAATTGTTGCTGCATTTCAGAAGGCGTTTCTAAAGCGAAGTTTGTTGTTTGTTGCTGCAGTCGAATCGAAAAGTATGTTGTCGAAATCCTAATTTTTATTATTACAGTAATCGCGATAGGGTTTTTTATGTGTTGTTTGGGGTTTGGAGTAAGGAAGCATTTGGGACCGATTGCATGTAGAAATAGATATTCAAGGAAAAATATAAATGTCGATACTTTTATTAAATATTATAGGTAGAAAATGATATATAGGTTGTATAAATGTGCCGACACATTTGGTGTGGCCATTCAATTCTTTTGAAGAAAACCGTTTTACCACAAGAGTAGTTATCTATATTTGTATATTGAATAAAGTGTATGTAACAAAATAATTTGATTTGCGTAAACTGATATATGAAGGAAAAATGGAGTCAATGGGTTGGAAAATTGTTGGTGGAGCAGATGACTTTGAAATGGAGTCAAGCATGTTACTTGAACAATATGAATTAATTATGCAATTTTCATGTTCAATTTAACACTGCATTTCAAATTCATTCATATGTAATTGGAGTTGAATTTAAATTTCAATTTGAGTTTGAATTTCAATATATATTTCGGCTCCACTATAAATATTAGCTCAAGCCAATGCATGTTATCATTGATATTCCTAATTTCCATTGTTTTTTTTCCAACGTTTAAACGCGAGGGAAATCCCGACCATTGTATTTTTTGGTCAACTTTAAAGCGTCAGAAACGTTTCGGGCGTATGATCTGGGTGGTAAACAAATAGCAACTAAAATCATAAGTCGAAATGCTTCTGAGTACCACCCAAATCATAAGTCTGAAATACTTCCGATGCTCATCAAAATTCAAAGCTCATATGGTGCCAAGCAAAAAGGAAATCAAAATTCAAATCTCATATGATGCCAAGCAAAAGGAAATCAAAATCTACAACTTGAGTTTGAACATTGATATGATATGTTCAGTTGTTATCATGTTGGGATTTTCTCGTTTTTTGATTGCTGGATAGTTGTTCTCTTGCTTCTTCAAGTGTCCTTAGCTTGTAATTTATAGCTTGGAATGTGTTTGATGTTGTATATTATTATTAAATTAAAAACAACAAACATATATATTACATATTATTATTATTTGGTTAATGTTGTTAAATTTAAATTCTAATATTTTATAAAATATCAAAACAATCAAATAATTTTTGTGCAAATGAAATTATTAAATTATATTGTAGGTGGAAAACATGAACACTATTAAAAAAATTGAAACATAAATTACATAACTTTAAATAAGTATCGATCCTTTTTATAAAAAGTATGGACACTTTCAATATAATAGGTAAACATATGATGTAATAGGTAGCGCTTATATAATGTAATAGGTATCGTTTATATAATGTAATAGGTAGTGGTTATATTGTAAAGTGTCTATCCTTTTATAAAGTGTCCATTTTTTTCACTGTGGAAAACATTAATTTAAGGTTATCTTTTGAGTGAGTTTTAAGATATTAATTTAGTAATATAGGGTCTAATGATTTATTTTTACGTTACGATATATATTATTATTAAAAAAATTCTAAATAATATTATAAATATCAAAAAATCAAATAATTTTTTTGTGCAATGAAATTATTAAATTAATATTGTAGGTGGAAAACATGAAACACTATTAAAAAAAATTGAAACATAAATTACATAACTTTAAAAGAAGTATCGATCCTTTTTATAAAAAGTATGGACACTTTCAATATAATATAATGTAATAGGTAAATTTGCAATACTATCGGTATAAATATACCGGATTACTTATAAAATAGGTAAATATAAGCGCTACCTATTACATTATATAAGCGCTACCTAGTATGTTATTGTACTTTATAATATTTCGGTTAAATAATATAACATAACCGGTATAAATTTTAAAATGTTTACCGGTCACGCCGTATATTAGCCGTTTTTAGGCGCCGCACCGCAGAACTACCCAGCATAACTCAATGCATTATGAATAGTCCTTAACTTCGCATTGAGGAGTTGGAAATAAAACACTCACACAAATAACTTTTATTGAAACTCAAACAAATATTACAAGAGCACTCTCACTAAAAAACAAGATACTACAACTCACTGTTTCTAAGACTTTGCTTCTTCACTCACTTAGAAGCTCTTAATTTTTCTTGAGCTTAAACTAAAATGGGGAGGGTATTATACTACTTAAGAACAATCCTACACCACACAAATAAATTAATTTAAACCATTAACAAATGAGACATGCCTACTCTCACCTAACTAATTGATGTAAGCAATGACATATTCACCTAATTGATGTAAGCAATGACATCAACTTAGTTTGGGTTTGGTTTAGGCTCCCATAATGGATCAAGTTATGATCCAACACCCCCCTAAACTTGATCTTATGACCCTAGTAAGTTCCTTAATCTTATGAAGACTTCGCTTGTCAGTGGCTTGGTAAAAATATCAACAAACTTGATCTTCGACTTCACGTATTCAACTTCCACATCGTTCTTGCAACACAGTTCCTTATATAGGTATCGATGTTCTTGCTTCGATCATGGAAATTGGATTCTTTACTAAGGCAATGGCTGACTTGTTGTCGACACAACCTTGGTAGGCTCTTCTTGTATCAAACCTATCTCTTCAATAGATTTCTAAGCCAAATTGCATGACAAAACATGAGGTAGCAGCAACATATTCCGCTTCACAAGTGCACAACGTGACAATCGGTTGTTTCTTTGACATCTATGTGAAAGCAATATCTCCCATGAAAAATACGAACAGTAGTGCTCCTTCGATTATCTATGTCTCTACCCCAATCACTGTCGCTATATCCAACAAGCTTGTAATCATTAGAAACGGATAGAACAGCCAAGTCAATTATACCTTTCAGATAGCGAAGAATTCTCTTGTGGATTTAAAATGGGTGGTTGTTGGAAAATTCCATGTAGCGACTAACCAATCCACTGCGTGAAGAATATCGGCCTCGTGCAAGTTAGATAGAGTAGACTTCACACCAAAACTTTCAAAGAATGTGGATCTATACTTTCGCCTTCTTCATGTTTGGACATCTTGATCCCGTATTCTGTCAGTGTGCTTTTGCTTACAATTCTCCATCTTGAACTTCTTCAAGATCTCATTTTCATAGCTTTCCTATGAAATGAAAATTGTATCATTTTGTTGCTTAACTTCAATGCCAAGGTAGTACGTTATGAGCCCCATGTTTTTCATCTCGAATTCCTTCATCATCACATCCATGAATTCATTAAACATGCTTGGGTTGCTTCCGATGAAGATCAAATCGTCCACGTAGAGGCACACGATCAAATATCTCCATCTTTGATCTTGATATAGAGTGCTCGTAGGGACATTTGTTGAAGCCATTCTCTTGGAAGTACTTTCGATTCGGCTATTTCATGCCCTTGGTGCTTGTTTTAGCCGTAAAGAGCCTTCTTCAACTTCAACGCCTTGTCTTTTTGCCCTTTGACTTCATAGCCTGATGGTTGCTGAATGTAAACTTCCTCTTCAAGAACTCCATTTAGGAAGGCAGACTTTACATCCATTTATTGTATTTCCACTTGTTTTGAGCTGCCAAAGAAATGATTAGTCTGATAGCTCCAATTGAGCAACATGAGCAAATACCTCATCATAGTCAATACCAGCCTTTTGACTATAGCCTTTAGCAACTAGTCACGCCTTGTGCCTTTCAATCTCTCCTTTAGCGCTTTGCTTGTTTTGTACACCCATTTGACACCTATCGCCTTATGTCCCTTGGGAAGTGAGGTAAGTTCCCATGTGTCATTCTTCTCGATGGCCTTGATTTCTTCGTCCATCGCATCTCTCCATTTATTTCTTGTACTGCTTCTTGAAAGCTCAATGGTTCACATTCGACAAAGACAAAATAATGTAAGATTATCTTGTCGTTCAGTTACCTCATAGAGATCTCTAAGGCTTCTTATACGTTGCACAGCTCTTTCACTTTGACTCCCACTTGACGATGATAAAGGTGATGTCTCCTTGAGTGGTTGATGTTGGTGAAGTAGGTGGAGTTTCAAGTTCTTGTTGAGGTTCACCTAGTTGTTCTCTTATTGTCTGCTCAACTTTTTCAAACTGAAGAAAGAAATTGAAGTCATCTTCATGAGAGTTAAAATCCCATTCTCATTCTTCGTTGAAGACCACATCTTGAATAATCACAATTTTCTTATTGTCTGGATTGTACAGCTTGTAGCCCTTCGAATTTGCATCATCCGATAAAGATAAAACCCTCGCTTTATCATCAAGATTCGTTCTTCTCGTCGGTACGTAATGGGCTATACTTCCAAAGATTCTTAAGTGGGAAATGTCAGGCTTTCTTCCACTCCATCCTCTTGCGGTGTCTTTCCCCATACACTTCTTGTTGGAGATCGTTTACAAGTAGATTGCACACGCTACTGCTCGCCCAAATTCCTTGGGTAGTTTCTTTTTTGAGCATGCTTCGTGCCAAGTCGAGGATTGTTTTGTTCTTTCTTTCGCCACACCATTTTGCTGGGGGATCTAGGAACGTCATTGGTCGATGAATTCCATTTGCTTCACAGAATTCTTGAAAATCCTGGAAGTAAATTCTCCACCTCAGTCGGATCTCATGACTTTGATCTTTCTACTTTCTCTCTCCATTGTTGCTTTGAACTTCTTGAAGACTTCGAAAACTTCTGACTTCTGTTTCAAGAAATATACCAAGTTTTTCTTGAAAATCATCAATGAAGAGAGAAAATAATTATTGTTGCCGAGAGAGCTTGGCTTAATCGGTCCATACACATCGGTATGGATGAGCTCAAGTGGCTTTTTGGCTCTTGTCTCTGACTCCTTTGGAAAGCTTTTCCTAATTATTTCCCGACTAGACACCTTCACAAAGCTGGTCAGGATGGTTGATGTGAGGTAGTCCCTTCACCATCTCCTTCTTAGATAGCAGCTCTAGACCTCCAAAATTGAGATGCCCAAATCGAAGATGCCAAAGCCATGATGTATCTTTGTAGCAAGCTTCAAGCACTTTGTAACATCATTTTTATGTGATCAAGAACATTCTATTCTTGACATCGACATTTAGCAATAAAGTTATTCTTGTAATCGTTTATAGAAAGATTATAATTATTCATATAATCATAACCTTTCTCTACCAGTTGCCTTAAACTAAGATGTTACTTTCATATTTGGCACATAGTAGACATTTGAAAATAATTGATGTCTTTTCTTTCAAATGGATAAGAATGTTACCTATCCCTTTCACTGCTATTGTGGAATCATCTCCAAATGAAACATTTCCGCTTATTGACTCGTCTTGCTCCACGAACATGTATTTCCTTCTACACATGTGATTGCTTGCACCCTGTCAAGATACCATAATTTGCTTGGCCACATCAGTTTTCTTTCGTGCTAGAAGAAGAGTTTCTTTGCCATCTGTCTTTTCCTCCACATAGTTGGCTTTCTCCTCAATTTTATTGTTGGGAGCTCTACATTCTAAAGCATAATGCCCAAACTTCTGACAATTATAACATCGAACTTGAGATTTGTCATACTTTGAGTTCGGATTGATTCTTCCACGGCTCATGTTGAGCTTTTCCTTTCTCATAGTTATTGTTGGAATTGTTATTGTTGTAATTCCAGCCTCGTCCACGACCTCGACTTCCACCTCGTCCATGGCCTCTACCTCTTCCTAGGCCACGTTAGTTTCTATCATTGCGTTGGCTTTCATGCATATCCTTGACTTGCAGGTTGAGGAGTTGCTCAGTAAACCCATACTTCTTCTTATGCTTCTCTTTGTATGCTTGCAATGATCCTTAGAGTTTCTCGATCGTCATTTCTTCCAGGTCTTTAGTTTATTCAATTGTCACAACGATGTGCTCAAATTTGGGATCCAACGAACGAATTATCTTCTCTATTATCCTCACATCTTCTAACTTTTCACCATTTCTTTTTAATTGATTAGAAACAACTACTACTCTTGAGAAATAATCTAAAATAGACTCAGATGCTTTCATATGTAAAGATTCGAATCCCCTCTTAATGTTTGGAGACGAACCTTCTTCACTTGCTCGGATCCTTTGTAAGAGGTTTACAGTTTCCCACGCTTCCTTGCTAGGGCTTGCACTTGAAATCTTTTCAAAACAATCATCATCTAATGCTTGATAGAGTAGAGAGCCTTTGTCTCTCTTTCTGAATCCTTTAAAGTTGTCTTTGATCTGGTGTAAGAGTAGCAAAACAACATCTGCAGGCTCGTTATAGCCTTCTCTATGATATCTCACACTCTTGTATCCAAGAAGTGTCTTCATTTTGATACTTCAGTTCGTAGTTGTTGTTGTTGAGTGTCGGAACTTGGAATGGTGCCATACTATTTTCCATATCTCTCAATAAAATTAGAATTTGAAAATCGATTGCACGGATGAATCCGAAATGCCGAAAAACCTTGGGAGGAACTTGGACGGCTCGGTCAATAGGCTTACGACTCGGTCAACTTGGCTTAACTCGGTGAGTCAACTCGTTTTCTGGCAGCAGTCTTCCGGCGTGCGTGGCGACGTGTCAGAACTCAGATTGGGAAAGTTTGGCGGCGGCGGATTCCTCTCGTCGAGACCTTTGATCTTTCCAACTCTCTCTGATGCCACTTTGTTGGAATTAAAACACTCACACGAACAAATTTTATTGAAACTCAAACAATATTACAAAAGCACTCTCACTCAAACAAGATACTACAACTCACTCTTTCTAAGACTTTGCTTCTCAAAACAAGATACTACAACTCACTCTTTCTAAGACTTTGCTTCTTCACTCACTTAGAAGCTCTTAATTTTTCTTGATGCTTAAACTAAAATGGGGAGATATTTATACTACTTAAGAACAATCATACACCACACAAATAAATTAGTTTAAACCATTAAAAATGAGACATGCCTAACTCTCACCTAACTAAATTGATGTAACCAGTGTCATCTTCACCTAATTGATGTAAGCATGACATCAACTTAGTTTGAGTTTGAGTTTAGGCTCCCATAATGGATCAAGTTTATGATCCAAAAACAAATGCCTAGCTCCGAGAAAACCCGAAAATCCAATCTCCATGGGCATCACGCAAAACACCCCCGTGGCAGTCATATTTTCTGAACCCCCAACTGCTCTATCGGTGTCGAATTCCACCCAATGTTCGGTCGGCTTCTGCCATCTCTCATCCTGGTTTCTACTGGTAAATTCTCGGCTGAGCAGCTTGACTGTTAATAATCTCATTCACAAGCACCTACTTTGCACCAATACATCTTCACGATCAACATAGTCGACTGGAAAATAAAGTTGCACCCTCTTCCATATTTCCAGCAGATGATAGGAAAAAGTATTCCCCAATTTTGCTGGTTCGTGGAAGCGTTTCTCCACATTTACATTAGCCAAAAGCCAATCCACGTTAGGCATATTCATGAACGCATGCATATTATCTGCATTAATTACACGACACTAGATGGCTCGAGCACTTTGGACATTTTCGAAGCATGTAGATCATGCTTTATCTTCTCCATTACATAAGTTGCAAGTAGCAGACGGGGTTAAATGACGACGAAATCGTTATTCGTTGGTTAGAAACTTCCCATGCATGGCGAGCCAAAAAACTTTAATCATCTGCAGGACTTGTATGCTCCAAACAGTCCTCCAAATGTGATTATTATCCAGGTTTAGAGGCTCTGAAATATTGCAATATGCAGACTTTACGTTGAACTCATGCGAAGCTGTCCACCGCCAACATGGTTTATCACTCCCCAGGTTCGGTCGAGGGGGACAAACCGCAGCAATTCTACGGTAGACCTATTCCGGAACCATGGTATGCAAACGATTCTAGTCTCATTCTCTGGAATTCGTTACCATTGAATGAACGACTAGAGGTGAAGTTGTGCCAGCCAAATTCCGATCAGCTAAGGGTCCCAACTCATCTAGCAATGGTCGAACCAGAAGTCAGTTTGTTGGCCATCACACACAGTCCAGAAACAATCCGTTTTATATCATTCCAAAAGCAAACCAACCCTTTCCATAATCTAGAGCATCCTCGGCGATTAATGTCTGCGGGTAAAACATTCGTCCACCGATACTTGCTTTTAAGAACCCGAACCCACACTTGGTGTCTTCTACAAGTTGCATCCCAATATTCATAAGGAAAGCCTTATTTTGATTACCGAGATCCTTAATACTGAGCCCCCTTGTTCAACATGGAGCTTAACTTCATCTCATCGTATTGGCCTATTCGAATTCTCATGGTTATTTCAAACAAATCTTCGGATGAGTTTCTCCAAGGCATCACATATTCCTCTTGAAAGCCAAGTCGACTGCATTGCATAGCTCAGAATTGCCTGTAAACTACTTTTGCAAGTGTTATGTGCCCAGCAAGAGACAGAGTCTTCGCTGCCCAATCAGATAGCCTTTGCTTGACCTTTTCAATAAGGTACCCGTAGGTAGCCTTAGAGACCCTCGACTGCAACAAAGGTACACCAAGATATTTCCCTAAATTGGAAACTTCCTCGAAACCAAAGCTTTGGGCTATGATATTCCTTTGGGTGGCATCCAATTCTTCGAAAAAATATTTGAGTCTTTGTGGCACTTACTCTATGGCACGATGAAGCAAAAAAAAAATTCAATAACGTCCTTAATGTCCCTCATTTGTTCCATATCAGCCTCGAAGAAAAGAATTAAATCATCATCGGTTAAAAATAGATGAGAGATACCCGACCTTACGATAAAGTATTTGCCTCGGAACCTGCCAATTGTTTGGTAGAATTTAGCTTGATATCCGACAATTCTGGGGGCCTTTAATGGTTCCATCATGAACAAGTACTCTTCACTTCATCGATCAGAACCCTTAATGATTCAAGTCCACGCGCCTAAAAACCCTAAAATCATCCCGACACGATGCCTCTCTTTGAAGCAAAAAGCTACTAAAAAACTCAATCGCATTGGCTTGCAAACTACCCAGATCTTCACTCCACGACCCTCCTCCAACGTAACATCTGAATATGGTTTCGTTGCTGTCGGTTCAAGGTTTTCACATTGAAAAACCTAGTATGCAATCTCCTTTTGTAATCCATTGACTACGAGACTTTTGGTAACATAAATTCTCCTCTTGTTCCAGAACCAAATCAAGCTCCTTTTTAAGACTAGTATAAAGATCCTCAAGAACAGGCGACATCTTTGATTCTAGAGCGATATCAATTCCCCGAATGCGAGCCAGTAAGAGTTTTTTGCCTACTGATTCAAGTCCCCACGCTGCCAACTAAACTGAGGCCCATTGAAACTCATATCCAGAAGTCCTGATTGAAAGAGAGTCGCAAAACTTAGGGCAAATTCCAGTTCTTCATTGGATCCCACTTTGCTCATAAGATTTGCATATGGCATTTAAGTCACCACCTAGAACCCAAGAAAGATTAGGGTCAGATTCCAAGGCTTCGACATTATCCCACACTTTGTTAGGAAGCGACTATCCGGGGTGATTTTATCGAAAAATCATCTTGATTTTATTATGTATCAGACTTATTTTAATTTTTTTATCGATCTAGCACTATTACTAAAAGGCTCGAATCATCATCCGTGTCTTACGTTGACGTGGCATCAACTCGGATAAAATTTTCTCTATGGTTATTGAACTTAATTTTTCTTTATTGAAAAAAATTATTTGAAGAAAATGATAAGTGTGAGAGGCACGTGATTTTCTTTATGATCATAAGACTTAATTTTTCAGAAGATAGGAAATTGAAATGATTGGCTAATTAAATTTTATTTTTCAACAAAACAAAACAAAGCTATTTCCTTGATCACTCTAACATAAATTAATTATATGTCAGACTATTTCAAAAAATTTTACAGATCTAACATTCATCACAGAAAAGAGGATCATCATCCGCGCTTTATCCGAATTGATATCACGTCACCGTAAGATGAAAATGATGATCCGCGTCTTTTTATAAAAAATATTAAATCGATAAATTTTTTTAAAATGATATCTGACATCTAAATAAAATCCATCAAAATAATTTTTTCGGTAAAATTGCCGCTATCCGGCTAGCATAATAAAAGTAATGAAAACCATCAGTGTTGCATCGAAACCATATCCATGAAGAAACTGATTTGAAGAAATAGTGTTTCTCCACAAACCCAAATACCACCAGAAACCCCATTCACCTCCACTCTGAAAGAAGAATCAACTCCTTTTTTTTTTTAATAAAAATCGTCTGCAAAACCACCACTCATCCGAGGTTCCATCAGTGTAATATCAAGTTTCTGAGTTTTCAAAAAGCATCTTAAAGTAATGATTAAAGCAAGACAAAGAATGCCTTGAGTATTCCAGAATCACTTTAACCATTAAAAAGTCTAAAAAGGAGATTAGAAAGCTTAGACCTGTCGGTCCCTTGCCGCATTCCCTTTAAAAGTCGGGAAACTCGGCTGCAACACCTCAGTGTTTCGACTTCTGTTGGTAAAATAGATAACACTTACTGAAAATATAAATAATAATTAAAAGGAATAGGTTTGTAAATTATGTGGTATAATTACTGTTTAGAAATGAATTCGTCTTGATGTGTAATCGCTGCAGTAGGTGAATTGTCTCTCGAGGTTAACACTGTTGCTCCGAATTTCGTACCCCCAAAATCGGAGTAGATTGTCGGTGGTATTGCTATTCTTATCGGGAAGCACACAAAGATATTTAGAAACACTTGGAGAATGAATTCTGAATGTTGAGAGTGAGTTGAGAAGCTGAATATAGCTCTCTATTTATAGGCTAGAAATAGGGTTAAATTCGTTTATAAAATTTCAGGATTAAATCTCTTCTTATAACATTATTCAGGATTAAATATGATTAAATCTCTATTTATAACAGCTGAACGTCTAGATGAACCTGACTCAGAAATAGTTCAGGTCATTCATCATTATTCTGTTGTTATAACTCCCGAAACTATATCATGTAACCGCTGGAATTAAATCAAATAACTTCTGATATTAACAGCTTGTCCCCTTTGTAGAAAGTTAGAAATCAGTCCTCCATATACGTCTTAACGTTTTGATTTAATTTAGAAAAAAACTGTTTAATTTATGATAACTCTCATAAAACCTATAAAATCAGTTGAAATCTTTTACATTTTCCATTTGTTTCTTTCAAAGAGAAATTTCTCTAAAAAGATAGTATCCGCGCGAACGTGTCGAAGACACTTACCACGACCACGACCCGAGACGAACGGCGGCGGTGGGCGCGCGAGTCCCCTTATTCGTTTCACTTAACAAGGAAGTAGAAAATCCAAACCATAAATATCTATTCCTAATAGTATTTTCAATACTATGAGATTGAACATTACCACAACCTCTCCCTTTTCTGAGCTTATCCTAATATTACTAAGTTCACTACTCATGGCAGCAACCCAATCCAACAAACCGGCTTGGGTGGATCTTGTCCTCATTTTTTCTTGTTTTAATTCCTTTTTTCGTCAACCCCTTGTTATTGCCATTCCTCTCGTGGAACCTTTAGAGTTAACACTCAAGCTAGTGCTCGAGAAGGTCTACAGTTTTTTCTCTTATTGCCGGTGGTATGCTATTCTTATCGGGAAGCACACAAAGAGAATATTTAGAAAACACTTGGAGAATGAATTCTGAATGTTGAGAGTGAGTTGAGAAGCTGAATATAGCTCTCTATTTATAGGCTAGAAATAGGGTTAAATTCGTTTATAAAATTTCAGGATTAAATCTCTTCTTTGTAATATTATTCAGGATTAAATAGGATTAAATCTCTATTTATAACAGCTGAAACGTCTAGATGAACCTGACTCAGAAATAGTTCAGGTTCATTCATCATTATTCTGTTGTTATAACTCCCGAAACTATATCATGTAACCGCTGGAATTAAATCAAATAACTCCTGATATTAACAGCTTGTCCCCTTTGTAGAAAGTTAGAAATCAGTCCTCCAGATACGTCTTAACGTTTTTGATTTAATTTAGAAAAAGCTGTTTAATTTCTGATAACTCTCATAAACCTATAAATATCAGTTGAAATCTTTTACATTTTTCCATTTGTTTATTTCAAAGAGAAATTTCTCTAAAAAGATAGTATCCGCGTGAACGTGTCGAAGACACTTATTACCACGACCACGACCACGACCCGAGACGGACGGCGGCGGTGACGGTGCGCGAGAGTCCCCTTATTCTGTTTCACTTAACAAGGAAGTAGAAAATCCAAACCATAAATATCTATTCCTAATAATATTTCCAATACTATATGAGATTGAGCATTACCAACAACCTTTCCCTTTTCTGAGCTTATCCTAATATTACTAAGTTCACTACTCATGGCAGCAACCCAATCCAACAAAACCGGCTTGGGTGGATCCTTGTCCTCATTTTTTCTTGTTTTAATTCCTTTTTTTCGTCAACCCCTTTGTTATTGCCATTCCTCTCGTGGAACCTTTAGAGTTACTATCAAGCTAGTGGCTCGGAAGGTCTACAGTTTTTCTCTTTAGAGTGTCGTTGCACCCCGTCATCGATGTAAGGTTGTGTGATCACCTTCATTCCCATACCTTTGAACTTGGACCAGCATTCTCCTTCAGGAAACCACTGTTCCTCGTTCTCCTCCTTCATTTGTACCGTGGTGTTATAATCATTTTTCACCACTGTACCAAGTACTCCAGCAATTACCCTGAACATGCACTTCGTATAATATTTATACGTTAGACCCGGGAGGCGCACCCAACTAAAATTGTCTTAGGATACTCTTCCGTCGTAGAGAAACTCCTTGCCCACTGTTGGACAGTGAGATAGCTCCCGTACACCATCCATGGCCCTCCTACAAGAACATTCAAGAATCCTCTTTTCTAGCAAACCGAACCAGGAATATTCATTATCCAAGTCTACTATTTGGATCACCCCAACGGGATGCCACAAGTCTGAACTCGATTAAGGAGCGCCAGATATCCATCTTCTTCCCCAATAGTCTAACTATGAGTGAAGTTGATAGTTTCTCGTCTATGGTTGATAGACCCTATCTGAGAACCGTATCTCTGGTATGTTATTGTCCATATCAACGGATATCATCTTCTGTCAACTCCACATCCAATCACTGATGAATCCTCCTTTGGAGTGGCCCCTAGGTCTACAGCAACCATGTTCCGGAACGAAGTTTGGCTTTCCTGCACTCGTTTCATTCATCACCGCTTCCCCTGCAAGGCCGGCCTAATCTGATTCTTGATTCATACTCTCTCCATCCACCCACATCATTCATAACAGCGTCTGTTCCTTATGGTTCTGACCATCGAATCTCCCCCATCCTTCCGTGGTTTCTTCCCAAAGGGTTGGGTGTCACTGCTATCTCATCTCTGGCTCGATCCAGGGTAAGTGCTACCGAGACCACACCATTCCATCCGGCGGCCGGCCCGTCAGATTGAGAGGAACGCTAACAGTAGGTTTCCCGAGATTTTCGGAGAAAATTATGATTTCACTGAATTTAATATAATACAAAACGATTTATTAATTTCTGTTCGAACACACGGAAATTTATATATATAAGATGAAACGTTGTTCTATTTTTATAAATTTCTTTCCCTATAACACGCCATCGTGTACGCATAAAGAACAAGATTCACTGTAACAAAAGGTCTGGTACGCTTATTACTGTGAGGAAAAAGAGTATAAATTTGTGTGGTTAAGTTGTTGCTAACGTATCAAGAAGTTGACCAACTTAGGCTAACACACATATTTACAAGGAAACTAAACCGACATATATACTGCCGTTTTGACCTTGTTTTGCAGCCTGACCAATTGCTTGCCGTGAATGAATTTGCTTCAATCCACCGCCTTGAATTTCTTCACGTGGTCATTTTGCTTGCCTTGTTGGAATTCTTCACTTGTTTGTCGCCTCAAACTTTCCTTAATTTGTTGCCACTTGGATTCACAAACTGCCTTTTAATTTATTTATATATTGTAATGCTTTGATGACTCATCATTCCACCTAAAACCTTTGTTAAAATATTTTGATATTTTAATATAACAAATTAAGATAACTGAATTTTAAGATTTTCTAAAAGATTTTTTAAATATATTCGATATAATTATTCGAATATCAAGTTATTACTCCAAATCTTTCAAATGTCATTTTTAATCCTTACTCAAGTGTAAAATTAAGTTTTAAACTTAAAATAATTTCAAAACAATTTTACAAAATATTTCGATCCATTTTAAAGCAAAAAATTCCAAATTGCTCAGAGAGAACCGATTCCCCCTGAATGGTTTGGCTCAGAGAAATTCCAGTATGCTCGGAGGGAACCGATTCCCCCTGATCAACGGTCGAAATATTTGAATTTTACACTTAGGGAACCGATTCCCCAGAGGGTACCAATTCCCCCACGCTCCAAGCAGAAATATTCATTGTTTTCACACTTAAACGACTCTATTGACTCCACTAATCATCCCCAACGTTTAGAATCATTTGAAGGTGTATTTAAACAAGCTTAGAAGCCATTGATCAAAAACAAGAAACATCAAGCAACTAGAATCAAGAGAGAATCAAAGAGAAAGCATCAAACCTCAAGTTTGAGCATTTCAAGCCTATTTTTCATTCAATATTCATTTTGCTTTCAAGAACACTACTTGTACTCAATTGTATTCATTCTTGAGTGTTCTTTTCTTTGTTCTAGAATTCTGCAAACAATCTACCTTGTGAGGATTTCCTTGTAAGTTTGCAAATTTGTATTGTTCTCTTTGGGAGAGAGTTTCTCAAGAATTTGGGGTATAATCCTTGAGGGTTTGTAAGGTTACTCTTTGTCCTCAAAAGAAAGACAAATTAGTGAATTTGTGGAAAATCCTTAGTGTGGATAGCTAAGGTAGTGGACGTAGACTTTGGTTGAGAAAGTCGAACCACTCTAAATCGCTGTGTAATTAATTTCAATTTTCTGTAAAAGCTTCCACCAAATTTTTAATTGCCAATTCACCCCTCTTGGCCGATTCTGTCAATCGATTAACTCAACAATTGGTATCAGAGCCTAACTCATTTGAAGGTTTAATCGCCTCTTGAGTCAATTTGGGAAGAGTTACTTCGATAATCAAAGTCATCAATGGCCTCCACTTTAAACTTCGACTCCGGTCTTGATTCGATGCCCGTCAACAAACCTCATTTCTTCAATGGGGCTAACTATACCTATTGGAAAAATAGGATGATGTACTTCATTCAAGAAAGTGACATGAGAGCATGGAATGTTGTAAAAGACGGATATATCAAGCCTCTTACTCCCAAGAATATGGAGTGAAGGAGAGACAAGATTATTCCAGCTCAACTCTAAAGTTATTCATATCATATTTTGTGCTCTTGGACCAGATGAATACGGAAGAGTTTCATCTTGTACAACCGCCAAAGAAATATGGGACAAACTTCAAGTCACTCATGAAGGTACCGGTGAGGTAAAAAAATCTAAAATTAGTATTCTAACGCATAGCTATGAAAATTTCAGGATGAAACCAAATGAAGATATCAAAGCTATGACGGATAGATTCTCACGATTGTCAATGGTCTCAAATCATATGGAGAGATCATTTCAAATGAAAAGCTTGTGAGGAAGTTAGTTTACTCCCTTCCAAAATCATGGCAATCAAAGAAGACGACAATCATCGAGTCTAAGGACCTAAGTCCTTAACTCTTGAAGAATTAATCGGTTCCCTCCTCACTCATGAAATGATGCTTGAAGATGAGGTGGACCTCGATAAGATTGATGAGACACCAAAGGAGAAGGAGAAGAAGAAAACATTGGAGTTGCTCTCAAATCCACAAAGATGAGAGTGATTCGAATGAAGATGACGAGGAAATGGCATTGTTTGCCAAACGGTTCAGAAAAATGATAAGACCTTACCGAGGAAGAAAATTTAAACGAAATGAAGGCCTAAAAAATGAACCAAAAGAGAAAGACCCGATCATTTGCTATGAATGCAAAAAGCCGGGGCATGTCAAATATGATTGCCCACAATGAAGAGAAAGGGTCAATTAAAGAATAAGTACAAGGCTCATGTGGCTACATGGAGCGATGAAGAAGGTTCTGATGAAGAGGAACAAGAAGTAGCAAACTTGTGCTTGATGGCATTCGAGGAAGATTCTAAGGTAACCTCTAACTCATCTGATTTTGATGATTTATCCTATGATGAGCTATTAGAGGAATAATGGGTTGGCTTCGGATTATGAGAAATTGTTTTTAAAGTATAAAAATGATGTTTCAAAATTGAAAAATGAAAACAAACTCATATCCAAAACCAACAACGATCTTAAAGTAAAATCAAAGATTTGCAAATCAAACTAGAAGAGTTTGAAAAGAAAAATTTGGATTTGCAAAATTTACTTTCAAAGGTCAATGATGATCATCAAAAGAAAATTGATGATCTTAAAACTTCTTTTGATAAAGTCGGAACAAAACGTTTTGAAAAAGGAGAAAATTCAAAATCCAACTTTGTTAGAAAAAATTTTAAAAGCTACAATCATAGAGATCCCTTAAGAACCTCTAATGGAAAAATCGTTAGAAGTATGTGGGTTCCTAAAGAACTCATTACTACTAAAGATAAAGATATCCTACATAAATGGATACCTAAGGGGACTAGGATTTTGGAAACTAATGAATATGGACCCAAAAATTTGGGTACCAAAAATCAAAAATTAATCTATGTTTGTAGGGAAAGGAGCATTGCTACAAGGCACGGGAAACAAATTCAAATTCATGGTACCTTGATAGTGGATGCTCGAGACACATGATCGGGGACAAAACCGGTTCATAGAGCTTAACGCCAAAAATGGAGGAGAAGTGACTTTTGGTGATAATTCAAAAGGTCACATTGAAGGTATAAATACAATAGGTAACACATCTTCCATACAAATTAAAAATGTTTTATATGTGAATGGATTAAAGCATAATCTTTGAGTATTAGTCAATTTTGTGATAAATGATTCAATGTCATGTTTGAAACTAATGGTTGTAAAGTTATTGACATTGCATCTAATCGGATTATGCTTGTTGGTCATAGAATAGGAAACATTTACATGGTGCATGTAGATTCTATTAATGTGACTAATTTATGCCTAGTTGCAAAAGATGAGCATGGCAGTTGGTTATGGCATAGGACTAGGACATGCTAGCATGAGTGTTTTGCAACGGTTAGTTCAAGGAGAATTGGTTCGAGGGCTGCCTAAACTAAAATTTGATAATGATAAAATCTGTAATGCTTGTGCTAAAGAAAAACAAAAGCGAGTTTCTTTTAAATCCATTAATGACGTGTCAACTAGTAGAGTATTACAATTGATCCACTTAGATCTTTTTGGGCCATCTAGAACTACTAGCTTGGGTGGAAAACAATATGCATTTGTCTTGGTAGATGACTATTCTAGATATACTTGGGTTCTATTCTTAAGTACTAAAGATGAAGAATTAGAAAAATTCATCACGTTTTCAAAAGTAATCCAAAAGAAAAAAGTTACTCTATAATTAGTGTTAGGAGTGATCATTGAACTGAGTTTGAAAATCTTGGATTTACTGAGTTTTGTAATTCTAATGGTATTAGCCATAATTTTTCAGCACCTAGAACCCCTCAACAAAATGGAGTTGCTGAGAGGAAAAATCGAACTTTAGAAGAAATGGATAGAACCATGCTTTGTGAAAACAATTTGCCAAAGTATTTTTGGGCGGAAGCCACAAATACCGCTTGTTATGTTATTAATCGAGTAATGATTAGGCCTATTTTAAAGAAAACTCCATATGAACTTTTCAAAAATAAAAAGCCTAACATTAGTTATTTTCATCCTTTGGATGTAAGTGTTTTGTTTTAAACAACGGTAAAGACAATCTTGGCAAATTTGATGCTAAAAGTGATGAATGAATTTTTCTGGGTTATTCCTTAAATTCTAAAGCTTATCGAGTATTTAATAAAAGAACTTTGGTTGTAGAAGAGTCTATACATGTTGTTTTCGATGATAATCTCATTCCAAGGAAGGATTCTTGTTTTAATGATGATAGGTATTATAAATACAAATGACGTTAGACATGACGTTGGAGAACCATCATCAAAGGAAGAAATGAAAGATGAGGAACTCATGATCCTCTCGAGAATCCAACCATTGAAGAAGGGAAGTATCTTATCCAAGAGAGTACAACTATGTCAAGGATGGTGAGATTATAGGTGATCCATCCAAATGGGTAACAACTCGATCTCTCTTAGAAATATTTGTAATATGTTGCATTTATCTCATGCATAGAGCCTAAGAATATTAAAGAAGCATTAAACGATGAACATTGGATTATGGCTATGCAAGAAGAGTTAAATCAATTTGAGAGAAGTAAAGTATGGACATTAGTTGAAGGTCTAGTAATAAATCTACTGTAGGTACTAGATGTGTATTTAGGAATAAGCTTGATGAGAGTGGTAATATAGTGAGAAACAAGGCTAGACTTGTTGCTCAAGGGTATACTCAAGAAGAGGGCATAGATTATGATGAAACATACGCTCCCGTAGCTAGGATGAAAGCAATTAGAATGTTATTAGCATTTGCATGTTTTCATGAATTTAAATTATATCAAATGGATGTTAAAAGTGCATTTTAAATGGTTTTATAAAAGAAGAAGTGTATGTGGAAAACCTCAAGGTTTTGAAGATTCAAATTTTTGGATCTGTTCTTAAATTGACAAAAGCACTTTATGGTTTAAACAAGCTCCTAGAGCTTGGTATGAAAGATTGTCAAACTTTTTAATTGAAAAAGGTTTTTCAAAAGGGAAGGTTGACACTACATTGTTTTTAAAGCATAAAGGTAAAGATTTATTAGTAGTTCAAATTTATGTTGATGATATAATATTTGGTTCTACTAATGATGTTCTTTGCCAAGAATTTTCTAAGCTAATGCAAAGCGAATTCGAAATGAGCATGATGGGGGAGCTCTCATTTTCTTGGGACTCCAAATCAAGCACAGAAAAGATGACATCTTCATCAATCAAGCTAAGTACGTCAAAGATCTCAAGAAGTTTGGGCTGGAAAATGGCAAGCCTCATGACACTCCAATGAGCTCTTCAACAAAGCTGACTTAGATGAAAGAGGTAAATGTGTAGATGTTAAATTATATAGGTCAATGATTGGATCTTTACTTTATTTAACGGCAAGTAGACCGAACATTATGTTTAGTGTTTGCTTATATGCTAGATTTCAATCATGCCCTAAGGAATCACATTTTCTAGCTGTTAAAAGAATCTTTAGATACCTTAAGGACACTCCTAGTTTAGGACTTTGGTATCCTAGAGACTCTAGCTTTAGCTTGCATTCCTTTTCTGATGCGGATTATGGAGGATGAAAATTAGATAGGAAAAGCACCTCTGGTACTTTCTAATTCCTTAGAAATATGTTGATTTCTGGTTTTTCAAAGAAACAAAATTGTGTGCATTATCTACCACTGAAGCCGAATACATTTCAGCTGGTAGTTGTTGTGCACAAGTTTTATGGACGAAACAACAACTTTTTGATTATGGAATTGAAGTAGGTACCATTCTTATCAAGTGTGACAATACTAGTGCTATTTGTCTCACTAAAATCCCATCCAACACTCTAGAACTAAGTATAGAAATAAGACATCATTTCATTAGAGACCATTTCACTAAAGAAGATGTAGTTCTAGAATTCGTTGATACTTTGCATCAATTAGCGGATATCTTTACAAAACCTTTAGACAAGGAACATTTTTGGACACTTAGGAGAGAATTAGGTTTAACTGGCCTATCTTCACTTAGTGTTTAAAATAAATTTAGCACTTTTAAGAATAAATGAAAAATGCATATAATAGTAATTTTTGATTGCTTAATTGCTTTTAGTTAGGGGGAGTTTATGATTCTTGGTGAAAATTAACTTTAGTTCAAATAATTTTAATGATAAATTTGATTGATTGAACATAATTAATTTTCAATATATGAGTTGTTAATACCACTAGAGAAAATTAATTTAGCATTTTGAGTGTTTAAAAAAAATCAGATTTAGCATTTTAGTACAAAGGGAATCGATACCCCCCTTGATGGGGAATCGATTCCCCCCTTTGAAGGGAACCGATTCCCCCATGTAGGGGAATCGATACCCCTGGGGTTCTGGTTTTTAACACGAACATAACACCCAAAAACTCAAACCCTCATATTCTCTTCACGCGGTTTCTCCTCTCTACACTCACCCTATCTCCATATTTCATCAAAACATCATTTTTAATTAGAATTCTCTTCAAATATCATCTCCTAAACCTGTTGGAATCATAAAAAATGTGCAAACTTCATCTAATCTCACTCAAATCTGAAATTCTTCAAGGTATTTTTCTAAAACCACTATTTCATCAATTTTGATTTTAAACTAGTTTAAATTAGTTCTAGGTTGAACTTTAGATCGGGCATTGATTGTTTAGTGATTAGACAGACTTTACAACTAATTTCATCAAAAACACAAGAATTTCCAAAATTCTTTGAAATTTTCGAAATAAAAAAAAATCAAATTATTATGTTTTGATTGATTACGTTGTTATATTGATTTTCAAAACCTTTTTTCAATAAGTTTTCAAAAACTTTGCACATTAAGATTGGTTTAGAGAACCTTGAATTATTGAGGACTCAATTGAGTTTTGGGATTGATTATTTTGCATACATATGTTTTTTTTTTAAAAATAGAGGTTATCTTTCCATTTCGATTATCTTAAACCATGTCTCATAAACGTTATAGGGCCTCCTACTCTTCATTAGTGGAAATTTTACAAACTCTTCGAGCTTGAACCAATTGTCTACCATCAACTTGTTCGTATCTTCTACTCTAATGCCGTTTGCATTAAAAACCGAGAGGAACCTTAACTATAGGGATCCGATCCTATCTTCTAGGATGATTCTTTCATCTTGACTCGGAATCCATTGCCAAAGCATTAGGATTAGATAATAAGGGTTAGACAATGAAAAACTTACGGTAGGATCTCAATATAAGCGAAGGGATAGTGCAAGTGTTTTAGACCTTCATGACCGTTTTCTTCACCTAATGATCTCTTGGTGGTTTCGACCATCCGGGGCCGTTACTCTACTATTTGCGCCTTAGATCTATTTTGGCTTCATTGTGTCCAAAATAATCACAAAATTAACCTTCCACAGATTATTTTTGCTGAACTTTTCGAAACCGTAAATCTTGTTCCCAATAAGAAATTGTGTTCTTCTTTAGTTTACGGTTGTATTCTTAGTAATCTGTTTAAGAAGGCTGGGCTTAGAGTTGGTCTTGATGCTTCCTTTCCTCTCAAAAACCAAATCAATCTATTCTCTTTAACTAATTGGGATGGAAGATCAATAAAGAAACTGGTCTTTGGTTCGTACCGGTGAACAACCGCCTGAAGTTAACGACCCCGACGATGAACCAGAACAACACGAGGAACAAGCACGAGCAGAGGAACAAGCACAACCAGAGGATCAAATGCCTCCATACTTTCAATCCTTTATGGAGACATTCGATTTCCGATTGCTTCCATGGATTCTAGCTTCACTTCCATAGAATCTCATTTATCCACAATGGGAGCTCAACAATTAGAAATTCTCCGGAGATGCGCACAAACAACGCTTCTATGAATGAACGCATTGATGCACTCTCACATGAGATGGCCGCTATGCGAGGTCATTTTCCTCCTCCCGATCCTCCTACGGATGCTTGATTCTGTGTTATGCTTTAGTACTTTGAACTTAAAGCTTATTGTTTCAACATTTTGAATGTTTTTGGATTGTTAAATGCTTGATTTTGTTATAGTTTGGATGATTAGATTTGAACTTATATTTCTATATTTGGTTTGGTTAAATTATTATTGCATCATTTACATTAATTAGATAAATGACCAATTTTGCCATGTCACATTGTTTATGAATATTGATTATGAAGCTAATGGCTAACGTTTCTCTTGATTTTGTTCTTCGCATCTTAAACTATATCTATTATAATCAATTGGCTAAGTACTTTTCAAACCTGTTTACAATTCTTTAAAAAAAATCTTTTGATTTAACAAAAATGGGGAGAAATATAAAAGTGAGAAGTGTTAGAGTAAGAAGTGTTAGAGCAAGGGGGAGTAATTTCAAAACTTGATTTCAAAATCTTAAAATTACTAAAATGTTTTGTTATATCAAAAGGGGGAGATTGTTGAAAACATTTTGATTTCAATATAACAAATTTAGATAAATGAATTTTAAGATTTTCCAAAAGATTTTCTAAGTATATTCGATATAATTATTCGAATATCAAGTTATTACTCCAAATCTTTCAAATGTCATTTTTAATCCTTACTCAAGTGTAAAATTAAGTTTTAAACTTAAAAATTTCAAAACAATTTTACAAAATTTTCGAACCATTTCAAAGCCAAAAATTCCAGATTGCTCAGAGGGAACCGATTCCCCCCAAGGGGGTACCGATTCCCCCTGAATGATTTGGCTCCAAGAAATTCCAGTATGCTCGGAGGGAACCGATTCCCCCCAAGGGTACCGATTCCCCTCAACGGTCGAAATATGAATTTTTATGAGGGGTTACCGATTACCCCCACGCTCCAAGCAGAAATATTCATTTTTCACACTTAAACGACTCTATTTACTCCACTAATCATCCCCAACGTTTAGATTCATTTGAAGGTGTATTTAAACAAGCTTAGAAGCCATGATCAAAAACAAGAACATCAAGCAACTAGAATCAAGAGAGAATCAAAGAGAAAGCATCACACCTCAAGTTTGAATATTTCAAACCTATTTTTCATTCAATATTCATTTTGCTTTCAAGAACACTACTTGTACTCAATTGTATTCATTCTTGAGTGTTCTTTTCTTTGTTCTAGAATTCTGCGAACAATCTACCTTGTGAGGATTTCCTTGTAAGTTTGCAAATTTGTATTGTTCTATTTGGGAGAGTGTTCTCAAGAATTTGGGGTATAATTCTTGAGGGTTTGTAAGGTTACTATTGTCCTCAAAAGAAAGAAATTAGTGAATTTGGGAAAATCCTTTGTGTGGATAGCTAAGGTAGTGGACGAGACTTTGGTTGAGAAAGTCGAAGCACTATAAATCGCTGTGCAATTACTTTCAATTTTCTGCAAAAGCTTCCACCAAATTTTAATTGCCAATTCACCCCCCTTTGGCCGATTCTGTCAATCGATTAACTCAACAACCTTGCTTGTGCCTCCATTATGTTTTGCCACGTTAAGCGTTCTACACAATTCTAAGATGTTGAGTTTGACTTCTAACTCTCCCCTCAAACTCGACTTTCCATTCCAAGCTTTTCTTTGAGCGTTTGAATATATTTGCTCTCAATGGTTTTGTGAAAATATCTTCTAGTTGATCTTCAGTTTTGCAGTAAATTAGCTCCATATTTTATTCTTCACCCGCTCTTGTATAAAGTGATTCTTTGTATCGATATGCTGTTTCAGCTATGAGAGACTGGATTCTTGACAAGAGAAATTGTAGACTTGTTGTTGACATAAATTGTAGTTGATTCCTCTTGTGCAAAATTTAGCTCGTTCAAAATATTCTTTAACCATATTGCTTGGCAAGTGCACGCTGCTGCGGCTATGTATTCTTCTTCACATGTGAAAGAGCTACCGTTTGTTGCTTCTTTGATGACCATGAAATGCTGCAGAGTCGATATGAAATAGATAACCATGTGTTTTTTCGATCGTCTAAGTCTCCCTCATAATCATTATCAGAATAACCAACTAGCTTGAATTTTCTAATCACGTGTAGAACAAACCATGATCTGTTGTACCTTTGACATATCTCAGGATTCTTTATGTTGCAATCCATCTAGTTTCGGATTCTCCATGAATATGCTTACCAATCCCACAGCGTATGTTATGTATAGTCGTGTGATAGTCAGATACCTTAGACTTCCAACTATGCTTTTAGACAATGTCGGATTCATTTGCTCTCTTGTTGAATTCACACTTAATTTGATGCCTGGTTCTGCTGGAGTGGCTACCGGCTTGCAATCTTCTATTCTAAATTTTCTTAAAATTTCTTCTACCTACTTCTTTTGTGATATAAATATTCCTTCTTGCATTTGCCTCACTTCAAATCCAAGGAAGTATGACATTTCTCCAATATTTGTCATTTCAAATTCTTTAGTCATAGTTTTTTTAAATTCATTGAACATACCTGGATTATTTCCTGTGAAAAATCATGTCATCCACATATAAGCACGATCATGATATCATCGTCTTTATTTTTCTTTGTGTATAAGGCATACTCGTATGAACTCTTCATGAACCAATTTCTCTGGAAATATCATCAATTCTCGTGTTCCATGCTCTCGGGGCTTGCTTCAGACCATATAGAGCTTCTTCAATCGGTAAACTTTGTCTTCACGTCCCTTTTTAATGTATCCAGGTGGTTGCTCAATATAAACTTCTTCTTCTATGTAGCCATTTAGAAATACTGACTTCACATCCATTTGATAATTTCCATCCTTTTTGTGTTGCAACTACTGTGAGAAGTCTGATGGTCTCGATCCTTGCTACTGGAGCAAATACTTCATCATAGTCTATTCCTTGTCTTTGCTTATAGCCTTTGACAACTAGCCTCGCTTTGTGTTTCTCAACCTTTCCTTATTATTGGTCTTAGTCTTGTAAACCCATTTTACTCCAACTGGGTTTGACGTTCTAGTTGTCTTGTTAGCTCCCATGTATTATTTCTTTCTATTGATGCAATTTCTTCATCCATTGCATTCTTCCATTTGTCATCTTCAACCGCTTCTTCGTATATCATTGGATCAGTATTCACGAGTAAGCAAAAAACTGAAACATTATTTAATTCATAATCGTTGTACCTTTATGGTATTCTTCTCTTTCTTGTGGATCTTGAACTTCTGTGGAAGGTACTTCAGAATTTTCTATTATGTTGATAGCATCGCTGCTACTGCTTGACGACGATGGTACATTTTGTTGAGGACCTTGATCAGCTTGTTCATCTTGATTGATAAGATCATCATCTTTATCTTCATTAAAAATAGTCCTTCAACTTTCTTTTCCTCTTGTTCAATCTCCAGTATTTTGCTTCATCGAACTCGACATCTCTTGAAATTATTACCTTCTTGGTAAGAGGATTATATAATCTGTAAGCTTTTTTATTCTTTCATCATAGCCAATGAAAATACATTTTTCTCCTTTGTCATCAAGCTTCTTCTAATGTTCAGGAACGTGGGCATATACGATGCACCCAAAAATCTTGAGGTGTCCAACTCCTGGTTTCTGACCACTCCATGCTTCGTTTGGCGTCATCTACTTCACACTTTTTGTTGGACATATGTTCAATAGGTAAACTACACATCGAACTGCTTCAGCCCAGAAATTTCTTGGTAGTTGCTTACATTTTATCATGCTTCTTGCCATGTCAAGAATGTGCGGTTCTTTCTTTCTGCAAGTCTATTTTGTTGTGGTGTGTATCTAACTGTCAGCTGAGGGACGATGCCATGCTCTTTGCAGAATTCTTCAAATAACTTTGATGTATATTCGCTCCTCTATCTGATCTGAGTATCTTCAAATATTGACCACTTTGTTTTTCCGCCATTGCTTTAAATTCTTTCAATTTTTTTAGCGCTTCTGACTTTTCTTTCAAAATATAAATCCAACATTCTAGTAAAATCATCAATAAAAGTTAGGTAGTACCTGTTACTGCCAAGCGATGGTATCAAAAGGATTGGCTCTATCTATGTGTACTATCTCTAGCAGTCTTCAGGCACGCCAGGATCTACCAACTTCAAAGCTTTGTCTACGTTACTTCCTTTAATGCAAGCCTCACATAATTGATTTGGAGGGTTGATCTCTGGTAGTCCTTCACCATACTTGTTTTTTATAACAACTTCAACCAGAAAATCCAAGATTTCCATATCTTAGGTGCCACAGCCATGAATCATCTTTGATCGTGGTCTTCATGAACTGACTTCTCCCAACTCGATATCAATTGTAAAGAGACGATTTCAAGTCATATCACTTGGGCTATCAATTCTCCATCTTTATTTTTTATGGAAAGCGAGCGATTCTTCATCTGCACTTCATATCCTCTTCTCAGAGTTGACCAAGACTGATGATATTGCTTTTCAAAGCATGTACGTAATAAACATCTGAAATGTATTTCTTTCTCCATTTCTCTGAGTAATCATAACTTCGCCTTTTCCTTTTAGTTATGCGCGCGAGTCATCTCTGAAAGTTACTCGCCCATGGATTGTTTCATCTAATTTCACAATAGTCATTTTGACCACACATATGGTTGCTGACACAATTATCAAGATACCAAATATTTTCTTGAATTCTTCATTTCCTTTATAAGTGGGGAATACATGGGATTTTTCAATTTTTTCTTCTTCAGCTGCTGTTATGATATTTCTTTTTTCTTGTTTAGGAGCAGATCTACACTCATAACTATAATGACCACACTTATTGCAATTATAACATTGTACCTGGGATTTATTTCCTTGTTGATATCTACCTCTACCTCAGCCTCGACTTCTGAATCCTCATCCACGAACTGATGTTGGATTATTTTCACTTATTTGATCAGTGTCATATGATCGACCACCACGTTCATGAGTTCCTCATCCTCTTCTGTATCTTCCATGATTTCCTCGGCCTCTTGTGTAGTTGATGCTAGCTTCTCCTTCATTGACATTCATATTGCTTTGTAGAGCTTGCTCCAAATTTTCAGAATCTTCATTTTGTTTCATTTTCTGCTCATGGGCTTGAAGTGAACCCACAAGCTCATCGATCGATATTTGAGATAAATCTTTCGATTCTTCGATTGCCACCACCAAGTAATCGAATTTCTTGTCAATGACCGCAAAAAGTTCTCCATCACTCTAACCTCATTAAGTGATTATCATTTCTTTCATTTCATTTACGACCGTTTTACACGGCTAATATAATCATTGATGTTTCCATATTTTTCATTTTTAACATTTCAAAATCAGCTCTGAGAGTTTGTAAACGTAATTCTTTCTTTTTGGCACATTGGAGAGATTTTTTCAAATCTCCCATGCTTGTTTGCGGTGTTTGCATCAAAAAATTTTCAAAGGTAGTTTCGTCTACTCCTTGAAAAATAAAAAAACAACGCTTTTTTATCTTTTTTTTCTGGATTCCTTCAATACCTTCTTTTCTTCATTGGTAAGGACTGCTTCTGCTGCTGCATTTTTAGGCTCGGTGTAACCATCCTCGATGATATCCAACAATCTTGGGAGCCTAATAACTCCTTCATTTGAATGATCCAATTGCCATAATTCGTATTTGTCAATCTCGAGATTTGAGGTTGAATCATGTTGGTCATCTCTCCGCCACATTAAACTCGAACCAAACGCTTTGATACCACTGTTGGAAGCGTAGGTGGGTACTTAGTAATTTATAACTGAAATATTATTAAGAGACATAATACGTTACAACGACACTACCTCAATATTACTAGCTGCGACTAATTTACAAATATAATCACAATATTTAAAACTTTGCTAAGCTTCACAACCTTTCTCTCAAATCTCTCTATTTTTCCACATAACTTAGGTTAAACACATATTTATAAGGAAACTAAACCGACATATATGCTGCCATTATTGACTTGTTTTGCCGCCTGACCAATTGCTTGTCGTGAATGAATTTGCTTCAATCCACTGCCTTGAATTTCTTCACGTGGTCACTTTGCTTGCCTTGTTCAAATTCTTCACTTGTTTTGCCGCCTCAAACTTTCCTTAATTTGTTGCCACATGGATTCACAAACTGCCTTTTAATTTATTTATATATGTAATGCTTGATGACTCACAATTCCACCTAAACCTTGCTTGTTGCCTCCATCGTGTTTGTCACGTTAAGCTTTCTACACAATTCCATAATGTTGAGTTTGACTTTCCACACTTACATGTATGTATGTTATCCAATGAATGATCTTAACTTTAAAACAAATATTGTTCTCTTTAAAGGATCTAAGTTCGAGCAGTTACATTTTACAAATTGTAAATATTATCAATAGATTAAGAAACATTCTGAACAGATACTACATTGTAATCACATAGAGATGAGACTAAAAAGAATTACATTTATTTTGTTGTTGTTGAATTAGCTAGGGTGAAGAAATAACTTTCCATTGCAGCATCTGTAGTTGTTGTCCTTGATCAGAGATCTCTGATCGTCGATCATTTCTAGTTTGGAAACTGAGGATGTTGGGGCTAATTTGCCTTCAATTGCCTTCACGACAATTATACGTCTTGCGATTGTGTAAATTAGTAACAGATCCAAAAATTTAAGAATGAAATTCAAAATTTTAATATTCTTTCTTACAAATAATGGTTATGCAACTTTTTTTAAAAAAAATTTCTAACTCATTAAATTAAATTTAACTATTTTTCAAAATAATGAGATGTACTTGTCCCAGTGGGACTTAGTACATCCGCCCTTGACAATAACACATCCGAACGATCTTTATCATTATATAATGGTTGTTATTCTAATAGTGTGCCACTATTTAAATTCATGCACTTGAGTAGTATTAAATACATATATAATACGTCAAGTTTCTCATACAACATATTATATAAAACTGATTTCTAATTTGGGATACAGAAGAAAGAAAGTGACTTCCAATTCCTAACTGTAGAAGATTAGAAGTCCTATCAGCAAATATGGAATTTAAGATCAACTTTTATTTTAAAAAAAAAGGAGTTTTGAAATGAGTTTAGGTTTAATGATGGTATCTCCGTTCTAGTTGTATTAATTTATATGGGTTATTGTTCCTAATGATGTATATATAATCATGCAATGCAAACTTAGAATTGACTGGAAACATACTTTATATTCAAGTGGACTACGTTACTAGATTCCACTACTATTTTCTGTCCCTTAACGAGTAGGTAGTTTTGTTTCAAATTCAATAAAAATTTAGTTTGAGTAGATCTTTATAAATATATTATAGATAAAATAAAAAGTTAAATTAATTATTCATTAAATGTGTATAACTGTAATTCTCTTATATTATTTTTATTTTTAACATTTTTATTATTAGTTTGTATGTGATTTTATTTGTTAAAAATTTTCACTTAAAATTGATTTATATTTTTTTTTATTGTGTTACAATTGGTTCTACTATTATTATATACATATAATAATAAATGCATTCATGAAAATATAATAAATGCATTTCATGAAAATGGTATATAAATATAGATAAATTTATTTTATGATAATATATTTTATACACGTTTGAATACATAATTTATCAGAGAATTAATACCATATGATTTGTTTTTTAACAATGATTTGTTTTTAACAAAAGAAATAAGTTTTTTTTCCCACACGTCTTAATTATTGTATCACTATCAACATTAATAACCCACTAAGATACCAAAACCAAAGTCATTTTCAACAGCAACTGCAAGCCACAGGGCACAGTATACAGAAAATAAAAGTACGAGCAAAATTCCAAATCCCAAGTTGGAAGGCATCATTTCAACACGTGTTACTCACGCGCTAACTGAATATTCTATTATTATTATTACGAGAAATAAACTGATTTCTAATTTGGGATACAGAAGAAAGAAAGTGACTTCCAATTCCAGAAGATTAGAAGTCCTATCAGCAAATATGGAATTTAAGATCAACTTTATTTAAAAAAAAAAAAGGAGTTTGAAATGAGTTAGGTTTAATGATGATATCTCTCGTTCTAGTTGTATTAATTTATATGGGTTGTTGTTCCTAATGATGTATATATAATCATGCAATGCAAACTTAGATTGACTGGAAACATACTTTATATTCAAGTGGACTACGTTACTAGATTCCATCTACTATTTTCTGTCCCTTTAACGAGTAGGTAGAGTTTTGTGTTTCAAATTCAATAAAAATTAGTTTGAGTATCTTTATAAATATTATAGATTAAAATAAAAAGTTAAATTAATTATTCAATTAAAATGTGTATAACTGTAATTCTTATATTATTTTTATTTTTAACATTTTTTATTATTAGTTTGTATGTGATTTTATTTGTTTAAAAATTTTCACTTAAAATTGATTATATATTTTTTATTTTTATTGTGTTACAATTGGTTCTACTATTATTATATACATATAATATAATAAATGCATTTCATGAAAATATAATAAATGCATTTCATGAAAATGGTATATAAATATAGATAAATTTATTTTATGATAATATTATTTTTATAACACGTTTGAATACATAATTTATCAAGAAATTAATACCATATGATTTGTTTTTTAACTTATGATTTGTTTTTTAACAAAAGAAATAAGTTTTTTTCCCAACACGTCTTAATTTATTGTATCACTATCAACATTAATAACCCACACTAAGATACCAAAACCAAAGTCATTTTCAACAGCAACTGCAAGCCACAGGGCACAGCATACAGAAAATAAAAAGTACGAGCAAAATTCCAAATCCCAAGTTGGGGCATCATTTCAACACGTGTTACTCACGCGCCAACTGAATATTCATATTATTATTATTACGAGAAAACCCGAAAAGATCCACGAGAGTACGTGAAAAACTAAATAATTAGTTTTGATAATAAATAAATAAATAGAATAAAAGAAAAAGGAGGTGTTGAAACTTGAAAGTAGGTGATGAACATTATGTTTGTGAATGTAAATTCGAACCCACTCCATCTTACTTATCATTCATTCCGACTTTTCGACCTAAAGATCACCATATTTTTCTAATATTTCCGATGTAACATCTTTTTTCTAATATTTTTCAAAGTAACGCCTATTCGGTTGATGTAGAACTAAGGTGCGTACTCAGGAGCGCACTTTAACGGGATTTTTGCTGACAAGGTGGAAGGCGGGTTTCAGGGGACGCTCCTTATATGGGTTTTTACTTACTGGGTTGTCACGTGAGATAAGACGCTTTGTAGGGGACGCGTTTTCGCGAGATTCTGTTCTACGTTGGAATGAGCGTTTTCGAGGACGTGCCTTCCATTAATAAGATAATTAATTCCCACTTGTTTTCTCACCTAAACCCCCTCCTCCTCCCTCTATATAAACCCCCTTAACCTCGCTTATTCTTCACACCAAATCATTCTCTCTAATATAACTTAAATCACTCTCTTATTTGAGTTAAAAATTTCTTAATAGTTGGTAAGAAATTTATTTTTAAATTAATATATTTTCTTTAAAATGTTGTTATATTTTTATAACTAATTATTTAAAAATTTATTTAAAATTTCTTAAAATGATGTTACTATGATGGTTGATGCTATGAGAAGTTCACAATCTCTTATTGAAATGTATGTCACTTGATTGAGGTTTATACTTCTGGTCTGTCATATTCCTCTCATTATGGCTTGGCGTATCAAACTGATCAAGTTGACATCCCAACTCAACTGATATGAAATGATTTCACATCATTAATGGCAAATCCAACGCCAGCTGTCATGCCATCAAGTTCAATAAGAAGGCATTTATCAGCAAGCTTATGATCTCACCCACTTGGCTTCACAAATAATCCATATGGCACACTTCTACTTCAAGGGGTAGACATTCATCTGCTACCGTGTTCGACTTGAACATGGAAATTCCATCGACACATCAGTCTGTTCACAATCCTATGGTTCAATGACTTAAAGTTCAAGGAGGACATGCAACTGGCAACTTCTTTGACCTTAACATTGGATTATCCGAGGAACCCTCATCCACCAGAAGAACCTCTTCGTGAGCCAGGTGCATATGGTTGAACGATTATTCGTTGAACCTGACTCACTATAATTTAACATACACTCTGATAATGATGCAGATGAAGTTCCCATAAATACAACCCGATCGAACTTCCTACACTATGTATGGGGCTGACTATGATGCAATGTACGGGCCTAAATTTTCGGATCTCTCTAATGTTTGCAACTATGGATTTCACTCATCAATCAATGATGGTGACTTATATATCGGAATAAAGTTCTCATCGAA
Organism: Hibiscus syriacus; assembly: GCF_006381635.1. Taxonomy (NCBI): domain Eukaryota; kingdom Viridiplantae; phylum Streptophyta; class Magnoliopsida; order Malvales; family Malvaceae; genus Hibiscus; species Hibiscus syriacus. Next base: position 649,633 of record NW_024061782.1, read on the forward strand.
AAAGGAAGCAATGAATGCAATTAAGAATTACAATATTCGTAACTCAGTTCACTCCCGAGTTGATCGATTTACCACGGAGAAATATGTTTACTACTACTCCTACGTGATAACGGATGTAAGTGGATGTTCGTGTATCAAAGAGGAATAACAACTTATGAGAACTAACAAGATCAACGTCCTCACGAGTTGTGCAAGAGGTATCAACCAGGACCATCCCAACTTGGACTCAAACATTATTTGCCAAGCTATCATGCCCATTGTGAAGCAAAGCTCTCATATAGTTGTTGTAGTGTTGATATCTACTATACAATCACAATATGGGTACACTGTCTCCTACAAAAAAGCTTGGACGGCAAAACATAATGTCATTGTCAAACTTCATGGCGAATGAGATTCCTCTTACAACGAGCTGCCTAGTTGGTTTCAAGTTATGCAAAGATTTAATCCCGGGACAATTGTTGAGTTCGAAACTCAACATCATTACGTGAATGATCAAGTGGTTCGCGATCGATGTCAATTCTACCATGTTTTTTGGACTTACCCTAAGTGTATTAATATAGTGAAATACTGTAAACCAGTTGTCCAAATTGATGGTACTTTCTTTTATGGGAAATACAAACAAGTTTTATTATTGGTTGTGGTCCAAGATGGTAACCGAAATATTCTTCCTTTTGAGTTTTCCCTCGTTGAAGGAGAAGGCACTGAGTCTTGAGGTTTTTTCGCAAAAAAATTACGTTTACATGTCACAAGGGAACGTGTATGCATCATTTTAGACCGAGGAGTCGGGATCAAAGAAGCAATGGAACCTTTGGGTCCAATGTGGAAACCGCCACATGTTCAACATCGTTATTGTGTCCGTCATGTTGCTGCAAACTATTATGGAAAATACAAGAAGAATGATGAACGTCAATTAGTCGTACGCATGGGTATGTTACTTTTTTCCATTTTTTCAATCATTATCATATTACTTATTTATACTTCATATTAACTATTACATATTCCTTATGGATTATGTTACGAACTCTTACCTCAAAGGTTTGAGTCTATGCTACAAGAATTGTTTGGAAAAAATAAGAAGGGGTGTGAGTACATTATGGACATCAACAAAATGTGGACAAATGCTTATGATGGGGTATCACTATGGTCATATACAACCAACTTGGTTGAATCAATCAATTCACCTTAAAGGGGCGAGTCATTTACCATCACGACATTGGTCAAAACGACTTATTTTTCGTTTGGGTCAACTATTGCAAAGCTCGGGGGACAAACTATTACTTGGATACAGAACGACCATATTCATCACCCAAGACTAATAGCTGATTTACAGAAAAAAGTGGCAACATCAAATGGGATGTTGGTTATGAATTTTTCTCGCACCCATGAATTATTTCGTGTTACCGAAATGCCACGTCCTCTTCAAGGGATTGAAGCTAACTTTTTCAAAGTTAATTTGCAAGAGAGGTGGTGTGATTGTGGTTTCTTTCAAGAACTCAAATATTCATGCTCTCATGTCATAACATCTTTCTCACATTCTCATTTGGACTACACAAGTTATGTTGATCCTGTATACCAACTTTCACAAGTATTCAAGGTATATGAATTTGAGTTTTCCCCCTATAGGTAACGAAAAAGACCCAGATGAGATTCAAACTTGGCTTACAATTGTACCAGATCTGTTGCTATTGAGGGACTCAGGTCGTCCAAAATCCACTCGAATTCATTGTGATATGGATATTCGGGAGAGGTCAACAAAACAAAAAAGATGTGGGCATTGCAGAAACATCAGTCACAATAGGAAAAAATGTCCGGCTCTTTTATCATCACTTAACCTTTAATCCTTACTTGTGTAATTGCATTTTCTATTTCAATGTATGTTTTGTTTCTAATATTTCAATGAAATTGCATTTTCTACAATTTCCCAATGTATATATATTTTCTACATAAATTTCCCATTTACCTCTTACTTCAAATGATTAATATTTTTATTTTAATTGAACCTTACCCTAAACCACTTTAACCTACACAACCCTTGACCACTCTAACCTTAAAAAACCCTAAACAACTTTAACCTACAAAATCATTCACCACTTTCATCTTAAGGAGCCCTATACCACTTTAACATAAAATCACTCCAACCTAAATAAAAATTAAAAAAATACCTTCGACCATTCTTAAATCATAATCGAAACACTTTACCTAGCTAATAAATTATCAAATTCCAATAACCCTAAACCACTATCACCTTTAACCTTAAACCCTAAATCAGAACCCAAATTTAAAATCAGGTGAAAAACACGTTCCCCCAAAAAAGCTTTTGGAAGATGCGCCCCCTGAAACGCTCTTTCCATCGTGGCGCCACACCAGCTGGAATGAGCTTCCTCTGAAACGCGCCTTCCCTCCACATCAGTAAATCCCGCGAAGACGCTCCCCCAGAAACACACATTAGTTCCACATCAATCGAATGTGTTTTACTTTGGGAAATATTGAAAAAAGGGTGTTACATCGAGAATATTAGAAAAATAGGGTGATATTTAGGTCGAAAAGCCATTCATTCTTTGAGGACACCCACCACTTCATCAATCATACATCATACATATATATTATACACCGGATCAGTCGACAGTCACCCTTAAAAATTTTAATTTAATATATATATTTTTTATATTTTTTTAAATTAAAATATATTTTTGTATTTTTTGTATTTTTAATTATAATTTTATTATTTGTCCCTAAAATTTTATGATTTCATTCACCTATTTCTAAAATTTTTAAAATTCAGTTATTAGAATAAGCTCTTACGTTGGTCTCACATTATACATACTTATTATTAAATCCCGTATTGAATTGGTGTTACAAATTATTCTATCAAATATTAATTTAATTTTAAAAAATTACAAATTAATCACTGATTTTAAATGATGAGTAATATTAGGGCGAATTGTGTATTTAGTCACTTAATTATTTATGTAGTTTTAATTTGGTCACCTAATTGATATGACATTACTTTTTCATGATACGTTAGTATTATCATTAATTTTTTAACGATAAGTAATCAAAACGGTAGTGTAACTTTATGTATGATTTTTAAAAAAATAATTGAATGACCAAAATAAAATCGCAAAAATAATTAGATGAATAAATATGTAGTTTACCCTTAATATTATCATAAGAATATTTTGATAAAATTTTATATAAATAATAAAAAAAATTGTTTATAATTCAAACACGAGACTAATAACGCCAATGTAATCAAGCCATTGATACTAAGAATCATCCCTACACAAATCAATTAAAGCTAGCCATTTCAGAGTGTAAATCAAATAAACCTGACTATTTTTATAAGTTTTAGTGTGATGGTGTATGTTATATATATATATATTATATCCCATGCATGCATGCATGAGGTCTGAAGGTGATGGAGACAAAAGCACCAGTGTAAGCTGACATGGACCCCCACGAGCCCACTACACCTTTATCACACACTTTCCGCCTTCGTTGTTATATGTAACCATTATTTTATTTAAATTGTAGTTACCATCCTATTTTTGTTGTTGTATTTATGGTGATTGTGATAATAATGTATATTATTACGATTATTGTAAATATCGCGATTGTAAAATAATAAATTGGAATGACATTTTTATCGTTATATGTTAATTGTTGTTCGTTATTTTAATAATGGACCACTATTTAAATTTTATATGTAACTCAAATGCACATTCTCATGGATTGACAATTTTTTACTTGATTTATGATTTCCATCAAATTCAAAACTTTATTATCTTGATATGATGCAAATATTGAATGATCTTAATATTATCCCTCAATGGAAGAACTTCAGTCGAATAAGCAAACTTCAAGCGTGTACTAGAATCCTAGGCTATCAAAACTGCTTTTAAAGCTTTCATACCGGAAGAAACGATGTCTAGCTTCTTAAGGACTATCTTGGTTGAATACTTGATTGTTGATGGTCGGATTCGGGCACGGGTCAAGGCAGTGGTGGGCGTAAATGTTCTTCAGGGTGGACAATATTTTTGATCGGTCATATCAAGGTCAGTTCACTCCATTAGTACAGAGTGAAGAGTTGTGGTGGTAATAAAGATCGGAGTTGGTCCGATAAGGGTTGGTCGAAACCAATACCGGGTAGAGTTGACTATGGTAGCTCGTTGTATGATGGTTTGCAAGTTATGTTGTCAGGGGACAACAAGGTCCATTTTAGTTGTGTTAGGAAATGACAAAGTTTAAGGTTGCATTGTCAAGCAATAGCTGAGGAGTGTTAAGTTGACATGGATGGATTCTTTAGGTAGGAGACGTAGGTTCCATTTCGGCTTTCCTCGAGTATCTTTCCACTCTTCTGTAACACCCTTAACATGGCTTAGTTGAAAACATGATAGAAGATGTCACCTTAACTTATCGAAATTAAGTCAAAACTGAAACAAAATTAAATCAAACAATCAGATATTTTAATAATCATGAAACCTATATTTAGGGATTAAATTTAATCATATTAATCATGACGGTTTTATGTCATTTCAACTCATCAAAGGAGTTTACAAATATTTTTTTGTGAAGTTGGATCTGTGAGATTTGAAACTAATATAGTAATATCAAAATTTACTCTCTAAGTTTCGAAACTTAGTATGAAGATTTAATATCTGAAAACTTTCTGAAGTAAAAGTAACAAACATTTGTTGTTGAATTCCGAAACTCAATACCAAAAAATATTTTTATCATTCTTAAGCCACAAGAAACCCCTAAAAGTTTACTTAATCAACAAATACTTTATATGACCATATTTTAAAATGAAAATAGACTTAACATGCATTAAGATCCCAACATGCAATTCACATACAATATATTATCAATTCATTTTAGATTCATATGCTTCATTTATCACATAAATCCTAAAATTAAAGATCATTTGTAAAGATTTGCCAAGCTTGCATATTATTTACCTAATAGTATATATTATTAAACTTCCAAACATCAAACAGTTGATCTATTTCATCACCTGCACAAAATAAACATACTTCAAGCATTAGAATCCTCTACACCATGCTTTCTCGCCTAGCATAAGACTACTAAACATGACAATACATTGCAATACATGAACATAAGATACCTATCAAATTTACAAGGGCAACATAACATAAACATAGAAATTATACTATATTAACAAATTAAGGCATGAAAACACATTATTAAATAGTGATAAAGACATTAAAATATTTGGTCACTTTCTTAAGAGTTTCAAAAAGGAAATCTACATCAATAGACGTCATAGATAGACTTCTGACTTTTGAAATGTAGTCCAAAACTAATCTAACAAAACAAACATATATGAAATGTAGAAAAAGTGAAGTAAGCTTCAAGAAGCACATTGAGGTTGTAAAACAAACAATAAAATAGTCATACATTTAATGTTTATATAAAGAGAAAAAAATTACTTGAGGAATTATTGTTATTCCTTGAGGACACGGGTTCGAGCACCATAGATGTTAGACGTGTGAACGTTCAATGTCAAAAGATTGAGAGTTTATCTGTAAATAGATATTGTCTTGTATTTACCCCATATTAATTAAAAAAAGAAACAAATTACATATATAATCATCACTTCAGTAGCAACAAAATTTTCTTGAACTTAGTAGGCTATTATAAGATACTTGTGAAAGGATTCTTCATGATAGTAACCCCTTCTCTTATTGAATTGCTCTGTAAAGATAAAGCCATTTGTTTGGTCTTCTAAATAGCAAGGAAGGTTTGACTAGCTCAAGTTTATCTTGACATTCTTTGTCCTAACTCAACCTGAGTCGAATAAGAATTATATTGCATTCAATGATGTTTTCTAAAGAAACTTGGGTTGCATATTAATGCAAGAAGGCAAAGTGATAGTTTATGCCTCTCTTTAGCGGAAACCGCACGAATTGAATTATCCAACGCATGATTTGAAGCATGTAGCAAATTTTTCCTTTTAAATTTGAATGTGTGGTTTGTACGGTAAAAGATGTTACTTGTTCACAAATCACAAGAGTAGTAAGTATATAATGACTCAAAAAGATTTGAACCTTCGTTAGAGGTATTAGACGGAGCTTCTTATAGATTATAATTTGATGATTGATTATCATCTTGGAAAGGATAATGTTATGACTGATGCACTTAGTCGTGAATGACTGATTACCATCTAAGGTCTTGTACAATCACAAATGTTGTACTCCATTATGTTGGTCTATGTTAGGAGGGAGTAGAATGTTGGGTCCTGAGATGATCTAGGGGACAAAAACAACGTTGTATTGATCCATGAAAAGTTACATTTTATAAATAGAAGTGTCGTAACCGTCTTTTGCCCGGGCACGAAATATTTATTTGGCGGGAAAATTGATGTGAATAAATGGTTTTGAAAATAATTTGGGAGTCGCCATCGGCCTTTTGGGTCAGGTAGGTCGAATACCTAAAAATTATTTTCTAAAAGAGTTTTAAGAAAACAACAATTAAAAAATGAACTGATCTGCGTTTATAACCAAAAATTCGTTCTTTTAATAATAAAAAGGGATTCGTGGTCGTTACGTTTAGGGAAGGATTAGCACCCCTACAACGCCCAAAATTGGTACTTTTTAATTATAATTTGTCTCTATTATTAAAAATTTTAAAAATTCAAAATATATTTAATTTATAATCCTATTATTTCAAAATTATATAAAAAATATTTAAAAATATCGGAAAAGGACTTCTAGGTGCCTTAAGACAGCTCTTTTCTTTGATATTGATAAATCTTAATTTAAATAAAATTAAATAATATTTTTTACAATTTTTAATTTTAAAATACCAGAATAGGACATCCAGTTGTATTAAGACTGTCCTTTTCTTCGATATTGAAAAATAAATAAAAATAATTTATTAAAAAAATAAATTATTATTTATTATATATATATTTATGAATACATAATAATAAAAATATTTAAATATATAAACAATTAAAATTAAAACAATAAAAATACAATTAGAACTATATGAAAATATTTAAAATTGGTGACTAAATTATAGTAAAATTAAAATTAAATATCTAATTCATAAATAATCAAAATTATAGGGATTAAACATGCTATTTTCTTATTTATTAATTTAGTGACTAAAATAAAATTATATAAAATTCAGATATTAGATTAAAATAAATTAAAACATACTATTCAAATTAAAATATTAATTATTAAAATTAAAGGATTAAATCTGTTATTTACCCTATATATATTATTTTAATATAAAGGACTAAAATAAATAAAATCAAAATTAAAGAACCGAATTAAAAGGATTATAAACTCGATTTAGTGACTAAAATGTAAAGTTTACAAATTAGGCTAACTGCGGAAAGGATTTAACTATTATTTAATTACACGAATAGCCCTCCCCGAAACGACGTCGTTCGGGAAGGGCTATTTAAAGCCGAATTCAGCTGGCCCTTTGGGCCATATTTCATTTTTTTTATTTCTCTCTCTAACTGAGAGAGAAATAAACGCTCTCGCCTCTCTCTAGCTTCCCTCATCGGAGGGAAGCCGGTCACCGGACGGCAGCCGTCTGCCGCCGAGACCCTCACCGCCGACCACCGCATCCGGTGGCCGGAAAATTTTATTTTTTCATCACTATGTAGATCGGACCGTCCTCAGAACGGTTCCGATGCTTTTTCCTCCTAAATAGCTCCTGATCGGAGCAAATCTAAAGAAATACCTTCGGTTTCCGAAGGTTTTGGTGACGTTTGAAGAGGTCCGGTGGCTTCCTCGGTAAGCTTCTTTCCTTTCTTCTCGTTTCTGTTTTGGTTTACTGCCGGTTGTGGGTTGTTGTTCTTTGTTTTTGTATCTTTGCTCTCTGTTTCTGTCTCTCTCGGTCTGTCTTCTCTTTCTTGGTTCTTCATCCTCTTTTCTTTTGTTTTGCAGGATCCGGTGGCTTTTATAGCCACCACCGAGCCATGCTCGGACCGGTCTAGAGGGGGAAGTTCGGTGAGTCACCGAGCTATTGGTGACTCACCCCATAGCTGCGACATGTGGGGGGCAGCTGGCCTTTTGGAAGCTTCTGGTGTGGCGGCGGCTTCGTGGCTGTAGCGCTGGCAGCTGGAACGTCTGGAAGCAACGGCGGCGGCCGTGTGGTCCCTAGGGTTATAATACCCTAGGGTTTCAAGCTGGAGAGCTTTGGACCGTTGGATCTTGCCAGATCCAACGGTGGAGATCATTGGCGGTTGGGGCATGAGATGAGAAACCCTAGTTGGGTTTAGGGTTACTGTTTGGGCTTTGTAAATGGGTTTGTAATAATTATTTAATAATAATATAATAATAATAATTTTTAATAATAATAAATTTAATAATAATAATAAAATTTAAATGAAAAAAATGATGTCTACAGCTGCCCCTCTTTGCTCATCCTTGTGTTAACAAGAATAGAGCAAAGACGAAAAAGACTAATTTTTTCATTTGGCTTCTTTTGAGCAGGATGGAAATGTTCGAAAACATCATGCACTGAAGGGCTTACAGATGACCCGAAGGCTTTGAAAACATCAAAAAGCTCCCGAAGGCTTTTTGGAAACATCATGCACTAAAGGACTTACAGATGACCCTAAGGCTTTGAAAACATCAAAAAGCTCCCGAAGGCTTTTTGGAAACATCATGCACTGAAGGACTTACAGATGATCCTAAGGCTTTGAAAACATCAAAAAGCTCCCGAAGACTTTTTGGAAACATCATGCACTGAAGGACTTACAGATGACCCTAAGGCTTTGAAAACATCAAAAAGCTCCCGAAGGCTTTTTGGAAACATCATGCACTGAAGGACTTACAGATGACCCTAAGGCTTTGAAAACATCAAAAAGCTCCCGAAGGCTTTTTGGAAACATCATGCACTGAAGGACTTACAGATGACCCTAAGGCTTTGAAAACATCAAAAAGCTCCCGAAGGCTTTTTGGAAACATCATGCACTGAAGGACTTACATATGACCCTAAGGCTTTGAAAACATCAAAAAGCTCCCGAAGGCTTTTTGGAAACATCATGCACTGAAGGACTTACAGATGACCCTAAGGCTTTGAAAACATCAAAAGCTCCCGAAGGCTTTTTGGAAACATCATGCACTGAAGGACTTACAGATTACCCTAAGGCTTTGAAAACATCAAAAAGCTCCCGAAGGCTTTTTGGAAACATCATGCACTGAAGGATTTACAGATGTGGGAAATAGTTTATTAAGTACAAAAAACTAAGGAAATCGTTTTCTTACTTTTCAACAATTTCATTTTTAAAAAGATAAAATGAGAAACTAAGAAAATCGTTTTCTCATTCTGTTTTTTTTTTGAAATAACATGTTGATTGGGTAACATGACCCAATCTAAAGATAATGTTCATTTTTGTGGATTGCATCCATCTCTTCTTCAGATGTTTGCATGATTCCTGTATTTATGGTTTTGAATACCTTCTTTGTAAGGTATTTCTTACCATAAATCTTTTTGTTCTTCCGAAGATCTGTAAAACTTCATGTTTGAATGCACTCAGATGTATCAATGTAATGCATTGTCTATGATGTTTTTATGAATGCATGAATGTTGATGCAATCTTCATTTGACTTCAAAGTGGTGAACTCAGTCTTCCTTCAGTTCATCATTTATTGCCAGGATTGCATCTGGATGTCAGTGTAGAGCTTGCATTTCTGCAGAATCATCTGATTAACTTGTATCTTTATGTCTTCTTTGCTTCATGAAAGTCTCTGAAGGAATGTTTCATTTGTGGAACTCTTGCCGTAGTCAGAACTATGACCTTGATGTCCCATTTTGTCTTGGATAAAACCAATTTTCTTTGCTTGGACTTGTGTAGAAATCCGATAAAGATTTCATCTTTGAAAAGATAATCTGTCATCTTTAAAAAGGGAATCTATCATCTTTGAAGAGTGTAGATGTAGATATGCCTGACTCAGCAAGGATTAATTGGGAGAGTAGAGTCTGTTCTATTTTAACTCTTGAAACACATCACAAGGAAGATTTATTCCAATTCCTTTCATATTTCCATATATAATCAGATCTCGAATAAGCCAACTTGGATCATATCATATCGAGATGCTTAACAACAACATGTCATTCAACCTTAGTTGGTACTACTAGTTTCTTGTTTAAAATTTTAATTCTCCTTCTGTGGAAAGAAATCTTCATCTTGTATCAATAAAGGAAAACCATATGATAACAACATTGGTTTAACACCATAATCACTGGTTCATAAAACATTTGACAACAAATTCTTCATCTCCTGAGGCTTCTGCTCGAATTGCTGGTCAATAAAGCTCTTTGCATGGTTTTCAAAGTTTTTGTATGATGTCACAAAACCACTTGAGAACAAAACTCAGTGGGAATATAGGTGAAATACTGGTATGACCAAAAATAGTTGGTCAAATTCACAAAATGTGCTGGTGTCGAATTGAATAGGAGACACTAATTGATCTCGATATCATCCTGGGCAAGGGAAAATGTAATACTGATCACGTTTTCTTCTGTAATGAGCATTGTAGAAAGTAGAAGTACTTCAGCTATAGGATCCATGTATAGAAAGATATCTGTGGAATTCTTGCTGCTGGGGATGAAACGCACATGATAAAACCCAAAATAGATAAAAATTCAGTTCATTCCTGGCTGGCAATAAAAACCCCAGTAACAACGGGAATAACAGTAATATAAGTGAATCGAGTCTCCCTTTCCAATGTCATCGATTAAGCGAAAACTATTGTGAAAAACAGCTTCGTAATTCCAACAGTATGGTATGAAACTAACTGCCAGGAAATCTCAAAGAAATATTTTCAATTGTCACCGACACAGAGAATACAAAATTCAAAGCTGAGATCTCGAGGAACTGAACCCTGGATCGAATAGTCTGCATGGGGACCATCTTTATTCATGCAACCATGATGTAGCTTAACAAAGAACACGCTGTCATGTGATACATGGTTAAGAAGATTGGGTACTTGAAACCATACTTGCTGAGTAGATATTTGTTCAACAACATGATCATAATATAACTACTTGATGAATGAAGCAATTATGTATAGTCAGCTCGATTATCACTGTTTCACCATTTTCATTCTTCACACCTTTCTGTCTCATTGGAAATATTTGTTCAAGTCAATGATCTTGACACAAGATGTTGTGGGCTTTCAGTATGCCCCAACATTGGCTAATACAAGTGTTCAAAATGCTTCAACAGTTCTGATTCTGATTGAAATGGGCTTTCAGCATGCCCCAACATTTGCTTCTTGTTAATCTGAGCCTTCAAAATGCCCCACATGGATCTGTCTGGAGGAATCTTTAAAATGCCCCAACATTGGCTGATACAGATGCTAAAAGTATGCTCAACATTACTTCTTGTTGAGATGAGCCTCCAAGAATGCCCAAATATTCATATTGTTGGTGGAAATGAGCCCTCAAGACGTCCCACATGAAATATTTCTATCTGAAATGGGCTGTCGAGATGCCCCAATATTCTGCTTCTGGTTTACTCTCAATGTCTGTTTGACTTGAATATCATGATCCCAAGAGGTCTAATTTTGACAATACACTATTGTAGGTACTTGTGGCTTTATTCGTGCCCCAAATCTGTTTATCTTGAATGCTCTCATTATGGTGTTACTAAACAGCAGTGTTGTCTAGTAACTGGAGGAAATCTCTTCATGTTGTCACAAACTTAAGAAGTATTCCATCATTCTGACAGAAACGTATGAGATATGTGTCTTCTGAATGAGGTGATCATTTTCTGTATCTGGAGGGATTTAGTCAGACAGAGCAGTGAAAATAGCTTGGTAATCTGTTCCAGGCTGACACATTGGCTTATCATCTCTGAATGATGCTTTTCTGTGGGAGAGAAACTAATTTATGCAAACAGTAATCTGATGCAATAGCAAGACTACATATACAGTGGTACAGGCTCATCAAAAATCCACACCCATGCAACATGTTGATTCTGATAACAACTCATCTGATTATGAAGCGATCTTTCAGGATGATTTCACAGATATTGATAGTTCTTCTGATATCGAGGAAATCATGAATTCTGATTCTGATGAGGAGAGTAAACTGTTATACTTGAAAAAAATGGGATTCTCAGAGGCTGAGGTTTCAATAACCATGGAAAGATGTGGTCCAGATTCATCAATTGCAGAATTAACAAATTTTATATGTGCTGCTCAAATGGCTAAGGTTACTGACACATTTCTTCCGGTAAAATATAGGAAGCCATTATGCAATGATCCCAATTACAAGCAAAGGCGAAACTTGGGCTATGATTTGTGGAAAAGGAAGAAGTAGAGGAAGCTTGAAAAGAAGCTTCTTAATGAAAATGATCATGCAGTTCATCTTTCAATTCCAATGATCGGTTCTGGGGTTCTTACCGAATCAGATCAGATAACTCAAAGAACACTTCCAGAAGATGTTATTGAGTCTTCTTATTTCTACTATGAGCAAATTCATCTTTCAAATCCAATGATTGGTTTTTGGGGTTCATACCAAACCAGATCAAATAACTCAAAGAACACTTCCAGAAGATGCTATTGAATCTTCTTATTTCTACTATGAGCACATGACACTTGCTCCAGTTAATGTTTAGACTGGAATATCACAGTACTTATTCGATGTAGAGCCAGAATTTGTAGATTCGAAGCATTTTCATGCTATTACACTGAAAAGGGCTATATTCATAATTCTGCCAATTGAGAACAGATTTTCTTTTATTCTGCTTCCTCCATGTGCTGATGATTTTCCATTGACAAAGAAATGATAGTCTTCCTGGGATCCAAGAACAAAGTTGAACTGTTTATAAACATGTACAGGAAGTGCCAAATTGACAGAAAGGATTTGTAAGGCTCTTGAAGCTTATGACAATGAAACACATTCGAGTGTCCAGAAGTATGTTCTTGATGAGTGCTTGAAAATGGAATCTGGTATGGATTAGAAGGAATAAAATGGTTCCATTTGAACCTGATGAGGTGGAAATGCTTCTAGGTTTCCCTAAAAACCATACACGAGGAGGAGGATTTGCTAGAGACATATTCCCCGGTGGTATCCATGTCCTGTCTTTTTCCTTCTAGGATCAGTAATGCAAAGGCTGTCTTCTACTGTCTTGGCATATTTTTGAAAACAGATGTGCAAGAACTGAATGATGATCGGTTGGAGCAATTGATGAATAGTTTTAACAGACTCGACCTTGTTGTCGGTGGTATCTAGCGTAACAACCTTACTGGAAGAAATAAACATCATCAGGATGAAATTGAAGATTTTTGTTGGTGAATTTTCTTGCAATGAATGCTATGACAACTATCTCTTCTGCTGTTCCAATATATCCCGCTCTTTTCAAATTATGGAACGGTTTAGTTGACAGTAAAAATGGTCATCTTTAACTTTTGGAATCCGGTAACCAATGTTACCTTATATAAAAGGCCTATAAGGGTAGATTCTGTTCCAATGTCTTGTTCTGTGCCCTAAGTCCTCAAATTCAAATTCAGCAATCTTCTGAAGGACATAATGGATATCATCTCTACAAAGAAAATGATCGTCATAGAAAAAGTAGCAATGATGTATCAAGACTTGAGCCATCACCAGAGTGCAGGTAATGACTTGTTCATGGCTCTATGATGTAATCTTCTAGAGAACATGAATTGATGGTTGGGGGAAATAATCTGTCTGGTGATGCTTATTGCCCTCAGCATGAGATAAACGATAATCTTTCTTGATGAGCTGCTAATAATGTCATAGGGGAGTGTCACAAGTTCAATTCTCCATTCTTTCTGGCTTCTCAGACCACTTGCTTTCAAAAATGTGAAGTGCTTCATTATTCTGGCCTCGTTCATTCTTTTTCTACAACAGAGGTAGAATAAGCAACAATTGCTTCAAGGACCTTCCTCATTTGAGACTAACCTGTTTGAAAATGTTTTTTCCTCCTTTGTTTATTGAAGAATGAAAGACTTTTACAAAGTATTGCCCTTCTTAGGTTCACAATAGAATCAGATCATAAACAATGAGTTTAATAAATATCAAATAAATCAACTACACTTTTAAATCATTCAAAAATCATAGTCCTATGGCAAGTGTCAAAATTATTGACTGATTTGAGGTGTAGGTTAATTCTGATAAAGTAAGGTCTCTCAGGTTCTCAGGTTAGTCCAGCATATATGTCTCTTTGGGCTTCCATTAATTTGAAGAAATGGTTGTTATGCTCATCTTGTAAAGATGCTTCTCGTTTCCAGACTCTCATGAACGTCTTTGAGATGTGCGGTGTTTCATTAAGATCATCTCTTATGTCATTGTTGCACCATTCATTATTCGAGCCACCTTTTTTAGGTTTTCAACTCGAATCTCCTTTGGTTTCAAAATGTTATTTAAAAATTTACATCTTGAACCCCCCTTTATCATTTTTCATATCATGCATTAAAGATTTTAAAAACCAATTTTTGCAAATAAAAATCAATCTTGGAAGGCGGAATGAATTCTAAAGATATCATCTTTTACTTAGAAATCCATGTATGATTAGAATGGACTTCTCAGGTACGTAACGTAGGCCATGGCTTATGGTTACGAAAGAAAGGGATAAAAAGGCCCAAATAAGTGTTTAAGGGTAATCAAACCAAGGATCAATTCATTCTGATTCCATCAATCTTGCCTTGCTTAACTTGGATCTGCTTTGTTGGGGATTTTTCCATCATTTGGATCCCTCTAGACTGCCAAATTTTGGATTCATTTCCAATTTCTCATATCTTCAGCATTTCTTGCACTTGTTGTTCGTACTTGATCAACCTTGTAACTTGAGGCTCAATAAGTCACCCATCTTGATTCAATTTTCCTTTTTCTTCTTTTTTTTTCTTTCTTTGTTGGATGAGTATAATACTTCAATTGCTTTGAGCAACTCCTTTTCCTTTTGCATTTTGGAGGTTTTCCCTTATTCTTGATTGGATTGATCTTCAAGCACTCTGTATTTGACATACCTTGTAGTTCAAAACTTTCATGACTTCATGGAAACTTGTATTCGTAATAAAACTGTATTGACAATCTTTATTCTTGTGAGCCAATATCCTTTACCTTGCCCCCCAATGTAGAGGGTGATCCTTGGTTAGGGTTGAATTAGAAGAAACATTATTCAGGCTCAAATGGGGACAGTAAAGGATATATATATATATATATATATATATATATTAAAGGATAAATGAAACAATGCCGTTCATCATCTCATACACAGAAACCTTTGTAAAAAGAGGTATCCACATGGGGATGAATATTCAAGATTAACTTTATTTACATGAAAAAATGTAATTAATGCATGATATATTTATTTCAATCAATCACTTTCCCCTTCTTCTTTGAGTATGCCCTAATCACTCGAAATTATCATTAATGAGTTGGTCCCTGATACCTCATCTCGTCTCTTCTTGTAGTAAGATTCACGGATAATTGAAAGTTTGGTTTTTTTGAGGTCTTTTGGTTTATGATGGTTTTGTGTTCGAAAAGACAAATGTGTGACTTTTGAAGTCATGTATATGGTGGAATATAGTATCATCAATCAACTATACCCGAAAAGGTAAACATCTGGAGTAGGTGTAAAAACAGGTGGAGACATTTCTTCAGAATCTTTGTAGTGTCAGGATTTGGTTTGAGTAATTGGCATTGGATGGGATATTAAAGATATAATTTTACCACTTGCCAATAGATCTATAACTCTTGAAAAATTAAAAGAACATTTAATCTACTTGATACTCAATAATCTCAAGATTAAAATTTAACTCCTTGCTAATAACCATAAAAGCAACACACATTTATTTATTGCACAAAAGGAGGAGAAAGGAAAAAAAAAACCAGTTCAAACAAGATGCTGAAAATAGAAAGTACTACAGTGGTAGATAACACTTCCACTTGTTTATACATCATGCCTCCTCTAATGTTGGGTGTATACTTGGACCAGGGTCATTGTCTTTATTTACCCCCCATTTTTTTATCATTTCTTGTGTCGGGACGCTTTTGTCAACAAGCATCTCTATTTCTTTCAACAGTGGCCTACAATTGCCTGTAGAATGCCCTTTTACCCCCAAGTGGAAATTACAAACACTATCTTGATCGTAGCTATAAGCAGAAGGGTTTGATGTCACTTTAGTTGGTCTTGGTGTGATGTATTGACCTTTAACCAAATGAGGATACAGGTCTGAAATGGAAGTTTGGAATACTTCCAAAGTTTGTCTTGATTGCATGACTTTCTTTGGTCGATCCGAACAGTTACTTGCTCTTTTTCTTTTGCAATTGCGAGGACTATGGATGCAACATTCATTCACATGATCAACTTTTGCTTTTTGATCCGTTAGGCTCTTGGATGTGACTTTTGAGTTTTCTTCATTGATTACATTCTCAATTAAATCTCCACTTGTCACAAGATTCTCGAATTCCTTTGTCGGATTTGCCTGCGTTAACTCGAAGAAAGGCGCTGGAAGGGAATCACGAAACATACGTGATATCTCTTCTTCTAACATGGGAGGTTGAACTTGTGCTACCACTCTTCTCCATCTTAAGGCATATTCTTGAAATCTTTCATTGGTTTTCTTCTTTACCCTTCGAAGATCTATACGTGTTGGAGCTAAGCCTTTAACATACCGATATTGTCCCAAAAATGCATCAGCTAAATCAACCCATATCTTGATCTGTTCTTGTGTCAACTGATTGTACCAGACTACTGTTGGCTATCATGGAAAGAGTGAATTAACAAATCATCAGAACTTAAATATCCTTCCATTTTTCTGCAAAACATTCTCAAATGGATTAAGGGACAACTGGTGCCATCATATTTCTCAAAATCAGGCATTTTGAATTCATGGGGAATAATCAAATCTGGAACCAAGCTAAGCTCTCTTGCTTCTAATTCTTTGTGGGAAGTATCAACACATTTCATATTTTTGATTGCTTCATCCATCTTCTTGAATCTTTCCTTATATTGCGAATAATGAACAAGGCTATTCTTTGGGTTCAATTGGGATGCCCCAGAGGGTTTTACCATTTTCGATTCTTCAATCTGACAGCATGGTTGCTCTTTATCAAATATCTCTTCTTTATCAGATGTCACATACTGAATAATTTGATTTGATCCATCTGGTACTGAATCTGATGTTTCTTTCCTTATATCCGAAGGTAACCCTGTCAATTGTTCTGGCCACTGGTCTTGTAGTCCCTTATAAGATTGCTCCATTGTTTTCATGATGACAGTAAAGTAATATGAATGAATGACCTTGGTTTTACTGTTACAAAACCTTTCATTAATTATTTACATGTTTTTAAAATTAAAGTACATAACAATACTTAAATAAAAAATGTGAAAATGCATAAATGGAAAAATAAGAATGCAAAATGTGCAATTCAAAGGCAAACATAAAAGTCTGAATGCAACATGAAAAATGCAAAGATGCAAAATGAAAATGCATATATGAAAAAGGTGTTACTCAAGAGTGATCATCTTAGAACAGATTTCATTGAACACAAAAGTCTCCGTGTATTAAAAAAAACTTTTACATATAGGGGACAACTTTCAGTCCTAACTTCAACAAAACTTTACATATAGGGAATAACTTTCACTCCTAATTTCTCTATTTCACTTAAAAGCCAAACTAACTTCCACTCATACTCAGGTGTGGAATTATCCATCTGCTTTAATTCTATCGTGAAGCCAGCTAAGTCCACCAGCTTATGAGCCACATTGTTTGCTTGAGCAACGGCTTCATTCATGATATTGTCTTTTTCCTTTATTCTCCGTGTCGATTCTCGGAGTTGTAAACAATGTTGTTCATTTTTTGAGAAAATATTCGTGGTTACAGAGTTCTCGTACAATATCTCCATAATCATCTAAATATTTCTTCAATGTCTTGTTCTTTTCGATAATGGCTTTTAATTTAGTATCAACCTCATGCTGATAGATCTGATATGATGCTTTCATGTTAGTCATAGCACTATTCAACCTTTGATTTTCGACTTGACATCTTTTCAATTCACTGACAAACGTATTGCGTATTTCTTCTGCAACTCGTAAATCATGATAAAACTTCTTTCCTCGACCTTCATGTATGTTACAATTCTTTTTCAGTTTGGTGACCCATGCTATCCATTCTTCTGGGGTGTTTCCTATGCCAGCATTTTGAAAGGCTTGACTGACCTTCTGGAAGTCTTCATGTATGGTTTCCATTTTGGTGCTCAATTTATCGTTTTCAATCTTCAAATGACGTATTTGAGCTTCAAACCTCAGCAAATCTTCTTCTCTCTGGGCGCCCCTACTGATATTCTTACCTTTGAAGACTTTTGGTATTAATCTATCAGGACCCTTGGTTACCAAACTAGGTTGATCATTTACCATAAATTGTAAGGTTCCATGATCCAAAAGACTTTGGACTCGGCGTTTGAAGGCAAGACAATTCTCGATGGTATGTCCTTGAGCTCCGGCATGATATTCACAATGAACGTTGATGTCATATCAATTTGGATACGGAGGTTGGAACGGTTTTATGTAATATGGAGCTATTTCTCGTGCTTCAAGTAACTTTTCATACAAATCTTTATATGATATAGGTATAGCATCAATATGAGAACCGCCTTTTGTCTTGAATTGAACCTGAGTTTTAGATATCGGGAGCATACTAAACTTCGATGATTTCAGATTACATGATTTCTTCTTCTCTGGGAGCTTGTACAGTCGTCACCATTTCTTTGGTATCTCCAGACGATTGGTAAATACGAATGATGACTGTCTGTAATTTCTCCAATTGGTTAAGATCCGAAGTCCCTTGCATATATGAAATTGCAGGATTATCTTCATTAAGCTTTCTCTCTTTCTGTGCAGGAATCTCTTCTCTTTTGGCCAAAACAGATATTCTATCCATCATTTTGGACATCTGCTCTCTTATTTCTTGTATCTCCTTTTGCTCTTCAATGGGCATACAATCTTTGGGTGCATAGCTCTTCTCTATCTTCAGAGTTCCCTCAGGATGTCTTTTTTTGGCCGCATCATATTTTGTTTGATCATAGAACTTTTTGTCCATTTATGATTTCTTTCTAATTTGATGAACAGTCTTTTCAGTTAACACCTTTTTGTCATGATCATGCAATGCAAACAAAAGAAAATAATTTAAACAAATTAGAGCAAAAATAACATACATGGGAAAATAAGAAAAAATAAAATGGTTAATACCAACTAATTGAAAGAAAAATTTATTTATCATGGTATATAATAAATCCTAACCTCATGCTTTCTAGTTCCATGCTTTGTTTGGAAAAATTAACCTAACTACATGATTTCTAGTTCGCATGCATTTATTCAGGGAGAAAAAATAATAATAATTTAAATAAATTAAAAGCTAGAGCTTATTTCTCCTTTGTGTACACCTATGAACAGAGGTTCAGTACTGTCTTAGATTAGGTGAATTTCTAGGGTTTATTATATGCAGAGTTTCAGTTCTAGGAGTAAAGGTTCCCGAATTGTCCTTGTTGATGCCCCCTTGGGCTGTCAACCCTCAATCCTAGTCCATTACAGACTTAAACGGATCGAGTTCAATTCGATGGGACACATTTCTCTATACCTGACACGGAGAATAAATTCTCACAAAGACATAGAGCATATGAACCCCGAAAGTTACTTGCTAGGTCTGACACGGAGAATAAATTCTCATGAAGACGTCGCTTTCACTCCCACTTAAAAGGGACAAACTCAATTATAGAGCTTTATGTTATGCAATGCAAGTGTTGTGTGTGAGGAGAAATGTTCAAACCTCTAACAGATAAATAAAATAATTAATATCTGAATAAAAAAACAATATTAATATAAAAATAATAAATAATAAAAATTTGAAAGAAAAGAATTAAAAATTAAATAAATGAATTTTTAATTTCTAATTAATAGAGACCATTTATAATTGATTTTAAAGTTTGACAGTCCCCAGCAGAGTCGCCAAGCTGTCGTAACCGTCTTTCGCCCGGGCACGAAATATTTATTTGGCGGGAAAATTGATGTGAATAAATGGTTTTGAAAATAATTTGGGAGTCGCCATCGGCCTTTTGGGTCAGGTAGGTCGAATACCTAAAAATTATTTTCTAAAAGAGTTTTATGAAAACATCAATTAAAAAATGAACTGATCTGCGTTTATAACCAAAAATTCGTTCGTTTTAATAATAAAAAGGGATTCATGGTCGGTTACGTTTAGGGAAGGATTAGCACCCCTACAACGCCCAAAATTGATACTTTTTAATTATAATTTGTCTCTATTATTAAAAATTTTAAAAATTCAAAATATATTTAATTTATAATCCTATTATTTCAAAATTATATAAAAATATTTAAAATATCGAAAAAGGACTTCTAGGTGCCTTAAGACAGCTCTTTTATTTGATATTGATAAATGTTAATTTAAATAAAATTAAATAATATTTTTTATAATTTTTAATTTTAAAATACCAGAATAGGACATCCAGTTGTATTAAGACTGTCCTTTTCTTCGATATTGAAAAATAAATAAAAATAATTTATTAAAAAAATAAATTATTATTTATTATATATATATTTATGAATACATAATAATAAAAACATTTAAATATATAAACAATTAAAATTAAAACAATAAAAATACAATTAGAACTATATGAAAATATTTAAAATTGGTGACTAAATTATAGTAAAATTAAAATTAAATATCTAATTCATAAATAATCAAAATTATAGGGATTAAACATGCTATTTTCTTATTTATTAATTTAGTGACTAAAATAAAATTATATAAAATTCAAATATTAGATTAAAATAAATTAAAACATACTATTCAAATTAAAATATTAATTATTAAAATTAAAGGATTAAATCTGTTATTTACCCTATATATATTATTTTAATATAAAGGACTAAAATAAATAAAATCAAAATTAAAGAACCGAATTAAAAGGATTATAAACTCGATTTAGTGACTAAAATGTAAAGTTTACAAATTAGGCTAACTGCGGAAAGGATTTAACTATTATTTAATTACACGAATAGCCCTCCCCGAAATGACGTCGTTCGGGAAGGGCTATTTAAAGCCGAATTCAGCTGGCCCTTTGGGCCATATTTCATTTTTTTATTTCTCTCTCTAACTGAGAGAGAAATAAACGCTCTCGCCTCTCTCTAGCTTCCCTCATCGGAGGGAAGCCGGTCACCAGACGGCAGTCGTCTGCCGCCGTGTCGGCCACCGCATCCGGTGGCCGAAAAATTTTATTTTTTCATCACTATGTAGATCGGACCGTCCTCAGGACGGTTCCGATGCTTTTTCCTCCTAAATAGCTCCTGATCGGAGCAAATCTAAAGAAATACCTTCGGTTTCCGAAGGTTTTGGTGACGTTTGAAGAGGTTCGGTGGCTTCCTCGGTAAGCTTCTTTCCTTTCTTCTCGTTTCTGTTTTGGTTTACTGTCGGTTGTGGGTTGTTGTTCTTTGTTTTTGTATCTTTGCTCTCTGTTTCTGTCTCTCTCGGTCTGTCTTCTCTTTCTCGGTTCTTCCTCCTCTTTTCTTTTGTTTTGCAGGATCCGGTGGCTTTTATAGCCACCACCGAGCCATGCTCGGACCGGTCTAGAGGGGGAAGTTCGGTGAGTCACCGAGCTATTGGTGACTCACCCCATAGCTGCGACATGTGGGGGGCAGCTGGCCTTTTGGAAGCTTCTGGTGAGGCGGCGTCTTCGTGGCTGTAGCGCTGGTAGCTGGAACGTCTGGAAGCAACGGCGGTGGCCGTGTGGTCCCTAGGGTTATAATACCCTAGGGTTTCAAGCTGGAGAGCTTTGGACCGTTGGATCTTGCCAGATCCAACGGTGGAGATCATTGGCGGCTGGGGCATGAGATGAGAAACCCTAGTTGGGTTTAGGGTTACTGTTTGGGCTTTATAAATGGGTTTGTAATAATTATTTAATAATAATATAATAATAATAATATTTAATAATAATAAATTTAATAATAATAATAAAATTTAAATGAAAAAAATGATGTCTACAAGAAGTCCTAACAATTGTTTAAAATTAGTAAACCATTTGGTGTGGTTTTCCTCCACCGATTTATTAGTGTATAATGGAAGCTTGGAAGATTATCTTTATCCTCTTAATCCTCAAAATCTCTATAGATGTTATTTGAAGTTTTTAACAATAAATTCTCTCTCTAAAAATTTAAGATCATTTTTATCACTCAAATTTAAAGAAAATACATTTTTGGAATTCTCGAGCTATAATATTTCTATTTATAGTATCAAATTAAAGTTTTAGGTAAGTCGATTCGAAACCTTAAATGCAATTCAAATTAAGGTTCATGGCAAAATTGAAAACTTTTACTTAAATAGATCATATGATATGTTGAATTCTAATTGATTAAGTGCTTTCTACCTTTCTAGTCCAATAAGGATAGTTGGAAATCATCACTTTAAGAGGAAAATACAAGGTTCTCGAAAATATTTAATCGAACCACTTCAATTGAGGTGAGTGTAATCACTTTTTGTGTTTGTTATGTTTTACTTGTCGTCATCACGTAGGCAATGTACATACGTGTTATTGACTTAATTAGAGAAACAAAGTACGACAATACGTGTATTGGTAAAGCTAATAAGTATATGTTCTTTGTCATTGAAATATGTTATGTTCGTCTATGTGTATATGTGGAACCCCGAGAGATGTTCTAGACCTAAATCGAGCCTATGAGATCATATATGTAACACCCTAAAACCGAATGTGCCTAAAGTATCACATTGAGCAGTCGAGGCAACCCCTGATTTTCAAAACCTATTTATTTTCATTTCAAACATACTGAATGGTATCATGAAAGAAGTAAATAACAGTTATAAAGCATTTTATAAACCAGAGCTCCGTGACACGTAGTTTAAAACCAAAATAATACGAACTCTAAGTTAAAAATTAGATTACATGAGTAAGGTTTTATAGATACAAATGCCCACTAAAGCCATGATACAATACTCTAAAGGAGGTGTTGGAAGTCTTGTTGCGACGGTGCTCTACGAACAGCTCAAGATGCTGACCTACCAACGGAAAACATCCGATGGCTGAGCTTACAAAGCCTAATAGTATAATCGCTAATCTAGAGTGGCATTATGAGTTCCATAAGCATAAGCATGCTAAAGACATGGTATTAAGCAGTGGGGTACATGTATGATTTAGACCAAGTGCTACATACTTAAGGCTTAACTGTTTTATCACTGAAGTAGGATGTCTCACGCTTCCCTTAATCCTCTACTAAGGGATTTTCCATGAGTATGCCTCTAAAGGGTCTCTAACCCTAATAAATGTAATTGCTACGCACTATTTAAATTTGACACTGACACTCCTGTGCATTATCTGAGTGCAACACTGACTATGTTGTGCATTATCTTAATACAATACTAATTATATTGTGCATTATTTAAATGTAATACTGACACTACTATGCAACACACAATCATCAAACACACAAGTTGATGTAGGCATCATGGTGCGACTGAGGGTTCTTCATCTCAAAGCTCGCACACCCCTCTAGCCTACCTAAGATACCCTTGGGTATCTAGGGTTAGATCTGGAGCTCATTGAAAAAGTACACCCCACTAACTTACTCTGTCGAGTCTTGGGGCATCTGTGCCCAACTGGCACCTGAAGTGCCTTGGCATTGACTGGTATATACCTGGACATTCTAACAAGAAGACAACCATCATACTACTAAAGTAACTCGGATGTCTTGACTATTCCCGAGCATAACACACAAAGGTTAGTTTTATGATACTTATCTCTTTAGAGACTTTAAGCTATCGCTGATCTCGTTTACTATTCTCCCTAGTTGCTATCTCGTTCGTTCTCTCATCTAGAACGCTATGCGAGTGTTTATTAGTTTGTTACTACTGATAGACTACTCTAATATGGTTGTTCTCTACTTAAGGGCATTCTTATCATTCTCTACCGCGAAGTCTCTACACGCTTCATGACTTCATGATGATTACTGTTTTTGTTGTTTACTGGCTATAATACTAGCTAGGTCGATACTTGACTCAGGTTCGTTACTGGGTAGTGACACTCTAATCATTCTTACTATGTTTTCCCTTAATTCACCCTCGAATTAGAGGGACAATTATACGTTCATCATTCGTTGACATTCTTGTACCACATAACTCTAATACTTTGTGATTTGATTATTACGTCACACTGCTTGCTTGTACAACCTCTGTAATGGTCATTCATTTTTAGGTATTCACTACATGCTCAATTAAAGATACTTGGATGCGTTATGTCTGCTATGGTTACTCTGGTTATAACTCATTCCAACTTGTAGTATCAATACTGAGTTCTAACATTACGGACCATCCTTAGCTCTTAAGGACTTTAACTGGGTCGATTCTGATCATCCAATATAAGTAGTATCGATATTATACTTGTAGTATCGATACCCTAGGGTCAAGTATCGATACCCCTATGAGTATCTGTACCAAAAATGCATTATGCTATTGAAAATGGGGCTCAGTATCAATATTGTTACCCTTAGTATCGATATTGTAGGGGCAATATTGATACTCTCCCAGCAGTATCGATACTCCCTGCCTGAAATCCCTAGATTTTGCCCTAATTCATCCAGTATCGATAGTTGAGCAAAGAAATGTTTTATTTAGGCTCGGGAAAACACCTAAAATCACTCTAAAGGTCATATGTTGGTTCTTAATCATGTGTTAAAAATGTAAGAAGTTATTTAGGGTCTTAAAGTTTCATAAAAACACATTATTTACATCTAAAACATCATCTATGGCATGAATCTAGTTTGAACCCTAAAATGCTCAACTACACAAATCTTAGCAGTTCATCATATTTATAAAAGCCTTAACACTCCAAAGGATTATAAATACACTAACTTGATGTTTGAATCCCAAAATAAAGCCCCTTTAGCTAGAAATCACCCTTCATCATGACTTGGATGATAAACCCCTATTTTTTTCAACAAAAAAACCCAAAGCTTTGATTCATTAAAAAGATGTTATTGGAGGGATTTAGAACGAAAATGAAACTTTAAAGAAGCAAGAAACAACTCAAAAGACTCACTTTTGTTTTATGGAGCTTGGAGAGGAATGAGATGGGAAATGAGAATGAAGAAGAAAAAAATGAAGGAAACAAGAAGATAAAATGAGATAAAAGCTCTCATCTTGCAAAATGGGAAAAATACACTACTGGCCACTCATCATCTTTCCACTATACAAAAATCCTCTTTTTATGGATAATTAGGCCCATTTCCAACCCAATTAACCACAACAACTTAAATTATGAAATTTGCAGGGCCCACATAACTCTTGGGTAAAGTCGAAACTACTAGCCCAAAATTTATGGCGTTACAACTCTCCCTTTATTAAAAGAAATTTCGTCCTCAAAATTTACGTAGATTGAAAAAAAACTTACTCTAGGATCAAACACTTAAACTCTTATCAAGTATAATCCTCAAGGAAGAAGTCCTCGCAACCTGACATGTTGTTTGGAACTCATAAAATTAATTTACGATTTTTCTAAGGGCACTATCTGCTTCAAACCTTAAACAATAACATTCAAGAATCACGAAGCCATGAAATCGTATTCCTGTTATCTAACACTAACAGCTCAAAACGTCTCACAAGGAAAAAACTACTCCACGGCTCACTGCTATCGTTGACCCCTTTCGCTTAGTTACCTTACTCAATCGGGTTAATTTACTTCACCATCTTATGAATCTCTTAACTTACTTTACCAACTACTCATTGAGATCCTATGAACATTTTCCATACACGGTTTTGATGTCAACTACTGAAGATAAGATGGCAATCCTCGACTTCCTAATGTTGATCCCTATATTTCTACTGCATAACTCTGATTTAATACACGATATCTTAACTTACTGCACCAACTACTCACTAAGTTCCTAACATTGTTGACCCATTTCGTTGGTTTACATTACTCAATCGAGTTAATTACTCATTCAGGCTACCTAACTGTTTCTCATTCACCTCGTGTTTTACATACGTGTTATTCACCTTATCGATCATCTAAGGTGCTTACAACTGGAAATTGACTACTTTCCGAGCGAAACTAATGACATTTGGCTCTTATGGAGAGAACACTTCACAAGGATCTTGAGATTCTACATTGTGCACTCACTATCCTTTTCTATCACTGAGTTATTCGATGACGACTAACGCTAGCTAAACATAGCTTAACGTACTTGATCTCCTTTAGTCTAAAACATTAAAATCCATAGTACTATGTGACGTTGCATACTGCTATGTGTTGGATATAGCTTGTGCTCATATACTAACACAAATACACCACTGACGAGGCTTGACTCACTTTGCTAGTTCATTTATTGTTCATGCAAAAAGGTATCTTGGTGACGTTAGAGGGTTCATTATTTTGGAGACTCACAACTTACTAACATACCTATAATACCCTTGGTACCTATGGTGAAATTCTAGAACTGCTGGATCGGAATGTACACCTAGCTAACTTAATCCTCGCCAGTACTTGGGGCATCTGTGCCCGGTTATCACCTGGTGTGTCTTTGCACTAGCTGAGATATATCTTGATGTTTCTAAAAACAATGTGATTGCTAAACTGACAAAAGTAACTTGGGTATTCTTAATACTCGTGAAGATCTCTACCTCCAAGACTGAACTGGGATTACTAATTTTGTACGAGTCGGTTATATGAACCCTCTACTGGAAAAAAGAAACATTCTAAAAGTCTCATATCTAACTTAAACACCCACAAGAATATTTCTATAGGGATTACACAAGGGTGAAGGATTCTGCGACTTGACTTTTTCTTAGAGTTGACCTTCAACTCTACAAGAAACAACCACCTATTCTCCTATCTCTAGACCCACAATCCTGAGGTCAATCAATGCTTGTGCTAACAACTTCATTTATGTCAACTACTGAGTCTAACCCAAGACCTTAAAGAATTTCTAAGGTAAACCTGATTTATCTCACTAAGGTCTATCAACTAGTCACTTAGATACTCGCGCTGGCTTTTCTGCACGAATACTTTTCCTATCTAGTTCGTTTGACCCCACAAAAGAATGCATGCACTTACACCTATGGAACATGATGAAAAACTAATTTAGTTGAAAACATATTTGACATCTCGTCTACGACATCAACGTCCTAACCTTGTCTCTATATGGTCTGACAAGCTGAATCACGTATAGACGAATTGATAACATGATTATCCACTGCTCTACGCTATTATTTGAGCATCAAACTAACACCTCTCTAGGTAGGTCTTTTCCAAGTTAAACCACTGGAATCGCTCCCCTAGGTTGAACTGAGACATCAATATTTGAACTAGGGTAATCCCTTACCATATGCGTTAAGGATCCACATATATAACATTTCCTAGAGAGTTTAAAGCATATTCTTGATGATTTTTACCACAATGCTCATGCTCTAGATAATCAAAAACTCTACCAGAGCTTTTAAAGCTCGCTATAGATGGTGGAGTTGACAGTCTCCTATGAGACCTTACAACTGACCTTTGACTCAGTTGGAGTGAATGAGATGATGTCACTCTCCTTTGCTCACTAAAATTTATGAATCTCTTGGAACTGACTAATATAGATCTACTAATACACAAACATCTATACTCGGTGTGCCTGACTCACACAACAAACTTATTTCATGCTCTACACTGAAAACACTATAAGGGTATATATCGGTAACTGCACATTGATATACATATGAAGTCCCTCAAGGAACCTCTTGTACCTTAAGGACTTGGTCACAACTAGCTCTGGAGTATAACAACTCAACCTAAGAAGGTCACTCTCCCCTATTCTTACACTGAGTGATATCCTTGTACTAGATGAGAGAATTGCATTCTTAATTCATGCATATGTGCCTCACTACTATATTTGCTCTAAACTCACCTAGGAATTGATTCTACGTAGGCACCTCTACCTATAGGGCCATCTTGACAGTCTTCCACCAATTGATAATATCACTATGAGCCAATCCGTGACGCACTCCTGCTTACCATATGGGTAGGGTGAAGTTTCCTTAAATTTCTCACGGTCTCTCATAACCATTGGTCGACCGAAATTGAATCATCATCACTTAAACCATATAAGTCGAATGTCTAGTACCTCCTTAGTCTCTCTACTGAGGATTATATTGGCACTAACGTACCTTGGTGGTTGACTGAACGGCCTGCGCTCTAGGAATAACATCCACTATCTCTGTGAGAGTGGAAGTTACACCTCTAAAAAAAGGTCGCCTTTGCGAAGACCATGCCTAACGGGATTCCAATTCCCTATGCCCTTGGTAGTAAGTCCCACCTCTCCATCCTATACTCAGGATTATGCTCGAAGGTATTTTTCATTGCAAATTCTACAACATAGATTAAGGAAAGAACCACCATCAGGATTCCAGACTTATATGAGTACTTTTAGTACCTACATGTATTCATTGACACCTTATTAAAACTGTCCACTAAATCCTAAGACCGAGTCAACCTGACACTATGATACCACTAAATGTAAAACCATAAAGCCGAATGAGCCTAAATATCACGTTAGGCTGTTGAGGAAACATTTAATTTTCATAAGGCCTAAATATACAAAAGGTGTCCAACGTATGCCTATTTTTCCAGTTTAATGCCTAACATTTTTTTTTCATTCTAGTTTGGTGCCTAACGTTTTATTCCGTAACTCAAAATGGGTCACGCAGTGACAGACCATTAAGTTTTGTCGTTAACCCATTAAAAATGCCACGTTGCATATTTTTTTATATTAAAAAATAAATTAAAATGAAAAAATAAACGCTATAATTTTTTTACCGTTTAACCTTAAATAAATTTTCCCTTTCTCTTTCACTCTCTTCCCCCTGTTGTCGGTAAGTTTCGTCGCCATTGTTGAAGCCATTGTTAAGTTCTACATTCGTTGGTAGATCTTTGAGAGGAAAGTAAATGCAAATGCAGGAAAGGAAAATTGAGAAAGATTTCTTCTTGCAATGGAGAAACAGAAAGAAGCTAGGATGTCCCAATAAACTAAAAACACAACAGCACTTTGGTAACACCAGCAGCAGCGACGAAGGTGGTAACACTTCCACGACGCCACAATCTTTACCTTTGCCCAATAAGAAAATCGTCTCCTGGCCTGTTGCCAATCATCACAAGATATAAGACAATGAAAAAGAAAGTCAGTTTCTTCTTCACTTTTTGTTTATAATGTTTTGTTTGGGTTTATAAATAAAAAAAAATGAGTGTTGGTTCAACTCTAGCTCTAGTTTATTTTCGATGGCCATCTTCTGTGGTGGTCGGTGAGTATTAGGCACTGACTTACGGTATCGTCGATCTTTAAGGTCTTGGTAAAGAGGAAATAGAAGGGCTAGGGTCGTTTTGGGTTTAAAAGATCCGGTTAAGAGGTCACGAGGGAAGAAGAGGGGTTTTTCGGTTGTGGTCAGAGTTAATCGAAGTCAAGAGCACCACCAAGGCTGTGATTAGAACTCGTTTGGTTAGTTGGACTTGTTGAGTGAGGCGATGCTTGTGAGGAACAAGGGGGAGATGAGAGAGTTGAGAGAGGAGGCGACTGAAAGGACTGAAATGGGTTTTGTGATAGAAATTTGGATTTGGGAACGAATAAACCAAGAGCGACATTGACATCACCAGAGAAAGAAAATAGGTACTATGCAACAAGTGGATCGGGTTCCTTGATGTTGGATGATAATCACAATTATAACACATAGGCTTTGATGGATCAAGAAGTTAAGGAAGATAAAAGGATTGTGTTTTCCATATTGTTCACCACATTATCTAACAAAGAAAAAGAATAAGATTTCATGGCAATGAAGTGATGTAAGCTTCCTCAAAGGTCTTAGAAAAGGGCTAAGTTTATCCAAAGAATCATTCTCGTGAGTTTAAATCTACCATTTTAATTATTTACGGGGTTTTCATCTCTTTTGTTTTCTGATTTATGGGGTTTGATCTTGTGTATTTGGTGAGCCCAGGGACATGGCTATCATACCTGTGTCAAGAGAAGTATCAAGTGAGGGAGAAGAAAACTTCAAAGAAGGTATAAATCATTTGGTTTTGGCATTTTCACAAACTTGTGCCAAGAACTGATTTAGGGTTCTTGAATTTAATTTTAGAAAAAGGATGGAGAAAGAGAAGAGAGGGAAAGACTACTAACGGTCCCGGGTTAAACGGTAAAAGCCATTATAATGTTTATTTTTTTCATTTTAATTTATTTTTTTATTTGAAAAAAATATTTTTTAATATGAAAAAAATATGCCACATGGAATATTTAATAGGTTAACGGCCAAAATTAACGGTTCGTCATGGCATGACCCATTTTGAGTTACGGAATGAAACGTTAGGCACCAAACTAGAATGAAAAAATATTAGGCACTGAACTGAAAAAACGGGCATACATTGGGCACATTTTGTATATTTAAGCCTTTTCAAAACCTATTTATTTTCATTTTAAACATACTGAATGGTATCATGAAAGACGTAAATAATAGTTATAAAGCATTTTATAAAACGATGCTCCTTGAAACATAGTTTAAAACCAAAATAATACTAACTCAGAGTTATAAATCTGAATACATGAGCAAGGTTCTATGGATACTTATACCCACTAAAGCTACGGTACAGTACTCTGAAAGAGGTGCTGGAAGTTTTGTTGTGATGGTGCTCCATGAACTGCTCAAGTTGCTGACCTGCGAACAAGAAACATCTGATGGCTAAGCTTACAAAGCCGAGCAATATAATTGCTAATCTAGAGCAATAATATAAGTTCCATAAACATAAACATGCTAAAGACATGATATTAAGCAATAGATACATGCATGATCTAGGCCAAGTGCTACCTACGTAAGTCTTAATTGTTCTATCACTAAAGTAGGATGTCTCACGCTTCCCTTAATCCTCTGCTAAGGTCTTCTCCATAAGTAAACCTCTAAATTATCTCTAACCCTAATGATTATAACTGCTACGCACTATCTGAATGCGACATTGACACTCATGTGCATTATCTAAATGTAACACTAACTCTGTTGTACATTATCTAAATGTAATACTTACTCTGATGTGCATTATTTGAATGTAATACTAACACTACTATGCAACACACAATCATCAAACACATAAGCTGAGGTAGGTATCATGGTGTGACTGAGGGTTCTGCATCTTGGAGCTCACACATCTCTCTATCTTACCTAAGATACCCTTGGGTATCTGAGGAGAGATTAGGAGTTACATCAAAAATGTACACCCATCAACTTAGTTTGACGAGTCTTGGGGCATCTGCACCCAACTGGCATCTAAAGTGCCTTGGTACTAACTGGTATATACTTGGACATTCTAACAACAAGACAATCGACATATTACCAAAGTAACTCGGGTGCCCTGACTATTTTCCAAGCATCACACACAAAGGCTAGTTTTATGATACTTGTATCTTTAGAGACTTTAAGATATTATTGATCTCGTTTTCTACTATCCTTAGTTGTTATCTTACTAATTCTCTCATTTAAAACATTATGCAAGGGTTTATTAGTTTGTTACTACTGATACTATACTCTAATCTGGTTTTTTGATACTTAAGGGCATTTTAGTCATTCTCTACCTCTAGCGAAGTCTTTACGCTCATTCTCTAATCTTGTTTTGCAAAATGGAAAAATTACACTGCTGGTCACTCCTTATTTTTCCAATTTACAAAAATCCTTTTTTATGGCTAATTGGGCCCAATTTCAACCCCATTAAGCCCAACAACTTAAATTATGAAATTCGCATAGTCCACATATCTCTAGTAAACTCGAAACTACTAGCCTAAAATTTGGGGCGTTACAATATATGTGTATTGGGGTTATAAGCCCAATAATGATATTGGTAAGTTATGTTATTTTTTCATTATGCTCATGGTTACCTTATTGATTTCATGGTACAATTCGTATATCGTAGTGTGCACAATGCTTGTAAGGATTGTAAGACTTCGATATTGTTAGTGACAAAGAGATAATGATTTAGTCCAACTTATGTCCTGGATAGCGACGAATAAATTGACCACTATTGTGTGTTATTTGCATTATTGACAAAGAAGTAGGAATTCTTGTATTCATTATTCAAACGAGTACCATCATACTTATATTTAATGTTATTAATATATTGACATGCATGCTTAACGATATGTTTATTGTTAAAGTTTTTATGTTGTAATTATGATAATGGAATTGTCATTCAAAAGTTGTATTATGAGTTGAATATCTCACTAAGCTATATAAGCTTACTTTTTGTGTTTATTGATTTTAGGATATCACACATCTTAGTAGATTTAGTGTAACAACATAATCTGATTTGACTCGAGGATCAAAGGATTAAAGCATTACATGGGACACTGAAGTAGCTAACTCAAAAATTTTCTGTAAAATAACATCATACTCATCATTTAAAAATATTTTCATTTGAAATCATGGATGAAAGCATAAGTACAGTAAGTTTACAAAAGCGGGCAACTCCCCATACATCCCAAAATAATAACACAATAAGTGTATTAAAATAGGGTTATGAATCGAATACAAGAAGGTTTATGAATAACACATGCCCTCCGAAATAGACTCAAAACGTATTTTGATGCCTCAGTAAATCCGGAATCATGAACCGATGATAAGCTCTTCGAGACATCTCCTAATAACCTACTTACGGAAACAAATTTCGAATGTTGAGTTCACAAGCTTAGTGCCACACAAATAACTCTACTGTACTACATGCATTCATTATATGTGCATGCTAGTAGGTTGAAACATAAGCGTATAAGAACATTATGCATAAAAGTTGAAGTAGGTATCACACCCCTCTAGTATACCTATGATACCCTTGGGTATCTGAGGTAAGATCCATAATTTTTGCATTATAAATGTACACCTGATCGGCTTACCCCCTTAGAGTACTTAGGACATTTGCGTCCATCCAGAAAAGATAAGTGTCTTGGCACTAGTTGAGATATATTTGAATATTTCCAATCAAACAAGATTATTATTGTACTTACTAGATTAATTCGGGTATCCTTGTTGTTTCTCGAGCGTCACTCAAGGGCATAAATTTTAATCATCTTACTTCATAAGATTCTTATGCTTTAATTAAATTCATTTGTTGTTCTTATTTGTAAGATCATTAGAGAATTTTTTGTGGTCCTAGATCCCTTCTCGATCCCTTAACCCAAAGTTAGGCTTCTTTTTAGTATCTATATGGACATGACATTATTGATACCTCCCCTTGTATCGATATAGATTTACATTGATGATTTGAGAATACCTTATAGTATCGATACCTCTAAATAAAGTATTGGTACTTCTTTATTAGGGTACCAATACCGCCCTGGGTATCGATACCCAAATTGGTTCAAAGTTTGGAAAATAAATCAGTATTGATACCCTTAGCTAGGGTACCAGTACTTCTTCTTTAGGTAGTATTGATACTCCCTAAGTACTGATACCAAAACTGGCTACTAGAATATGAAACTTAATGATGGTACCGATACTCCACCCATGAGTATTGATGCCTTATGAATAATATCAATACTATAACAATAGAGTACCGATACAACCCAACCAAACCTATTGTTTTATCTATCTGAAGAATAACATCGATGTTTTTCATCTAGTACCAATACTCAAACCCATAATTTCTCTATTTTATTCAAAAATGACACATTACTTCATACCTAAGCCTCCCCAAGGCCCTTAAACATTTTTAAGTTTGATATAAGTTAAAAAGGGTCATAATAGTTTAATTTTCATGTTGTATAACAACTAACATCACAATCCATGTTTCATCATAACTACATTTATATGCTCTATAACTCATACTAGATAATCAAATACACATAATGACTTGCAAGTAGTATATGTGAGTTAGAAATGTGTTACCATATTCCAAACTGCTGAAAAATAACTTCAAGCTCACCCAAGTACAAGTTTTTCCTTAGCCTTGCCTTTGGAGTTTTATCTAACCTTTTTCACTAATCAAAGGAAAAGTAAATGAGTTACTAATTCACTTAGAATTTAAGAGAAGTAGAAACATGATCGTTGTGCTCTAGGGATGAATTGGGTATACTCTAGAATCTAAAAACCCAAAACCCCTCTAAAAATCCACTAAGGCCAAACTTTGATGTTGAGGGCTTGAATAAAAGCTCTAAGTGAGGTGATTATGATTCTTACCTATTTCAAACCAGACTAAGAAATGTAGACAACCAACCTTTCACCTTTGTTCTAGCCATAAGGGAGAATGGATAAAGATTTTGAATTGAAAAGAAAAGGAGTTTATTTGAAGAAAAAGAGAGAACAATGGCCAACTTTTGCCCCATTCTTTTGTCGATTACTTTCAGCCTTAGAAATGTAAAATGAATAAATCACGTCTTTGATCCATGTACTTTTCCCTCAACTCAAAATACCTTTTTTTAACTATATTTGGGTTGAACTCAAGCCCAAACCAACTCTCTTCAGTCAGGCCAAAACGACTAACCCAGGATTCATATATTACAACTCTCTTCTCTTAAGAAGAAATTCCATTATCAAAATTTACCTAGAAAGAAAAGATATGGATATTGAAGTTGTATATATTCCTTAATATCCTATGTTGCCTCCTCGTCACCATAGTTTCTCTATAAAACCTTCACTAGTAGAGTCCTCTTATTTCTTAACTCTTTAAAATATCGCGCCAAGATCATTATCGATTCCTCTTCATAAGACATGTCTTAACTCACCTCAATCTGTTCTAAGGGTGTGAAGTATCAGGACAATACCTCCTAAGAATGAACACATAGAATACATTATGAATGCACTCAAACTTTGGAGGTAAAGTTAATAGGTAAGCTACAAGTCTAACCCTCTCAAGTACCTCATCAGGTCCTATAAAACATGGGTTAAATATCTCTTGTGACCAAACATTAGCACTTTCTTCCAATAAGATACCTTGAGGAACACTTTGTCCCCCACTGCAAACTTGAAATCTTTATGCTTCAAGACCACATATGACATTTGCCTATCAAAGGATTCCCTTAAACAAACCTAAATTAATTGAATATTCTTTTTGATTTCTCTGATCAAATCAAGTCTCACTATATTTCCTTCAATATTCTCTATCTAATATAGTAGAGTCTTACACTTGAATTCATTCAAAGCTTCATAAGGAGTCATCTGGATATTAGATTGATAGTTGTAGTTATAAGCAAAGTATACTAGTGGTAAATGGTCTTCCCAACTATCCTCGAGGTATATGATGATATACCTAAGCATGTCCTCTCAGATATGAATTAAAGGTATAAACTAACCATTTGTCTAAGGATAGAAATCGGTGCTAAAGTGTAATTTTATTTCTAGGGCTTCATTAAGTGTTTTCCAAAATTGAGAGGTGAAATGTGGGTATCTATCAAAGATGATTGAATTCAGTACCTCGTGTAATCTCACAATCTCCCAGATATATAACTGATCTAACTGATGCTTCGAATAATGTATAAGCAAAAGTGCAAGCATACATTATCGTATCAAGTAGTAAAAGTGGATGCAAATTAATGCATCGAGTATCGTATCCAAAGAGACTAGTATTACTCAAAGATTTGTTATGCAATAAACATAAAATTATGTATTGATGATGTAGGGAGCAATGTTATAGCAATGTAATAGAAAATAGAATAGAATAATTGGGATTACATCACAAGTAAGTGACATAATGATCGATTTATTCAAAGGATTGTGGGATGTCAAACAACATGCAATTACCAATATTGTAGCATTGCAATTGATGTGTCTAGCATTAACCTAACATGTTATTCTTCTCTAAAAAATATTCACCAAAAACTTACATTAAGGACTATATCAATATAACAATTCAAATAAGCGTACTAAGAATGCTACGAAAAACAGTCGGTAAAAATATCTTTTATGCTAAATGATGCTCTCGCGTACGCTAATCATATTCATTATGTAACCTACTATCGCAACATTACTGGGCAGTTCATATCTCTACAAACAACTCGTAAATTAAACTCATGCAACACTAATCAACAATACTAAGGCAAAGTGAATAAACATGAAATTCATAAAATATATTAAAAAATAAAGATACAAGTTTAACATCTCAACATAAAATAAAAACAAATCATCTTAACAAAATAAAAACCCCTTCTCAATTCGATCAAAATCGCTCAGATGACGTCAAATTGATTGTCGACCACCGCTCTCATGATTGTAACATGCTTCACGTCTGAGTTTTGTTTTCCCAAAGGTTTTTAGGTTTCATGGTGGTGGTAGGTGAAAAAAATAAAAGGCGGATATGAAAATTAGGGTTTTCAAAGATCCATAAAGAGTGTAGAAAATAATATATTTATAGCCCATCAAAGTCAAACTTTCCACCAATAGAAAAGTTCCATTTTTTCTGGAAACTCATTCTTGAACTTAAATTCCAGCCTTTTATCCATTGTTTTATCAATTCCTAAAATTTCTCTAATCGCTTTGTGACTCAATAGTTGCTACAGAATTGTCTCGGCAATCCAGTCCAACATCGGTTCTTAGTAAGAGCTACAACTTTAACAATGCCATACCATTGATATATCAACTTGCAAAAAAAAAACATTAAAATGAGCCCAAGTATCAATAATTCACTCCCGATATACAAATGATGTAAAAAATGCTAAAATAAATATAAATATGATTCTAAAAATGATAAAGTACAAGTTTAAACTAAGTGAAAATATTCTAAATAATAACTCTTTTGGAGAGTTATCACTAACCTTTCCTAGGTAAAGTCCATTCGAAATTAAAGGAAATAGACATTCTTGGTCAAACGGTCTACTCCAACCCACAACGTGTCATGCCTATGCCTGGTCATTGGTAACTCAGTCACAAAGTTCATAGTTACTCTATCATACTTCTATTGAGGTATATGAATAGGTTGGAGTAACCCTGAAGGAACCTGATGTTTCACCTTGATTTGATGACATGCTAAGCACCTAGAGACAAACTCAGATACTTCTCTCTTTATACCTAGTCACCAATACAACTATCATAGCTCTTGGTACTTTTTTTTGCTATTATGATAAACGAGGAACATACTACAATATGCCTAATGGAGAACATTACCATGTAGTTTCTCTTTTATTGTTACAAAAATTAACCCTTAAAGAATAACACATCCACATCTCGTAACTCAAAACTCGATGCCTCTCCTTGGCGGACTCACTCCACTTTTAAACGATTTTCAACACTCTATAACCTTTTAACTTTGCCTACTAACTCAATTTTAATTCACAGATTAGCTAATACACTACCATCACTAGTCAAACTCAAGCGCTCCAATAAAGCTTGTAATTCTAACATCAATTTCCTTTTCAAGGCATTCATAACTATATTCTTTCTTGGGTGGTAGTCGATCACATAATCATATTCCTTTAACAACTAAATCCATCTACACTATCTCAAGTTCAACTCTATTTGTGTGAGTATATACTTAAAGCTCTTATGATTGGTAAAGATGTAGCAATTCTCCCTAAAAAGGTAGTGTCTCTAAATTTTAGCACAAAAATTATAGAAACAAGTTCTAGGTCATGAGTAGGATATTTGCGTTCATGTGGCTTAAGTTGACGAGACCCATATACCACAACTTTCCCTTCATGTATTAGAACACATCCCAACCCATTTAATGATGTATTACTAAAC
The DNA here is from genome assembly GCF_006381635.1 of Hibiscus syriacus. Lineage (NCBI taxonomy): Eukaryota > Viridiplantae > Streptophyta > Magnoliopsida > Malvales > Malvaceae > Hibiscus > Hibiscus syriacus. The sequence continues at coordinate 687,348 of NW_024061782.1, forward strand.
ACGGTGAAATCCTTACCCGACTCTGATTGAATTTAAATAAGGGCTTCAGTTAAGATGGTCTTCAACTGATCAAATTTTTGTATGTCCCTTCTCATCCCACATGAAGGGAACTCTCTTGTGAAGTAATTTGGTCATAGGGACAACTATCATCAAGATACCCTTAACAAACCAATGATAGTACCCAAGCCCCAAGAAGTTATGCACCTCATACACATTCTGTGGTGGTTCCCCTCAACTACTGCTTGAATCTTTTGAGAGTCAACCCGAATGCAACCAGTTGCCACAATATAACCCAAAAACAAAACCTCTAATAACCAAAACATGTACTTCCCAAACATGGCATACAGTTTTCATTCTTGAAGTATTTTTAGTACGATACGAAGGTGTTGGTCACGCTCTTTCTCTTATCATGATTGCATGAGAATGTCATCAATGAACACCACTACAAACTAGTCAAGGTATGGTGAAAGACTTGGTTCATCAAGTCCATAAATGTCGTTGAGGCATTTTTGAATCCAAATGACATTGCTAAAAATTCAAGGTGACCATACTGAGTCCTAAAAGTCATCTTCACTACATCGACATCCTTAACTTTCGACTGATAGTATCCCAATCTCAATTTAATCTTGGAGAACATGCATGCTTTCTAAATTTTGCTAAAAAGGTCATCCATCCTAAGAAGGGGATAATGATTCTTTATGGTTAAAACTTGTTTGACTACTAGTAGTTGATGTGTAATCTCATCGACACATTATTCTTCTTGACAAATAAAAATGGTACTCCCCATGGAGAAATGCATGGTCGGATGAAACACTTCTCTGGAAACTCATAGGTTTGAGCCTTTGACTCTTTTAGCTCCATCGGTGAGATGCGAAAGAAAGCTATGAACACGTGAGCCAATCCTGACAACACTTCAATGCCAAACTCTAATTTTTAGTCTGGCGACAACCTTAGTAACTCTTCTAAGAATACATTAGAAAATCCTATTGTCAACCTCATGAATCAAAAAGGCTTCACAACCTTGGTTAATCAACTTTGAGCCACTATGGTCCAAACTATCTTTGAAGAACACACTGACTTATCACTAGTCATTACTACTTTGGTACCATCAATCCATATGATTTAGAGTTGCTTAGCTTGTACTTTAAGCTAGTATCGTGCTCAGATAACTAATCCACTCCTAAGATCATGTCGAATTCTAAAATGGTGGCTCCATTAAGTTGGCTAAGAAAGTCTAACCTTGAATCTCTATTGGACAATGACAATGAACCTTGTTAACAATGACGTCTAATCCTAAGGGACTAGATACTCAAAATCTTATCTCTAACACTTCTATTGAGATGTTTCTCTCTTGAATAATATCGTAATAGATATAAGAGTGGGTTTACCCCAAGTCTACCAATACAGTAACTAGAATAGAAAATCCTATGAATATACCGGAGATCACATATGTTCCATTGTAATCCTCTTGATCTCTCATTGTATAATGCCTCAAGGCCACTCCCAGCTTAGATACGACTATCCATCTAGTTGTCTATCTATTTTACTATCTAGATACAACAACAACACCTATCGAGGAGCTATACTCTGAGCCTTAGGGTAGTCCATGATAAAATGGTTCAAGGAACTACAATTGAAACAACCCTTAACCAATGATGACACATCCCAGGGTGCCTCCTCCTATGATGCACATAGGTCAGACTAGAAGGGATCTTTATTGAACAACTGATTCTCACCATAGAGTCTGTTGACAAGGGTCTCCTACAAGGCTTGAATCTACCCTCATGGTCTAAACTTTGACCCAGCTTCATGGATGGTCCTACTAGGACCTCCATGATCCCTGAGATTCCTTGGACCTCTTGGTCGCTATCTATGAAGACATCATTATCTTGGAAGCTTTTTGGGTGTACCCTATAGATCTACCTGACTGCTTAACTGTCATACTCTAGACACTGTCAATCGCCTTAGCCTAAAGGGTTAATTCAAAAAACACCCTATGAGGGTCGACATCTAGGTGAGTGACGATGGTGAGGTAAATATCCTCCATAAACCTTATACAGTGGTGATCCTTAGTCATCACCAACTTTGGTGTATATTGGCACAACCAGAGGAACTCTAGCTTCTACTTATACACGAACCAGTCACCTTAAACTAGTGTATGGCATCACCCTTTAACAAAGCGGTAATATACAAATCATAAGAATCGTAAGTATATAATGACTCAGAAAGATTTGAATCATTGCTAGAGGTATTAGATGAAGCTTCTTGAAGATTATGGTGATTGATTATCATCTTGGAAAGGATAATGTTATGGTTGATGCACTTAGTCGTGAATCTCTTAATGATAAGTATTGCATCCCTATTGTTATTGAAATTGTATTGTATATTTAATACAATAACTGAATTTAAATCCTTATTGTAAGCTTGAGAGCTATAAATGTTCATTTCATTGTTTAGAAAAATATAAGCCTATCAGTCAAACTTATAGTTCGCTCCACATTCCTTAGAAGGTCTACAGAACTTTATCCCGATGATAGAAACCTTTAAACCATTCACATTTGGATTAGTGATGATTATATCTTTAATTTCTTTGTTGAATATGATGGACTTATTCATTTCTGCAACTGTATCTATGTACTTTATGATTCTCAATTGAGAAATGATATTTTTAATAAAACTCATTTTTGTTAATTCTTTGTGCATCCCAGATCTGTTAAAATATAACAAGACCTTCAAGAATTTTATTGGTGACCATACATGAAAAATGTCATTATCAAGTTTATTGGGAGATGTTTGACACGTCAGTGAGTCAAGACTAAATATTGTGTTACTATTGGACTTCTTCAACCTATTGAACTACCTTAATGGAAATGGAAAAAGATTTTAGTGAATTTATTAACCAGGTTACCATTATCTCTAAGAAAACATGACTTTATATGGGTGTTTTTTCATAGATTCTCTAAGTTAGGTTACTTCATTCTTATTCAAACCAACTTCAGTTTACCTAAATTTTCTGATTTGTATATTCGAGAGATAATATGACTCCATGGGTATTGTATGTGGGTGTACTTTAATTTGATACATACACTGTGCAAGTAGAGATGGACACTAGGCGAGGTGGGTTAATTTTTTGGCCACCCTGACCCCGACTCAAAAATCTAATGCTTATACCCCGTTCTACGCTGCCCCAATAATTTTTAGCTTTTCTCATGCCCTAAACCCATCCTGATTTTAAACTAAAACCCCAACCCGACATGAATATGTCAATATTTTAAAATAATTAAAATAATATATTTTATAGTAATATATTTATAATCAATTATTATTTTTAAAATTATTATAATAATATATTTTATAATATTTTATTAAATTTTTAATAATTAAATAATATATTTTAACATTATAAATATAAAAATTATTTAAAATCTTAAATATATATATATATAAACTAGGTCGAGTTGGATCGGTGATTTTTCACCTTAAACTTGGCTCTGCTCTAAACCCTATTTTTTATAAAAAAACTACCCTTTTAGGGTCGGGTCAGAACCTGTCAGGTTCAGGTATTTTTTACCATCTCTATGTGTAAATATACACATCGAACAAGTAATAAAGTGATGAGTGAGTACCGTCTCCACAGGGATTGGGGGGAAATTAAGTAAAGAATATGCACTTAAACTATAAACAATAAAGTGTAAAATGGTATGAACAATTGATGTGAATGTTGTGACAAAGTAGCAAGTATGAGATATTGTAACCAAAAGTCAAGTAAAAGAATGCTAAAGAAAAATTATTGAGAATTAGGGTACGAGAAAAGACAATTGAACAACCTCACACAAACAAGCTCAAGAAGGATAAACAACTGGGTTTACTAAGGAATATTATTCCTTGTCTTTTAAAGTGGTTAATATCTTCCATGATTATACTGCTCGATAGATTTAGCAAAGTGTTTATAGGCTATCTCTAGTAAGAAACTTGATAGTAAAAATGCTACAGCAATACCTCTCAGCATAAACAGTAGCAAGATACTATCGAATAAGTCCTACTCCTTTTATTCATTAAAACCTTATCATTATCTCTAAGGTGAGTTCAGGTTTTGCTTCCCAGCTCAACCCCATTGTTTACGTCGATCTAGGCTTAACTCTCTCGGTATCAGGCATCAAACATTGATAACAACTATCTCTTGAAAGCTCTTACAAATCTAAGCATTTAAACAAAGGACAAAACAAGTATTTAACATGGAAAATACTAAGTCATTCGTTCAAACAAAAGCATATTAATCCATAATAAACCCACACCAAATAATTTAGTTCATGGTGGTGCTAGAATAAACCATCTTCAACATTTGTTTCATTACAAACCCATAAGAAAATAAGAATAAAAAGTAACTAAATGAGAAATGAAACTCCAAGTGTGAGCCGTTGTGAGTTTTAAACCGCCTTAGTAAGCTAGCTTCTCTCAAAGCCCTAGCTTGTTATCCCCTTGGATCATGGAAATTGAGTATAACACCTTATACCTGGCCATGAAGAATGACCCAAATAACTGAGTGCACATTAGATTATGATCAAGTCGGGCAGATCAAAAACCCTAATCATGCGTACTAAGCAAAAGAAATTAAAATAAAACATTCATCATGTAATACACAACAATGATATATAATATAATCACGTTGGCGACATTCTCACAATTATGCATCGTAAGATAAATGTCATTAGCTATGTAGGGATAAATGTCATTAGCTATGTAGGGATAAAATAGTCATTTCACATTTCATTATCAATTTCATGGTAAAATCATAATTAAAAACTTACCAATATGAATTATTAACATTTAATTAGTCACATGTAAAATTTCATCTTAATTTGACATCGTTTATGGACCTAATTGACCATGCTCATTTTAGGGACTAAAATGTAAAGTTTTTAAAATATGAAAATAAATCTAAACTATGAAATTTAAGGTTCCATTATGAAACTATTATCATTTTAGAGTCATAGAACAAATTTTAACCAAATCTGACCTAAACTAATATTTAATTAAGAAATCAAGTTCTAGACCAAATTGAATACATTTTAAAGTTTATGGATCATCCTAGGAATTAGGGAACACATTAGGCCTTTAATGAATGAAAATTTTCCTATTTTCATCGAGCACACAGTGAAGGGATCAATCCCTTTCCATAGGGCATCGATCATTTGCAAAATAGCAGTTTAACTTCCAAAAGGGATGGATCTTTTTGTCCAATGAATTGATCCTTTTTCAAAAGGGTTAGATCCTTTTTTCTTGAAAATGCATAAAATTCATAATAAGTCATCGAACTTCCATGAAATCAATTATATGGTCTATGAACATGCTTGGACACACTTGAACCACTTAGAACATGTCAAAACACATATGTAATATGCTTCGTAAGATCAATCAACATACAATTCAAACACTTAGCATACAAAGTCATGAATTGCATAAAAACTCAAATTAATCACAATTTACTGATCCATTTTAAGCATAATTGGTCATTCCATGCTTCTTATGAGTCTAACATATTATGTCATCCTCTTATAACTTATCTACGTTAACAAAACATGTATTTAAGGCATAAGTTATACTTTGACCAACTGAGGTATACTTAGTAATATTACATAACATGTAATCTAACATAAAAATTCATCATTTCATTATTCATTCAACAATCAAAGTATAACATAATTTATTATAGGTCATTTATACAATAGCAAATAAAAAGAGTAAATTAGCATACACTTAATCAAGGATCCCATATTACCTCAAAATAAAACCAAGGTTCAAAATAACTCATCATTTCATTATTCATTCAAGATCAAAGTATAACACAATTTATTATAGGTCATTTATACAATAGAAAGTGTAAAAAGAGTAAATTAGCATACACTTAATCAAGGATCCCATATTACCTCAAAATAAAACCAATGTTCAAAATAACTTTCCAAAAGCTTCCTTGCTTTGATCACCACCAAGTGCCTTGCTCCTAAACCTCTCGAATCGAAAAGTAAAGATCTAAAAATTTTAAACAACGAGTGTGAGCTATAAAGCTAAGTGAATGACTAAACATTTAAATATGATGTACATGCCAAGGCTAAAGGAAAGCATATCTAAATGCCATGAACCCTTACTTGATTTTACCTTAATGATCATACCAAAATGTCATTCTTCAATGTTCACTTAATGCATCATAAATGCACAAAAAATCCAAATTATAAACATGTTTTAGATCATCACATACCTTGCATTAAATCACATGCACAGTTAACTTTTTGGAAAAGCTATATACAACACATACATTGTTTCCATTTAAGATCAATGGCCTTTTGTTCAAAACACAACTCATTTCTTAGATAAATGAACACCATACAACTCCTTTTTTATTTGTGGACTCACTTAGGTCCAAAACCACGACTTTAGAAACTAAACTCAACAAACCAACCTTACCTTGTGATCTTCTTGGAGCATAGTTCATCGTATCAACCTTACCTCGTATCACGCTATCACATACGCTTATATAAAACAAATAGAGTACTCTTTCCTAGACACACCTTTCATATCCAAAGGTCCCAATAAGAACATATAGTTAATTAATCCAAGTTCACCAAGAGTGGATATCAAATGATGTTTAGTTGTTGCGTATGTGGATGTACCATGCTATGGAATGCAAACTATGAAAGTATACAAAATTGAACAAGTAATATAATAGTGAGTGAGTATCATCTCCACAGGGATTTGAGGGACTTTGAGTTAGGTTTATGCATTGAATTATACAAAACTAAAATGTAAAATAGTATGAAAATTTGAGTAAGAATGATGTGGCAAGGTATTGAAGTGTAGGGTGAAATATTGTGACAAACAATAAAGAATGATATGGAAAAAAGTAAAGAATACTATGGCAAAATTACGTTGAGCACTAGAGTATGAGAAAAGATAACTTGACAACCTCTCATAAACAAGCTACAAGAAGGATAAATGATTGGGCTTACTAAAGAATCCTATGTCTTATCCTCTAGAATGGTATTTCCATGAGTATATTGCTCGAAAGAGTTTTCTAAAGTGTCCCTAGGCTATCTCTAGTAAGGAACATGATAGTAAAAATGTTACGGCAATACATCTCAGTGTAAACAACAACTTAATAATATCAATTAAGTCCTACCCCTTTTAGTCGTTGAAACATTAACTTTATCTCTAAGGTGAGTTAGGGCCTTACTTCCCATCTCAGCCTCATTGTTCATGTTGATCTAAGCCTAACTCTCTCGATATTAAGCATCAAACATAGAAAATGGCTAATTCTTAAACCATTCATTCAAACAAAACATAATCATCCAAAGTAAACCCACGCCAAATAAGTTAGTTCATGGTGGGGCTAAAACTATCCATCATTAACATTTGTTTCATTACAACCCACAATGTAAATAGAAGTAAAAAAGCACAAAAGGAATAAAATGGTATAGCAAAACAACATAACCATATTCAACTTCATGGGTCTAAATACAACTATTTGCAATTAAATGGGATTTTAAACAACCAACAACCTAAGTAAAAATGCACGAAATATATCTTTTTTATGGGGCTAACACACCCCCAAACTTAAGTTATTTCTTGTCCTTAAGCAATGAGTAGTAGTTAAAAGTATGATTGTTATGGAAAAGTTTAATAGAGATAAGCTATGTCAAAGTTTAAGTCCTAAAAAATAATCGGCTTCAACATGCTAGACACCTCGAGATATTAAGAACTTTTCCCTAGGACTATGTTATTTGCATGTGTGTGTAATTGCATCCAATTTATGCTTAACAAAGTTAGAAAATTTCTAGGCAAGTTCTATATTCTAACTTAGTATTTATTTAAACTTTAAGCACATAATAACTCCCATTTCTTTAAAAAAAATTCATTGCTAAGAGGGGAGTCAGCCTATCATAACTACTTTTTTAGACCTGAAAATGAAGTGGAGCAAACACCTCATTCCCTAGCCTATTGAGCAGAGTCATCACGTGACTACTTTCATATACTCATATGTTATTTCTTCCATTTATTCAAGGGGTTTCTAGACAACACTATAGCAAAGAGGAGTGTCACTCTATAGTTATATTGAAGCATTTATTCGCAATTCACCACATTCAATCATCACCATGGAGTTTAATTTAAGCCTTTTATGTTATCATTTATCATATACGTTCGTTCACATCAATTCATACTAAGTCATGCAAGAGTTCTTTCATAAAAAGTTTATAAAGTCCTTAAGCATAGATAATGTCATAACATTTTTTTATGTAAAACAATTATATATTATTTAAAAAATGATTATGACTTTAATTCGGAAGATTTGGCGCTTTTTGAATTGATTTGGACTAAATGGAAAGGGAGTCGCCATTGACCTTTGGGTTAGGTAGGTCGAATACCTAAAAACATCTTTTAAAAACAATTTTAAGAAAAATCATTTTTAAAATAAAAACCTGGTCTATGTTTACAAAGATTCGATTAAAATGGGTTCGGGAGTCGATTACGCGTGGGGAAGGATTAGCACCCCACAACGCCCAAAAACTGGTACTTGATCGCTTACACGTTGTCGTAAATGGTGGAAACGATAAATCGAATATAAAGTAAAATTGTGATCCATTTATTCGAACATTGATTAATTTGCTTTGAATTAAATAAATAGAGGAAATTCTTTAAATCGAAAAGAAATCTCAAAATTAGCAATCCTCCGTCAGGAAAGCTAACTCGAATATTTCTTATCAGTATTAGAATATTCCCTACTCATTGATATTAAAAACACGAATCAAATATAAAATGGAGAAACAACATTTGCGTGAAATAAATTGTTTTTTAGAGAAACATGCAGTGCGTTGTTCGATTTAAAACACGAAATGAATTAATTAACAAAATAAAGTTGATTTCAAGTTAACATTTTGTTCAAATGCCGTATCGGATCGCATCACTTCGACCAAGTGAAACTTTCCACGCTCATTCTACAAATCGTGTTCTTGAAAATGTTTGAATAAACCACTAAAATTTTTAATATCAAATAATACATACATGTAACATTGACAAAAGAACATTTCATAAAACAAATTAACACATATGATAAATACATAAAGGTAAGACATTAGACAAACATTCAAGATAGATAAATATCAAGTAAATAAACACATACCTAAAATAGCCACGTCAAACAAATAATATAATAATAATAAATACTTAATAGTATTTTCATAAAAAAATTGGAAAGATATTAATAAACTTGTGATAAACCATATTATAGATATAGAACGATTAGCAGTTAAATAAACAAACGAACGTTGAACCACACAAAAACAAAAACAAAACCATTATCTACATATGTGATTAATCATACAATTTGGTATAAAAGAAATTATGAAAACAAAATAATCACTCACCATGAATAAATATACATATTAAATCAAAGTACATAAGGGACTAAAATGATTCAAAGCGTAAACTACCACTAAAAATCAAAAATTAACCAATACACAGATCAACAACAAATAGGGACTAAAATACACTAAGCTAAAAGTTAACAATCACAATAAGAATTTATCTGAAAATAAATAATAAACACATAGTGACTAAAATAAAATATACATAAATATCACGGCCAAATTTGAAAATTCACGCAATTGCACAAAGCACAAAATCAGTGATTAAAATGAACTAAATCATAAATCAGAGCTTAAAACAAAGTATTTACCCAAAACACACTAGTGAACAAATAGGGATCAAAATGAAAAGTAAACAAATATTAAGTCCAAAATGAAATAAACGAAAATCATTAACTGATGACCAAAATGAAAACCAAACAAAATTAACAGATAGATATCTAAATATTTAAACAGAGATAAGACATGACTAAAATTAAATATTTATAAATACATAATACAATGTACAGCTTTATAAAATTATTAACAACATAATATCTAGTGACCAAAATACAAGTTTTATGAATATGGTGTACGAAATACAAAATACATAAACTATAAAAGTGACCAAAATGAAACATGCATAAATATTAAGTCCAAATTTAAATATCAACATAAACATATATCACGCAAAATTAATGACTAAAACATAAATATAGAAAAATAAGTGCTCAAAGTAAAATATCACAAGATTTCATTAATTACCAGAATAAAATAATACAAATAGAGAATGACTTAAACTGTGATTTACTCTCAAAATAAATGATAAATATGAGTAAGATTACAAAAGGCATGGACTAAATATGACATTAACCTATATAATGAAAAAATACGGAAACCCCTATTGGGCAAAACGGCATCATTTTGGTTTGTAGATATAAGCCCAAAACCAGCTTAATTTCTTCCCCATTTCTCATTCTTCCATTTTGGCAAAATCAGAGAGAAAGAGAGAGAGAGAACTCTCTCAACTCTCTCATCGGAGGGAAAGCCAACCGCCACCGCCGATGGCGCTCACGGTGACACTCGCGGTGGCCGGAGAGAGCGAAACTTATCACAACGTTCCTCTCTTAGCTCTCAACCCAAATCTAAAGTCCCCTACCCCAAAACCGAAACAGAAAACCCTAGATCTAGGATTTACCTCACGTAAAACCGAGACTCCAATGACCCTCTCTCTATTTTTTTCTTTCGAAATCTTCTTCCTTTTCTCTCTTCTATTTTTTTCTGTATTCTTTTTCGTTTCTTTCTTCTATTTTCTCTCCCCCAATCAAAAAATGTCCTCTCTCTCTGGGTCTCATCTTCTTTTTATCTTGCATGCGTGATTGGTGAGTTTGATGTTGTTGTTGATAGATGGCCTCAGTTCGTAGGGAATGAGTACCCTAGGTTGATAGTCCCGATTCTTTTTGGATTTCTTGTGATTTGGTGGACTGATAGATGTTCTGGTCACTGTAGGTGATGGAACGGTAGCTCGATGAGAAGCTGTCGGCAAGGCTTGGCTTGAGCGACTGGCTCGCACGTCGGAAGAAGAGATCGGGTGGCGGCTGATAACTGGAAAGTCAGAGGTGGCTTGATAATTTAGGGTTTTAAAACCCTAAGTTTTAAGTCAATCGGGTCTGGTGGGTTGCAATAGTATACTGCTTGTTGCTGCTGGGTATTGGGTTTAGCTAGTTGGGCTCCGGGATTGGGCCTCTCGTAATCTGGGCTTCGGTGGCCTACACAAAAAATATAAATGTACATTAAATAATAATAATAATAATAATAATAATTAAAATAAAAATAAAAAAGACCCGGACAAAAACGGGTGTCTATAGCTGCCCCTCTTTGCACATTCTTGTGTTAACAAGAATAGGGCAAAGACGATAAGACAACACGTTTTTGTCTGGTTCTCTTTCTTTTGCCTATAAATTGGATGTTTGATGGTGGGGATGACATTGCTCATATGTGATGAAGAATTCGTGGCCATCTTTAAGAAGGGTGATAACTCGATTTCTACGTGATGAGGACGACTGGTTAACTGGGGTGACACGGTTCATACGTGATGAGGAGTTCTGGTCGGTGGATGACACGGCTCATACGTGATGAAGAGTTCTAGCCATCTTTAGGAAGGGTGATAACTTGGTTCCTACGCGATGAGGACAACTGGTTATCTAGGGGTGACACGGCTCATACGTGATGAAGAGATCTGGTTGGGGGATGACACGGCTTATACGTGATGAAGAGTTCTTGTCATCTTTAGGAAGGGTGATAACTCGGTTCCTACGCGATGAGGATGGCTGGTTATCTAGGAGTGACACGGCTCATACGTGATGAAGAGATCTGGTCGGGGGATGACACGGCTCATACATAATGAAGAGTTCTGGTCATCTTTAGGAAGGGTGATAACTCGGTTCCTAAGCGATGAGGACGGCTGGCCATCTTTAAGAATTTTGGTTTCAAGAGAAACCAACTCAAAGATGATGCTTCAAAAGAAGCGGTCTAAAAAGAGACAAAACTCGTTCCAAGGAAATGACTCAAAGATGGTTTTGTTTCAAGAGAAACATACTCAAATGTTGACTCAAAAATTGTTTTGTTTCAAGAGAAACAACCTCAAAGATTTTATATGTTTCCAAAGAAACTGCCTCAATGGAGACAAGATTTGTTTCGAATGAAATGATCTCAAAGATGTTTATTTTAAAAGAATTGTCTCAAAAGAGACAAAACTTTATTTTCATAGAAACAGACTCAAAGATTTTTGTTCTTAAATAAATGACTCAAAGAATTTTTATGAAAAATTGTCTCAAGAGAGACAAAACTTTATTTCAAAAGAAAAACACTCAAAGATGGGTTTTGTTTCAAGGGAAACAGACTCACGGATGGTAAATGTTGTTTCCAAAGAAACAGACTCAAAGATTTTTCAAAAGAAACTGTCTCAAGAGAGACAAAATTTTGTTTCAACAGAAATAGAATCAAAGATCTTTTGTTTCAAAAGGAAATACTCAAAGATGATAAATTTTGTTTACAAAGAAACAGAATCAAAGATTTTTCTCAAAATAAACTGTCTCAAGAGTGACAAAATTTTGTTTACAGAGAAACAGACTCAAAGATGGATTATGTCTTAAGTGAGACGAAATTTGTTTCAAAGGAAACAATCTCAAAGGTTGGTTTTTCTTTAGAAACTGTCTCAAGAGAGATAAAATTTGTTTTCTGAAAAAATGTACTCAAAGATGATTTTGTTAAGAGAAACAAACCCAAAGATTTTGTTCAAAAGGAACAGACTTTAAAGATTTGTTTCAAGAGAAACTGTCTCAAGAGAGACAAAATTCATTTTAAGAGAAAAAGATTCAAAGATTGTCGATTTTTTTTCTAGGGAAACAATCTCAAAGGTGTTTGTTTTGATTCAAGGGAAACAATTTTAGGATTTGTGTTTAAAGGGGAAACTGTCTCACGCGATACGAATTGATTTTGACAATCTCAAGTGAAATTAATTTTGTTTCAAGTAAAACAACTTTGAAATTTGTATTCTAAGGGAAAATGTCTCAAGTGAGACGAAATTTGTTTTGAAATAAACAACAATCTCAAGTGAGATTAATTTTGTTAAAGTGAAGCAAATTCAAAATTTTCATATCAAAGGAAAAATGTCTCAAGCGCAACGAAATATGTTTTGAAAGAAATAACAATATCAAGTGAGATTAATTTTGTTTAAAGTGAATCAAATTCGAAATTTGTATCTCAAAGAAAAATAATGTCTCAAACAAGATGAAATTTGTTTTTTAGAGAGATTATCTTAAGCGAGACAAAAATTTGTTCTAAAATTCTCAAAATTTGTGGAAAATTTTCTCAAGCGAGATAGAATTTGTTTTTAGAGAAATTTTTCAAGCGAGACAAAGTTTGTTTTTTGAGAAAACGATCTCAAGTTGGATCAACTTTGTTTAGTGTGAAACAAATTCAAAATTTGTATCTCAAAGGAAAATGTCTCAAGCGAGACGAAATTTGTTTTTCAAGAAATTGTCTCAAACGATACAAATTTTTTTTTTAGAAAATTGTCTCAAGCGAGACAAAATTTGTTTTCCAAAAGAAGTTGTCTATAGCGAGACGACATTTTGTTTCGAGAGAAACAACATTAAAGGATACTGATAATCTGCTTATTCCTACTAGTGGATGAAATGCCTTCAGAATATCTAATTATTGACTTCAGGAAGTCGAATCATTATTTCTTCAGGTTAGAGACATATGGTCATTTTCGAGCTTTGATTTCCTGAGAGATCAAAATTATGTATTTATGAATGCCTAATCTTTGATGTTATGATGGATGTCAAGATAAAATTTATTTGATGTTTTATTGAATTCATCCTCAAGAGAGGAGAAAAATGTCTTGAATACACATGATAATAAATGTTTGATGCAAATTTTATGTATCATGTATGTATATGTATGTATGTATATATGTGTTGATGTATGTTTTTCTCAATCTGTAAGGAGAATGGTTGTGAGAGCAGTCTTCACTCTATCTTTGATTCAGTTTGTCTGCATTTCCACTAGGGTGCACTCCTTCAAACCTCAACCTAAGATAATTTGTTTCCTTGCCCCGGCAAATTTTTGCCCAAAAAATTTAGCTTCTCTTGCCCCAACTTCAATTATGAGCTTCATAGAGATATTTGTTGAATTCCAAGATATACCTCCAATATTCGATGTTGAATCTCCAAAGATGTCCCAACATTCAATGTTTTTTGCTTCAACACTGATTCTAATCATGAGCTTTATGTCAGAGAGCCACATGTCAACTATCAAGATCCACTCTAAAGAGATTATCTTGTTTGAAAAACATTTTTCTTCTTTTATTTTCAAAAGTATGAAAATATCAATTAAAAGAGTTTTGAAAAAATTTAATCAAAATATTGCCCCTTTAGAGGTTTCACATTTGAAAATCATAAAACAAGAGTTCACTTGATATCAAAGAATTAATTACTCCGTTAATCCTTCAATAAATTATAGTTATTTGACAAGTGTCAAGATTATTGCTATTTTTGAGAAATGGTTAAGTAAGTAAGGATAAAAAGTCTCAAGTGGTTATTTTTGGTCAAAGGTTTGATATTCTCATTTATTTGATGGTCACTGATATGATAGAGTAGCCTCTGTACTCATTTATTGGAATTGTTCTCCGACTCCCAATTCTCATGTTCTCATTCAGGTTGTGTAATGCCTTATCAATAGATTTTATGCGATCGCCTTCTATGCAATAGTTGCACAATCTTCATATTCGAGCCGCCTTTTCAGGTTTTCAACTCGAATCCTCCTTTGGTTTCAAGATGTGATTCAGAATTTACATCTTGAACCCCCCTTTGTTATTTTTCTCTATCATGCATTAAATATTTTAGAAAACCTTTTTTTGTAAGTAAAAGATTAATCCTGATGAGCGGGATAAAATCTGAAGATAGTCTCTTCTGTTTAGAAATCTATGTATGATTAGAAGATTTTTAAGGTACGTAATGTAGGCCATGGTTCACGGTTATGAAAGAAAGGGATAAATAGGCCCAAAAAAGTTTTAAGGGTTATTGAACCAATGATCAATTCATTCTGATGTCTTCAATCTTGTCTTGCTCAATTTGAATATGCTCGTATGTGTCTTTCTCTTGATGTTCTATGACCTTCAAGTAAAGCGATTTTGGAGTGATGGTTCTTGATAAATCTCATAGTTTGAAGCTAGATGCGCCATTTGAGCGAAGAGACTCTTTGTCTGTGCTCTTTGTCCTCTTTTTGTTCTTTGCTCTTTTCTTTGTTTTTGCTTTTTCTTTTTCTTTTTTTTCTTGCTCTTTGTTTTTTCTTTGCTTCTTTTCTCTTTATTTTTCTGTTCTCTTCACTTTGATATGATCTTTGCACTCTTTATTTGTTTCACCTTTTGGTATCTCATCTGAATCAATGTCTTCACTCATGCGAGTAGATTTCCTCCAACTTGCCCCCCAATGTGGAGGGCGATCCTTGGTTTGGGTTGAATCGGAAGAAAACATGATTTAGGCTCAAAGGGGACACAAGGGATATATTTTCTCCTTTTGTGAAGGGATAATGAAAGAATGCCACTTATCATTTCATACGCAGAATACTTTACAGAAGAGATATCCCCAGGGGAATAGATTTTCAGGATTAATTTTATTCACATGAAAAAATGTAATTAATGCATGATAGAATTATTTTAAAATAATTTCTTTTTTCTGGTTCTTTCTCTCAACATGTCTCAATTGCTCAGGCTCATCCTCAGAAGATCTCTTCGAGATACCCCACATTGTTTCTTCTTGTAGGAAATTTCATGTTCAAGCGAACATCTTGTACTCAATGTCTGTAGGTCTTATTGGTAGAAAAGTTAGTTTGACGTCTAAGAAGACGATGGTGTGAGCTTATTGGCTCAATGAAAGATAAGGGTATGACTTTTTGTGTCTCGAAAAAAGATAAAGGCAATGTTTAAAAGTCTCAAAGAAAAGGAATGACAAAATTTGGTTCTTTGGCAGTGGCCATGAATTATTTTGGGTAAAGAATCGAGAGATTTTATTTTGGGGTTGGACATAATAAGAAATTTATAATCTTGTCATATGTCAAAAATCTATAATTCTTGAAGAATTAAAAGAATTCGTAATTCATTTGATATTCAAAGAACTCAAGATTAAAACTCGTTCAATTATTTAACCTTATAAAGTAGCATAAATTCAGTCATCAAAGATTAAAAATATTTAATCATATATTAAAGAAAGAACAAAAACGATTTCAAACAAAATAATCTATATGGATGCAAATGATAGATGTAATGCCCTCATCATTCTTCGATAGTTAATGCCCCTGAATCCATCAGGTCTGGGTCTTGTGCTTCAATGCCTTACAGTTCTCAGCGAAATGTTTGGAGCTTGTTATGTGGTAGTTGCATATAATATGAACATCATAGACCTCAAGGAATGGGGACTCTTTTCTCGGATCATCCTGGAAGGATCAGTCCTACAACTAGCCGAACAAGCTTCCATCGTTGATTTCAGCTTTTTGCTTCGATTCTTAATATGGTTAGGATCACTTTATCGAATCCTCCGCGGATTAATTTCATGTTTATGTGGAAATGCATAAAAATGACATGGAGATGCAAAATGCAAAGATGAAAATGCAGATACAAAAATGCAGATACAAAAATGCTGATCCCAACAATGAATATTTTAGAATAATTTCCACCAGAAATAAAAGCTTTCACATTACAAGACAGTCCACTTTACACATGCCTTTGCATAAATGATTGAGTCTGAAGTGGACCACTGCTTTTTCTCGGATCTTCGTACTTGAAAATGAAGCCCCTCAAGTACTCTGTAACCTAACTCGGTTAATGCCCCGCAGTGCTAAAGTCGGTGCGTCACTCTTTAATGTTAGTGATGAAATAATTGTAGATAAAACTCCATTGTTGGATTACTCCTCGAATTAGTGGATCATCATTTTAGTCCCAAATAATGCACGATCTTCGAGCAAACCTCATTCTTGTATTTTGAGCTTCTTTGAACCCTCGGTCCATGACTGTAAACACGACTGCTTGATTGAAAATTTTCACCTCTTCTTGTGAAAATTTTCTCTCGAATTACAGATCAACACTTTTGCATTATGATGATGCAATGCAATGCAAATGACAAAATGACACAAAAAAAGAGAAGAAATAAGTTAGTGTACACAAACAAAAGAGAAAAACAAGTTAGTACATGTAAAATAATTGATACAGATAAAAATGTTATTTAGAGATGAATATAACACCTACCCCGTCATAATATCTACCCGAAAATGCTTTCAATAGACAGCAATCCTACCCGGACATGCTTTCAATAGACAGCAATCCTACCCGGACATGCTTTTTACCCACAATGATCTATTTTCAAGAAATTGGTCCTAACCGCATGGTATCTAGTTCACATGCATTTATTCGAAAAGAAAATAAATTCTACGAACTTAAAGTAAAAGATAAGGGTTTAGAAACGCTCATCCTTTGTGTACACCTATTTTGGGTACATAAGGACGGACAGAGGTTCGGTATGACTATACCTAGGGTAACCGTTCTATAACTCACTATATGCATGGTTTTGGCTCTAACAGGAACAGGGTACTCGAATTGTCTTGATGTCGGTGCCCCATTGGGCTACCAAACCCTCGATCCTCATCCATTATAGTTTTCGAACGAAACAAGTTCAATTCGAGGGGATTCCCTAACTTATACCCATACGAGGAATAAATCCTACGAAGGTATAAAATGTGTATCCCATGGGTTATTTGCTAAAACTCATACGAAAAATAAATTCTTACGAGAGTAAAGCAATCATCTTGACTAATTTGGATCGAAGCTCGTGTCTAGAGCTTATGTTATGTGAATGCAGTGATGTGTGTGAGGAGGAACATACCTATCTTCGACTCAAAGGAAAACAAAACAAGAAAAAAATGATAAAATCTTGACAAAGCTGAAAGCCAAAAATAAAATGTTAGTATGACAAAAAATGAAGCAATTAAAAATTTCAATAAACAGATCATAAGTTAACTATGGATTCAAACTTATAATTTCCACTAAAACGACAATGTGTAAGCGACCTACAGCTTGACTCTCTAAAAAAAAGTCCCTAGCGGAGTCATCAAGCTGTCATAACCATTTTTTATGTAAAACAATTATTTATTATTTTTTAAAAAACGATTATGACTTTAATTTGAAAGATTTGGCACTTTTTGAATTGATTTGGACTAAATGGAAAGGGAGTCACCATCGACCTTTGGGTTAGGTAGGTCGAATACCTAAAAACGTCTTTTAAAAATAATTTTAAGAAAAATCATTTTTAAAATAAAAACCCGATCTGCGTTTACAAAGATTCGATTGAAATGGGTTCGGGAATCGATTATGCGTGGGGAAGGATTAGCACCCCACAGCGCCCAAAAACTGGTACTTGATCGCTTATACGTTGTCGTAAATGGTGGAAACGATAAGTCGAATATAAAGTTAAATTGTGATCCATTTATTCAAACACTGATTAATTTGCTTCGAATTTAATAAATAGAGGAAATTCTTTAAATCGAAAAGAAATCTTAAAATTAGCAATCCTCCATCGGGAAAGCTAACTCGAATATTTCTTATCAGTGTTAGAATATTCCCTCCTCATTGATATTAAAAACACGAATCAAATATAAAATGGAGAAACAACATTTGCATGAAATAAATTGTTATTTAGAGAAACATGTAGTGCGTTGTTCGATTTAAAACACGAAATGAATTAATTAACAAAATAAAGTTGATTTCAAGTTAACATTTTGTTCAAATGCCGTATCGGATCGCATCACTTCGACCAAGTGAAACTTTCCACGCTCATTCTACAAATCGTGTTCTTGAAAATGTTCGAATAAACCACTAAAATTTTAATATCAAATAAAACATACATGTAACATTGACAAAAGAACATTTCATAAAATAAATTAACACATATGATAAATACATAAAGGTGGGACATTAGACAAACATTCAAGATTGATAAATATCAAGTAAATAAACACATCCCTAAAATAGCCACGTCAAACAAATAATATAATAATAATAAATACTTAATAATATTTTCATAAAAAAATTGGAAAGATATTAATAAACTTGTGATAAACCATATTATAGATATAGAACGATTAGCAGTTAAATAAACAAACGAATGTTGAACCGCACAAAAACAAAACCATTATCTACATATGTGATTAATCATACAATTTGGTATAAAAGAAATTATGAAAACAAAATAATCACACACCAGGAATAAATATAAATATTAAATCAAAGTACATAAGGGACTAAAATGATTCAAAGCGTAAACTACCACTAAAAATCAGAAATTAACCAATACACAGATCAACAACAAATAGGGACTAAAATACACTAAGCTAAAAGTTAACAATCACAATAAGAATTTATCTGAAAATAAATAACAAACACATAGTGACTAAAATAAAATATACATAAATATCACGACCAAATTAGAAAATTCACGCAATTGCACAAAGCACAAAATCAGTGATTAAATTGAACTAAATCATAAATCAGAGTTTAAAACAAAGTATTTACCCAAAACACACTAGTGAACAAATAGGGATCAAAATGAAAAGTAAACAAATATTAAGTCCAAAATGAAATAAACGAAAATCATTAACTGATGACCAAAATGAAAACCATGCAAAATTAACAGCTAGATATCTAAATATTTAAACAGAGATAAGACAGGACTAAAATGAAATATTTATAAATGCAAATGCAATGTACAACTTTATAAAAATATTAACAACAGAATATCTAGTGACCAAAATACAAGTTTATGAATATGGTGTACGAAATACAAAATACATAAACTATAAAAGTGACCAAAATGAACCATGCATAAATATTAAGGCCAAATTTAAATATCAACATAAATATATATCACGCAAAATTAATGACTAAAACATAAATATAGAAAAATAAGTGCTCAAAGTAAAATATCACATGATTTCATTAATTACCAGAATAAAATAATACAAACAGAGAATGACTTAAACTGTGATTTACCCTGAAAATAAATGATAAATATGAGTAAGATTACAAAAGGCATGGACTAAATATGACATTAACCCCTATAATGAAAAACACGGAAACCCTTTTGGGCAAAACGATCATTTTAGTTTGTAGATATAAGCCCAAAACCAGCTTAATTTCTTCCCCATTTCTCATTCTTCCATTTTGGCAAAATCAGAGAGAGTGAGAGAGAACTCTCTCAACTCTCTCGTCGGAGGGAAAGCCAACTGCCACCGCCGGTGGCACTCGCGGTGGCCGCAGAGAGCAAAACTTCTCAAAATGTTCCTCTCTTAGCTCTCAACCCAAATCTAAAGTCCCCTACCCCAAACCCAAATAGAAAACCCTAGATCTAGGATTTACCTCACGTAAAACCGAGACTCCAATGACCTTTTAGGCTTCCGATGGTTCCTCCGATCAAGGTATGAGTTCCCCTCTCTCTATTTTTTTTTTTCGAAATCTTCATCTCTCTATTTGCAAGGAAAATAATTAAGTTTGGTTATATATATGTTAACCACGTGGAGTTACAAAATTCCCAAACAAAATATACTGAAGGTGGAACTCTAGAACTCTAGCTCATACCTTTCACGTGGAAGGGAGAGGAAATGAAGTGAGTTCTAGAGTTCTCTTCATCTTTCTTATTTCTTCTCAACGTGAGCCAGAGTAAATGTGAGTTTTCTGGTTAGTTAATTAATTGTTGATCGGAGGAAAATCACACCTTGAGAACTCACCTTCTGTATATTTTGTTTGGGAATTTTATAACTCACGTGGTTAACATATATATAACCAAACTTAATTATTTTCCTTGCAAATGACCATTTTATCCTTCTATTCCTCATTTTTAATTTGATCCTACACCACATTTTTATATAAGTCCTTGAACTATTCAATTATTCTACTTTAATTTGATCCTACACCCGATATTGTGGATGTTAAAAATATCCCCCTTAAGAAAATTCATCCTCGAATTTTCATTGCGCAAAGAGATGGGGTATTAATTCCTCATGTCTTCTTCACGTTCTCACGTTGCTTCCTCTATTTTGTGATTCCTCCACAAGACTTTGACTAATGGAATAGTCTTGTTTCTTAGTTGCTTAACCTGTGAGCTAAGATTTGAACTGGTTCTTCCTCATACGTCAAATCCGTTAAACCTTGATCTCTTCTAGTGTTACGATATGGGATGGATCATATCGATACTTCTGAAGCATTGAGACATGAAAGACATCATGAATTTTCTCCATTTCTGGTGGCAAGGCTAATTGATATGCCACTGGTCAAACTCTCTTAACGATCTCATAAGGTCCGATGAATCTAGGACTAAGTTTTCCTTTACGTCTAAACCTCAAAACTTTTTTCCAATGAGATACTTTTAAAAACACTTGATCCCCAACTTAATATTCTATCTATTTCCTCTTTAATTCTGCATATAATTTCTGTCTATCAGTTGCTGCTTTGAGGTTACTCTGAATCTCTTGGACCTTTTCTTCCACCTCCTGAATCAACTCAGGATCAAGGATTTCTCTATCTTTAAGCTAGAACCAATTCAAGGGTGTACGACATCTTCTTCCATAAAGAGCTTAATAGGGCGCCATTTTGATACTTGATTGATAACTATTATTGTAAGCAAACTCAACAAGTGGAAAATACCTTTCCCAATCCCTTGAATTCTATTACACACGCTCTTAGCATATCCTCCAGAATTTGGATGGTTCGTTCAGATTGCCCATCTGTCTGTGGATGAAATGCGGTGCTGAGGTTCAGTCGTGTACCTAATGCTCCATGCAAGGTCTTCCAAAATCTTGAAGTAAATCAAGGGTCTCGATCAAAATTATGGAAATAGGCACTCCATGCAATCTAATGATCTCTCTAATATATAACTCACCATATTTAACCATGGAAAAGTCAACTCATACCGGAATAAAATGAGCTGACTTAGTCAATCTATCTACGATCACCCAAATTGAATCTCTTGTGTTAGGAGTTAAAGGTAACCCCGTTACAAAACCAATTGTTACGTTCTCCCATTTCCATTGAGGAATCGACATTGGTTGCAATAGTGCTGACGGAACCTGATGCTCAGCCTTGACTTGCTGGCAAGTCAAACACTTAGATACGAATTTTGTAATGTCTTTCTTCATTCCAGGCCACCAATATCGACTCTTGAGGTCCATATACATTTGGTTCCTTAAGGATGCATTGTAAATGGACTATAAAGAGCTTCCGATAATAATTCTTTCTTCAATTCATCATTATCCGGAATTATCAATCTCCCTCGATAAAACAAGTTCCCATCAGACTTGATCGCATAATTTTTATCTCCTCGTTCTTTACTTGTTGCAGCTTCTTCAAACATTTTTCATCTTAACTTTGCAATTCCTTAATTCACTATAGACATGATGGCTTGATAGTTAACTCCACACATATTGCATCATCTCCGCTTAATGATAGTTTGGCATCATAGCTCGTAAGGCTACAAACGTCTTTCGGCTTAAGGCATCCGCTAGCACATTTGCTTTCCCTGGATGGAAATCAATCACAACATCATAATCCTTGAGAAATTCCACCCATCTTCTCTGTCTTAAATTTAACTCCTTCTGAGTCATCAAATATTTCAAACTCTTATGGTCCGTATACAAGTAGCATCGTTCACCATACAAGTAGTGATGCCAGATCTTAAGAGCGAACACTACTGCAGCCATCTCCATATCGTGAGTTGGATAATTCTTTTCGTGCGGTTTTAATTGCCTTGATGCATACGCTACCACTTTTCCTCTTGCATTAACACGCATCCCAAGCCATTATGGGACGCATCACTATACACTACAAAGTTCTTGCCAGACTCAGGTTGAACTAACACTGGAGCTTCTGTCAAAATCTTCTTTAACTTTTCAAAACTTTTCTAGCATTCCGGAGTCCAAGAAAATTGTACTTCGTTCCTCAATAACTTAGTTAAGGGTGATGTTATTATCGAAAAGTTTTTAACAAACCTTCGGTAATAACCAGTTAACCCTAGAAAACTCCAAACTTCTGACACATTCTTTAGAACTTCCCACTCTAAAATAAATTTAATCTTTTGAGGATCCACTTGAATTCCTATCCAAGGAATGTCACTTCATTAACCAGAATTCACATTTAGATAGTTTTGCATAAAGCTTCTTTTCTCGTAAAATCTGTAGAATAATCTTTAAATGCAAATTATGATCTTCTTTTGATTTTGAATACACTAGAATATCGTCAATGAACACCACTACAATGATCCAAATAGGGTTGGAATATTCTGTTCATGAGATCCATTAAAGCAGCCGGTGCATTCGTAACTCCAAATGGTATCACAATAAACTCATAGTGACTATATCTCGTTCGAAAAGTTGTCTTCGGAATATCTTTATCTTGAATCTTCAATTGATGGTAACGAGAACGTAAATCAATCTTTGAGAACACTGAAGCTACCTTTAATTGATCAAATAAATTATCAATTCGGGGGAGGGGATACTTGTTCTTGATGGTCACTTTATTAAGTTGCCTATAATCAATGCAAAGATGCATGGATCCATCCTTCTTTTTTGACAAACAAAACCAGAGCTCCCCATGGTGAGACACTCGATCTTATAAACCCTTTATCCAGCAATTCTTGTAATTATCTTTAATTCTTTTAATTCTTTTGGAGTCATTCTGTATGCTGCCATGGAAATAGGTGCAGTTCCTGACATTACTTCAATCTGAAATTATACCTCTCTATCCGGAGGTAACCCTGGCAACTCTGCATGAAATACATCGTGAAACTCTCTAACTATAGGAATTTCTTCAATCCCTTTCTCTTTAGCTCTAACATCCAGCACATTAACAATGAACCCTTAAAATCCTATAGCAATAACTTCTTTGCCGACATCACTAAGATTACACTTGCCATTGGATTCCACCCTTCACTAAATACAATGACTTCTGCACCTTTTGAACTTCTCAACGTTACTCTTTTCAGTCTATAGCCAACATTAGCGTAGTAGCGATACAACCAGTCCATTCCAGTATTACCTCGAATTCATCAAAAGGTAATTCCATCAGATTGATAGGGAATTCAATTCCATGAATCCGTATGGGACACCCTCGACACACCATATTGACCCAAGCATTGTGCCCTAACAGATTCGTCATTATAACATCACTACTAGTAGCTTCTAACTGAATGTTTAATTCTTGTACTAACTTACTGCTAATATAAGAATAATAGACCTCGAATCAATTAATACAAAAACATTCTTGTCATACAACTGAAAAATGCATGATATAATCTCTGGGTCATCTCGATCCTCACTAGTTTTGAGATTATACACACGAGTTGTGGAGTGTATCTCTTCTGGAGCTGAGGACTCTGACTAACTTCTTCCTCTGCCTCTACCTCTTCCCCTATGAGCTACAGAAACATACCTCTTTGGTTGTGTAGATGCACCCGCTATCATAGGACAATCCCGAACAAAATGCCCAGTGTCCCCACATTTAAAGCAGGCTCCAGAAATCATTCTACATATCCCCAGTGATTCCTTCCACAATATGGGCATTGTCTGAATTAGCTCTGATTAGATTTTCCAGCTCCAGATCCCACTGATTGAGTTTGTCTTCCCCTCAATGAATTTGATCCTCTAGCAGAGGATGTCATTGATTTGATCTAGCTTAGGGTTGAAAATTGACATATCTACCCCTTTTTTATGGTGCATCACCGTCCTTTTTTATGTTTGAGCTCTGAATCTCCAAATCTTTCGTTTTGAGCCCCTCCAGAGCTTTGGCACAGTTCACTACTTCTTGAAATGAAGATAGATTTAACACAATTAACATCTCTTTCAATCTTGGACGTAAACCTTCCACAAACCAATAACAAGCATCTTTCTCTGTTGGAATGAGTTCGGTAGCAAAGTGACCCAACTTGTTGAATTCACACTCGTATTTATACACTGTACAGTTCCATTGTTTTAAATTCATGAACTCTTGCTTCATCTGTCGGATAAACTAATCTCCGATGTATTTATGCTTGAATTCTTCTGAAAATAAGGACCAAGTTACTTGATCACCAGACATTCTCAATGTAACGTTGGTCCACCAAATCCTCGCTTGCCCTATAAGCAAGGAAATCACACCATCGACCTTCTCAGCATCGAAACAAAGAAGTCCTTCCAACATGATTTTTACATCATTGAGCCAAAATTTTACAGCAACATGACCTTCTTCGGCTTCACCTCTAAACTCTGGAGCTCTTAAACCCTTCAACTGCTTAGCAACATTCATTCTCGGAGTTTAAGTAGCAGGAGGTTGGAAACGCACCAAAATTGCGTCCAATGTCATAAATAACATATCTTGATCACTCACAGGCACTCTGCCTGGCCAGGGTATGTGAATTACTACTTTCAGCGGCCCTATCTCCTCACGCTTCACTTCTAGAACTACTATGTACGGACATCTATAAAAACATAATCATATCGTTCTATTAGCAAAACAATATACTTACTATTATATCATATCAGAAGCTTTCACTATTTTGTTGGCATGTATACCTTATGGGACACTCTAGACTTCGGTTTATGCCGATAATTGACTAAACCGTAGCTCTGATACCATTAAATGTAACACCCCAACCCAGATATGAGTCTGAGACGTCACATTAACTTTTTAAACTTTGACTCTTAAAGAAAACCAAAGAAGTTTTAAACTTTCATTAAAAAAAATTGTTGCTTTACATAAGTTGACCATAACAAAACAAAATCGATCAGAGAATTCGTAACTAACACATTTCTTACATGCCAACACACTATACACAATAAAATACATACTTTATCAGTTACTTCTGATATGATCTTCTAGCAGTGATGATGTCCTTGCTACTCCTATTTCTGCTCTTCCTGATTATTGGTACATACGTGTAAATCACTTACACGCTAAGTCATAGACTTAGTGAGGCATAATAATAAACACATACATTAAAATCATGAACATGTGCTACCATCAATCTATTATGACATTGCAATGTACAAGTATACTACACCATTACATATGATTATGATATGCACAAAATGAACTTTCACTTCTTATAATAATTTTCATTTAATTTATTTTTAGATGTCAATGTACATTATTGAGAACAGGAGGTACGTGAGTACAATGAGGTTGTGCTCGAATGATGTCACCACAGCTCGAATAAATTCCCACTAGGGACACTGAATATTTGTACCGAAGGACCACTATGTCCCGAAGGACCACTGATAATCCCTCGACTCTTGGCATGCCAATTATACCTACAGCTCTCATATTAAATAACATGGGCTTAATTATAAATACAATTCTCATTTTTATATCTCTTTTATCTCTTTTCATGTAAACACATAAGTCACTTCATATGCACATATACGATCACTTCCATATTTCACATCCCTGGTTTGATTCTCTTATAATGGCATTCATTCATATGGTACATGTTAAAGCATGGATGAATTATGCATGAGATCACTATAACATTAATACATATATATAGGTATGCATGTGCATGAATATGAAATCATAAGTTTAACTATAAGAGATAGACTCATCACAAGTCTTATCTCGATACAATTCCATCTAGGATATGCACTCACCTTAGCCTTACTTGCTTTGACTTGATACTAATTCTTTGATTGATCCATTATAGGATTACGCACTAAATCTACATAATAATAGATTGATACATATCAATATAATAATTGATATATTCTAATCATTCACTTCTTAGACTAAGAGAAAGGCTACTTTCATTTCTTAATTAAGGTAGGCATCGGTACACTCCACAGTGTATCGATGCAACCCTTAATGTGTGTATCGATGCACTACCTATGCATCAGTACACAAATTACATTCGATATTTTTATCTTAAGGGTGTATCGATGCACTTATTGCATTCGATGTTTTTATTTCATTTGAGAGTGCATCGGTACCCATTCATGAATGTGTACCGATACACACAGCCCAGAAATTACATTTTGAGCACGAAAATCACTTCATTTTCAGCTCAACACTTCATGTTTCACCTTCTTTAATATTCCTAACTTTCATACACATACTTACACTCATTACTACTCAATAATCATTTCTTTAAACTCAATATCATATCATTTATATGGCATTCAAGAATCATACTCAAATATCAACATGTTTTAAATCTAATTCTAACACTTCATATTCCTTATTTAGATGATGACAAGTCAAATCTAACTTCCAATTCTAATTATAAACTTTATTTCAAAATCTCATTCAAAAACTCCTAATCTTTATTTTCCCTTAACTCCATCATCTTTTGATTTTAAGATAACTTAAGTTTTCCCTAAGATTAGTTATCATCCAATGATCAAAACCCAACCTTAAAATCAACAATTAATTAACTAACCAGAAAACTCACCTTTTCTCTGGCTTACATTGAGAAGAAAGAAGAAAGATGAAGAGAACTCTAGAACTCACTTCATTTCCTTTTCCCTTCCACGTGGTTAACATATATATAACCAAACTTAATTATTTTCCTTGCAAATGACCATTTTATCCTTCTATTCCTCCTTCTTTTCAATTTGATCCGACACCATATTTTATATAAGTCCTTGAACTATTCAATTATTCTACTTTAATCACTAAATTCTATAAATTTACAATTTAGTCACTAACCTGGTATTGAGGATGTTACACCATGACTCTTGAGTTTCTAAATAAACATGAGGATATGGTTGCATATGAGATGATTCAAAATCTCAAGTAATTATATGAGGGGCAAGCACGTTAAGAGAGGTACGAGACCTCTAAAGCTCTATTTTAATGCAAAATGAGTGAAGGATATTCTTATGAGCTCACGTCATTAAGATGATGGACTATATCCAAACGTTGGAGAAGTTGGGATTTCCACTCAATGATGAATTGGCCACTGATGTCATCTTGCAATCGTTGTCAGATAGCTTCAACCAATTTGTCCTTACTTTCAATATGAATGAAATGAACAAGACTTTGCCATAGTTACTTGGCATGTTATGAACTGTTGAAAGTAACATGAAAAGGTTGGACCTAAACCCATTCTGATGGTACACAAGGACAAAGGAAATGAAAAGAATAAAACAGTAGCAAAGTCTAAGGGTAATGATATGCCCAAGCCCAAAGGAGGAGTTAACAAGGAAGAAAAATGTTTCCATTACGAAAGACCAGACACTAGAAAAGAACTTTCCCTGTTTACCTAGAAGAGGTCAAAAAGGTAAAAGCAAACAAAACGTTTGTTTAATGTATTTATGTTATTGATGTTAATTTATCAACATCTACTTATTGGGTATTAGATACCGATTTTGGTTCTCACATTTTTACTTCTGTACAAGGACTGCAAGAATGAATCTGGCTAAAGGAGACATTGACCTACGAGTGGGAAATAGAGCAAGAGTCGTTGCATTAGCTATAGTGACATATGTTTTTCTTTACCTAGTGGACTTGATTTAGATTTAGATGAGTGTTATTTTATGCCTAGTTTGACTAAACATTATTTCTGTTTCTTGTTTGGACAAGATTGGCTCTGATATCATTATTAAGAATAATTATTGTTCTTTTTATCTCGATAATTTTTTTGTAGTTCGGCACAGTTGGTTAATGGTCTCTATATTTTGGATCAAGAAAATACTATTTATAACATAAATACGAAAAGATCAAAGACAAATGACTCAAATCAAACTTGTCTTTGGCACTGTTGTTTAGGCCATATAAGGGAGTAATGCATATCAAAGCTCCATAAAGATGGATTCTTAAATTCATTTATTCTCAAACAATATGATGTATGTGAATCATGCTTATTGGGAAAAATGACTATTCTTTAATAGTAAAGATGAACAAGAAAGTGATTTATTGGGATTAATACATAGTCATGTATGTGGGTTAAAGAAACGTAAGCTAGAGGCAAATTCCAATACTTCATTAAATTCACTGATGGCTTCAGTCGGTATGGATATTTTATCTTATGCTCCATAAATACGAAGCACTTGAAAAGTTTAAAGAATTCAAAAATGAAGTACATAATCAATTAGGAAAAAGTATTAAGACACTTTGATCGGATCGAGGTGGAGATATTGAGCATAAAAATTGATGAACTCTTAAAGAGTGTGGGATTGTCTTATAGCTTACATCACTGGTACTCCACAGTGAAATGGGGTTTCTGAGAATGAATCAAACTCTCTTAGACATGGTTCGATCGACGATGAGTCATAGTGATCTTTTGACTTCTTTCTGGGGACATACACTAGAAACAGTTGCTTTAACACTAAATCGTGTTCCATCTAAATCGGTTCAAAAGACACCATATGAGATATGGACTGGGAAGTGACCTAGTATGTCTTCTATAAAGATTTGGAGTTACGAAGCTTATGCCAAATATCAGATCTACAAAGCTCGAACCTAAATCTTATAAGTGTATATTTATTGAATATCCTAAAGAAACAAAAGTATATTTTTTCTCCAACTCTAACGAGAACAAAGTGTTTGTTGTTCGAATGGGAGTTTTCCTCGAAAGAGTATTTCTCTCAAAGAAATAAAAGAGAATAAACGTTGAACTTGAAAAAGTTCAAGAACAAAATATCAATGACCCAAAGGTTGAAAAGGTTCCACAAGTAGTTGAGGAACAATCAACAGATTTAGAAACACAACCATTGCGGAGATCCACAAGAGAACGTTATGTACCTCATAGATATGGATTTCTCATTACCATGCATGAAGATGTTCATCTTATGGATTAAGATGAGCCTAGAGATTATCAAGAGGTAGTATCAAGCCCAGACTGAGAAATACCTTAAAGCCATGAAATCTGAGATGGATTCCATGTCTGAAAACCATGTATGGACTTTGGTTGAACCAACTGAAGGGGTCAAACCTATAGGGTTCAAATGGGTTTTCAAGAAGAAAATCGACATGGATAGTAATGCAAACACTTACAATGGGTGATAAGTCGATAAAGGTTTTCGACAAGTTCATGGTATATACTATGACGAAACATTTTCCCCTATTGTTATTTTTAAATCCATTCGAATTTTACTTTCAATAGCTGCATTTCATGATTATGAAATATGGCAAATGGACGTCAAAATCACTTTCATTAATGGAAAACTCGAAGAGGATGTGAATATCACAACCAAAAGGCTTTGTCACTCCAGGAAATGCTGGAAATGTTTGTAAACTACAGAGGTCCATTTGTGAACTAAAGCAAGCTTCTCGAAGCTGGAATCTTCGTTTTAATGATGCAATCAAAGAGTTTGGTTTTTCAAAAACAAATATGAACCTTCTATTTACAAGAATGCTAGTAAAAGCATTATTTGTTTCCTAATCTTATATGTAGACAACATACTCATCATAGGAAATGATATACCTATTTTAGTCTGTTAAGACTTGGTTTGGTAGTTTTTTCTATGAAAGATTTGGGTAAGGCATATATCTTAGGAGTTAAGATCTATAGAGATAGACCAAGACGATTCCTGGGTCTGAGTCAAAGTACATATATAGACAAAGTGCTAAAAAGGTTTAATTTGGAAGAATCCAAGAAAGGATTTTTGCCTATGAGACATGGTATTTCTCTTTCAAAGTAAATATGTCCATCAACTCCACAAGAAGAGAACGAATGAATAATATTCCATATGCTTCAGCTATTGGTTCTATCATGTATGCCATGATATGTATTTGACCAGACGTATTGTATACCTTAAGCATGAGAAGTCGGTATCAAGTAAATCCTGGTGAAGGTCATTGGGTTGTAGTTAAAAATATCCTTAAGTACTTAAGAAGAACTAAGGATACATTTCATGTCTATAGAGGCGAAGAAGAGCTTAGTGTAAAAGGTTATACTGGCATCAGCTTCCAAACTGACAAGTATGACTCACAATCAGGTTTTGTGTTTTGTTATAATGGAGGTACTGTAAGATGGAAGAGTTCAAAGCAAGACACGTTAGTTGATTCTATGATAGTGGTTGAATACATTGTAACCAATGAAGCGAAAAAAGAGGTTGTTTAGATCAACAATTTCATATCTAAACTAGGGGTTGTTTCCAGCATATTGAATGTTATAGAACTTCATTGTGACAATAATGGATCCATTGCACAAGCAAAGGAACCCATATCTCATCAATGGTCCAAACATATTCTTAGGCGCTTCCATCTCATTCGAAAGATTATAGATCGAGGAGATGTGGAAATATGCAAAGTACGCATGGATGAAAACATTGTTGATCCCATAACGAAGCCTCTGGCACAGCAGAAGCATGATCGTCACACTGAGTCACTCGATATTAGATATGTGAGTGATGGGTCTTTGTGCTAGTGGGATATTGTTAGAGTATGCCCAAATACCAACCATATAATGATTGTACGGAGACATTTTATTTACTGATTTTATTAAATAAAGGCATTACCACTATTATTTTCAGTTATATATTTGTGTCTAACATAAACTGAAAGATAATAAAGTCCATATGATAATATGATTATTATTAAATATCTTTAGTCAAATATTATTATGGGTATGGGAAATAATATTATGTTTAAGACTAACGTGTTTTTGATTGATGACAATGAATTGTCATTGATATAGAGATGTCAGAATCGATGCATGAGTATGTTGTTAGAGAATGACATATTAGATTGACCCACTATGAGCATATGTCTTAGATTATTATGTGATGGTTACAACATTGCTCATGGTGATGACTATATGTATGATCCTCAAACTTGAGATCATTACTACTTCAACATATATTGTTGTATGTTTTGATATAGTTAGACATGCTCTATAATTGGTTGCACTATAAAGACCGATATTGAACATATCTCGATATATGTAGTAGGATGTGAATGATTAAGATAGGATTTGGCCTTCCTACATAATAGAAAATATATCACATGCCACTTGATTGAGTGAGATTAGAAATGCAGGGCCATGCTCGAATAAGTTGATATGAGATATCACAAATTATTCGTTAATTATAGTTTACTCTAGATATCAAGAAATAATAGATGGGTTATACAAGTGTGAATATTCCAAGACTTGTGCCTATTCTAGATATAAAGGACAAAAGGATATAGTACATAAAAGAGTCAGTCACGAAGATGATATGTCAAAATCAGGATTTTTTGTAACTTAGTTAACAATGATATATTGCTAGATGTCACTCATTGTTTATAATAATTAGAATGGTTTTAATAATTACAAGTAATATTACAAGAACCTACATGGTCACACCCTAAGGTTGAAATGAGCAAATATTAAATTGTACAATGCAATTAGAGTTAATATATGTATATTTGATATACATATAATTTAATTAATTCAAAATTTATTTTATCCAAATAAAATAAGTGGACATTAAAAGAATGTAATTCAGATTACAACTCTTTTAATGAATATTTATTCAAAATTTAAAAACCCTAAAGGGTAAGGTAACTCTTATACATAAAGATAAGTACGGGTCTAGCAGCCCTTCTTCTTGATCTTTTAGTTGATTTTCTCAAAACGGTTTTTGAGAATAAGTAAAAAAATATTTGCTCTCAATCGAGTGAACCAACTAGAGGTCAAGACGTTTTCGTGGAGGCTTGTGAATCAATTTGTTCATGATCACTATTATCGTTACTGCAATCTTGTTGTTTTTCAAAGAACCCAATGTAAGTATTTGTATCCTTTTCCTCCTGTTTTCAGATTTATTGAACATGGATCGTTGGTGAGACCATCGAGTTTTGTTTCCGCTGTGCCATGGGGTACGCTGCCAGTTCTAACAGATTCGATCTGCAGGCATTATTTTCCTTAATTCCCCCAAGAAAGATTAGGATGCTAATTCCATCATGGGCTGTAAGTGTTCGAGTAGGAGTCGTTGTTACTCCTATTGTATTTCCCCACGTTGTTGGTAGACTCGTGGTTGTCAAGGCATTTTCTTACAAGATGATTGTCATGGAAAAGAACACAAGAAAAGCATGCAACTTTGACTTCCTTCACCTCAATAAGGCGTTGGAGATTCTTTAACATGTTAGTAATTGTTGATAATTGAGCTAATACGGAATCTTTAGCATCCAACTCAAATGTTCCATGAGCTTTCCTCCCCATTCGTAGCCTCAAAGAAGGGATTTGGTAGTCATTGTTTGCTTTCCTATCAATGATATCAAACGCTTCTTTAGGTGGCTTGTCCAGCAAAGTTCCATTTGCTGAAGCATCTAGCATTATCCTCATTGGAGCATTCACACCATGGTAGAACATAAAAACTTGCATATATTCATGGAATCCATGGTTTATGGACTTCCATAAAAGTCCGTTGTATCTATCCCAACACTCGTACATTGAGTCATCATCAGCTTGACTATAGGAATCAATGTCATTCCTTAGTTGGGTGTTGATGTTGGGTGGATTATACCGCAGCATAAAACTTTTACACAAGTTTGACCATGATTCCCTCAAACCGAATAGAACTCCACTAAGCCATACCCTTGCTCGGTCTCTCAAAGTATGGAAATAACTTCAATTTTAGCACATCTTCATGCACACCTTGTTTCCAAAAGCAGTCACATACCTCTAGAAATGATCGAATATGATGCCTTGCATTCTCATGAGGCGTACCACCAAACTATCCAATCGAGTTCAACATGTTGAACACCAGAGGTTTGAGCTCGAATTGGGCTGACTGAATCATTGGAGCTACAATCTCGGAGTTGAATCATCCAATATAGGTGCTAAATAATCTCTAATAGTTCTTAGTCGAGTTACAACCTCATCATTGTGAATTACTATAGCATTTGGAATTGCAAGATCCTCCACTTGATTTTAAACTCCGTACATGGTTCTTTGAGTATGTTTTCTTCAAAGAAATAATATTTCAATCAGTTCTTTAGGTCTTCCTTGGGTCATGCAACAGCACAACACCTGAAAAAGTAAACAAAAATAACAAGTAAATCTATGCAAAAAGACAAAATAAAATAATGCAAAAACTAAACTTAAAATACCAATTGTTAATTCCTGCAACGGTTGCCGAAAACTTGTTGTGTGTATGGATGTACTATGTTATGGCACGCAAATTGTGCAAGTCTACACAATCAAACAAGTAATATAGTAGTTAGTGAATATCATCTCTATATGGATTTGAGAGACTTCGAGTAGGTTTATACAATGAATTATAAAATAAACTAAAATGTAAGATGGTATAAACAATTAAGTAAAAATGTTACGGCAAGGTGTTGAAGCATAGGGTGAAATGCTATAACAAGCAATAAAGAATGATATGGTAAAAAGTAAAAAATGATATGGAAAAATTACGTTGAGCACTAGAGTATGAGAAAATATAACTTGACAACCTCTCACAAACAAGCTACAAGAAAGATAAATTGGGCTTACAAAAGAATCATATATCTTATCTTCTAGAATGGTTCACATATTTCCATAAGTATACTGCTCCTCAGAGTTTTCTAAAGTGTCCCTAGGCTATCTCTAGTAAGGAACCTGATAGTGAAAATGCTACGGTAATACCTCTCAGTGTAAACAACAACTTAATAATATCAATAAGTCCAACCCCTTTTAGTGATTGAATATTATCTTTATCTCTAAGGCAAGTTAGGGACTTACTTCCCAGCTCAGCCTCATTGTTCACATTGATTTCAGCCTAACTCTCTTGATATTAAGCATCAAACATAGAAAATGGATAACTCTCAAAATTTCTTACAAATCTAAGTAATTAAACAATGGACAGACTAGGCATTTAAACATAGAAAACCTCAAACCATTCATTCAAACAAAACATAATCATCCAAAGTAAACCCATGCTAAATAAGTTAGTTCATGGCGAGGCTAAAATTATCCATCGTTAACATTTGTTTCATTACAACCCACAAAGTAAATAGAAGTGAAAATCACAAAGGAGAAGGAAAACTTCTAAACCGTGAGCTGCCGTGAGCTTTAAACCGCCTTAAAAAAGATATCTTCTCTCAAAGGCCTAGCTTGTTATCCCATTAGATCTTGGTTGTGGAGGACACCATGAAAGAAGAGGAAGAAGGGAAGAAAATTGGAGAAATTCGTGCAATCACTGCTTCTTTTATCTCTTATCTCTTACTTTCCAAACTCCCTTAAAATGAGGTATCATAATCTATTTATACTAAGGGATCCTAGAGTTTTATGCCCAAGTTCCATTTGTACCCTAAAGGATCATTTCCTTCACATGTGTGGGTTGGATAGCTGACAAAAGGAATTCACGCGACAACACAAGAAAATTTCTTCAGAGTTTTGTCCTTTTTGTGCCCGGACTGTCGTCTAGAATGCTACACATTTTCTGCCCAGGAATGCTATCGAGAGTGTTGTGGCATTTTCTAATTCTCCTCTAGCCTCATTTACCAGCACACATCATCACCAAAACATTACATTTCCCTTTAAGAAGCACCAATTTCGTGAATAAAATGTAGTTAAATGAGCTTTTAAACAATCAATAACTTAAGTAATAAGGCACAAAATATAGCCTTTTATGGGTTATCAATAGCTTATACACATATACACTTTCAAACACATTTTGAAACACTTATCGAATATGGTTGTCATCCTTATATAGACAGCAAGTTGTTCACTCATTCATGGATAGTGGAGTTGTCCATTCATCCTTAACACATTCATATTTATACACTTTCAAAATAAAATTTCTAAACCACTATGGATCACATGTAACACATATTCAATACACATGTCAAAGTTCACATTTCCAATTCATATTCCATGAACCACATTCTTCCAATGAACCATAATTCATAACCATCATGCCATGTCATATATATAAACTAACAATGATCACATACTTTCATTACATCTTAACTCATATTAAACATGCTTTAATACACATGCTTACAAATATCACTTGATTCCAATGTATCACAACATACAATTAACATATCGCAATTCACATATTTATCTCAATCATATTCTTTTAATGTGTCTTAACTCACATTTCTCATACTTATATACATATGCTCACAATGATCATTCACTTCCAATGTTACATAAATCATGTCATAAAATACATGCTCACTTTGATCACATACTTCAATCTACACATCATGAATTTGCACAATCAATTATCAACAAAAAAGTATACCAAATTTAGAACCTGAAATTCAAATTTCACACATAATTAAACCTTCATTCAACATTAAACATAGTCATCATAAGCGAATGGACAGCCACTCACCTCGATAGCGCAATCATACGATTTGACCCAAATGCTAACTAAATGACCACAAACAATTGATGAACCATTTTTCCTCAATCATAAACAACTTAGGAACCTTATAAATCAAATCAAAATTGCAAAAAACCATCAAAAATAGACAGAAAATTCTGCTTTTAAAACATAACAAAAAACAACCGAAAGATCAAAAATCTTACTGATGACACGATCTAAGCATCCCAACTCAATGAAACTACTTTAAATTGATTAAAGATGATCAATAACACTCAAAATAAGAACCTAAACACAATTAAATCCCAAAATAA
Organism: Hibiscus syriacus; assembly: GCF_006381635.1. Lineage (NCBI taxonomy): Eukaryota > Viridiplantae > Streptophyta > Magnoliopsida > Malvales > Malvaceae > Hibiscus > Hibiscus syriacus. The sequence continues at coordinate 723,871 of NW_024061782.1, forward strand.
CAACAGCAATTGTCACAACTCCCGGATTTCTGAAAAACACCGAAATCAAGCTTGTTTTAAAGAAATCAATATCCAAATCATTATCAATTGAAAAACTGATTTAGTATGACTATAATCATCCCCAAAACATATTAATTACATAAATAAAACCTCATAATCACCTATGAAAAATTAGCACGCTAATTAAATTCGAAAATCATTTTTATTTTGCAAACTCATTTTTAAAATCAATGACATTCAAGATCATTATCAAAGTGGATCTTTAATGATTGAATCAAAAAAAAGGAACCAAGATTAAGAAGTTTCCTTGCTGGAAATGGTGAAAGAAAGATGAAGAAGATAAAGGAAAAGAAGAAGAAGAAGAAGAAGAAGAAGAATCAATGGCAACACCAATAGAGAAATGGATGGGCGGCAATGGTAACGAAATGAAGAAAATAGAATTTATGAAGGAAATCAAGAAAGAATAAGTAAAAAATCAGCAAGAAATTTGATAGAAATGGAGAAGGGAGAATTCGGCCATGGGAGAGGAAATTGAGATCAGTTTTCTTTATTGTTTTGATGAAGATAATGAAAAGAATTGAGAATGTAGTTACAAATGATAAATTAGAAATAATTATGAGAATGAATCTAGCTTAGAATTAATGCAAAGGGAGAATGAAACTTACGGTTAAAAAGGGAGGGAAAGATGAAGAAATATAAGTCATGGTAAAACTAGTTTCATAGATTTTGATATTTGATCATTTTACAATTTAGCCATCAATATCAATATTTCCAATTTATTCGATTAAGTCACTTCATAAAATCCATTTTTATATTTATTAAAAATCATATTTAATATTCCAAAAATCATTTAAACACTTACCCATAATATTTATAATTTTAGAAATCTAAAAAAATCATATTTTTATCGAAAATCCCTGAAATTACCCGATTACCGACCCGAACTACTAACTTAGATTTTTGGAAGTTACATGGAGGAAACCACAAAGGGAGTAAGAAAAGAAAAATAGAGTTCTTGTTGCAGTTGAATCTTCCTCTCTCTTATCTCATACTTTGCAAAAGCTCCTTTAAAATAAGGTGTCCTTATCTTTATATAGTGGAGGCTCCTAGGATTTAATGCCCTAATTCCTTTTGTACCTTAATAGAATATTTCTTTCACATGTGTGGGCTAGGCATGACTGGAAAAGGGATTCACATGTGGGTTGGACAGCTAGCAACAATCATCAAAATATATTCATATTTTTTGTTATTTTCTACACCTAAGAATGTCGTACAAAATGTTGTAGCGTTACTCCAATTCTTCTTCAGTCCTATTTATCTGCACATCATCACTAGAACACCACATTTCCCTTTAAGCAGCACCAATTTCATGAATAAAATGCTGCAAGCAAAATAACACCACCATATGCAACTACATGGGTCTAAATGCAACAATATGCAACTAAATGGGCTCTTAAACAATCAATAATCTAAGTAAAAAGGCATGAAATATAGAATTTTTATGGGGTTATCACACCCCCAAACTTAAACTATTACTTGACCTCAAGTGATTAATAGTAATCAACAGAATAAATGTTATGGAAAAGTTCACTCCAAGACAATTGTAAGGTATAAAATTTAGCCCTCAGAAACAATTGGCTTCAACATGCTAGACACATTGAGATTTTAAGAAATTTTCCCTAAGAATAGGTTCTTTGCACTTGTGTGCGTAATTGCATCCAATCAATGCTTAACAAAGTTAGAAAATTTCTAAGTTCTCCAGTCTGCCCTAGTATTTTTTAACCTTTAAGCACACAACTACTCTCATTTCTTTAATTTATTTTCTTTTTTTTACAATACTACGAGGAGAGTCAGCCTATCACACCTAATGTCCTTAACTCTAGATGAACTGGAACAAACATTTCATCCCCGAGCTAGTAGACAAAGTCATCAGGTGACTACGATCATTCAATCATTTGCCATTGATGTCATTTATTAAAAGGGGTTTCCAGGCAATGTATAGCGAAGAGGAGTGTCTCTCTACGGTTATGCTGAAGCATTTATTCATAATTCAACACAGTCAATGAGCACAAGGAAGTTTAATTTAATCCTTTTATTGCTATCATTTATCATTTACGTTTATTAACATCAGTTCATACTAAGGCATGAAAGAGTTCTTTCATAAAAAGTTTCTAAAATCCTTAAGCATGGAGAACATGTAATCGTGTAAGAGTTCAATCCTAAAGTCAATTCTACCAGTTTCAACAGTTATATACATTCAATCACTGCCATAAGAAGAATAAAAACTATAAGTTCTATAGCAAAAATCTGTTGATAAATATAAATGCATATGCCCAACTATGAACACTACCTCCCCCAAACTTGAAAGATGTAGTGTCATCAATTCATGAGAACTAAATTAAACCAAACAACATGAAATGCAAATGGAAATGGAGGTACCTCACTATGGTAGTGGTAGAGTTGTCTTGCTCGCTTTGTGTTTGGCGTGCTTTTTCCTTGGTGTAGCGTTGGGTTGTTCATTTCTTGGGAAGTGGGTGGTGGCGTATTAGCCTCAAACACCTCAATAAGAGGAGTCTAACAATGACCTACTGACCTTTTCAAGCGACTTCTGGTTATTAGTTAGTCGATGCACTATGAAATTTCTAGTAATGGAAGAATATCATCACCTCACTCATCAGGTTCATTCTCAACTTGTTCATAATGCTCTTTCTTGACCTGGGGCTCTTGGGTCTACTAATCTTCTACTGGTGTTTTCCCTTTTCTATTACTAAAGAAGGGCAGGTAGTGATGAGCTCAGTTGGGATTCGCACTGTGGGTGTCATCTCCTCATCTTGAATTGCTTCTAGCATGTTGTAACTTTAGAAAATGCTACAGCATCCTTCGATGTTGCAAGTAAAGATCAGGGAAAAGAGGAAAATCGGCTAACATCAGAGGGAGCATCTCTTTACTTCACATAGGTGAAAAAGTTTGTAAATTACCCATCAAGCCTTTGTTCTTTGGTTTGTTTGGATAACTCAATAAAAGCAGTCAATCTTGCTGCAACAATTGTCTTCGCACTGCGTTTGAGTGTTTCATTTGGTTCATCCTCATTGAAACCTAACTACTCAGGGATCTTGTATTTGGTGAGGCCACTTTTTTCAGGCATGACCTCATCAAACAAGTCCTCATATACCTTCTTCTTCCTACAAAGCACAGTGATCAGACTTGGAAAAATTAGTGGACTTGATTTTCTCTTGAGGCAAGTATAAACTTCATAACAATATTTTTATGATGTCTATGGAATGGCCAACAATGATAGAGTGGAGAAATAATATTCATGGTTGCGAGACTATCATGTGGTGGGACGTAAGCTTTCAATAAGTGGTTCCACAACTTTTCTTTTTGTTTAAGGCACCTTCGATCCATGGTTGGCTTACTTGTAGTGGAGTCCTTTCATTTGCTGCCTTGGAAGCACAAGTCTTGGAGGACCCCTTTATAGGTTTCCTCGTCCACACATTGAACAAATGAGGAGTTTTGATCCGCTACGTCCTTCATCTTGAAAAATTGACTAATGGCAAGGGGTGAATCAAATCTTCTCTCCTCTCACGAAAACAGACAATTGAGGAGGGTAGGTGAGATTAGCGTAGAACTATTTCACCAATGTCACAGCCACTTCACCGGGGTGTTGCACAAATCTTCTCCACTTTTGTGAGTTCACAATTTGCATCACTTATTGCCAAAGCCTTCTTCCTCACATGTGATTTGATGCGAGGTATATGAGAAAGTAAAAAGTGATTTGATTTGGTGGGATTTAAAATTTGAATTTAAGGAAAATTCTTCATTTTTGCTGCCCAAAAGCTTGAGGAAAGAAAATTTAGGGTTTTGGTTCAACTTTTCTTGTTAGAGTAAGGACAATCCTAACCAAATTTGGAATTATCTTGTCTCTTTATCCCAAGCCACCACCTGTCAAAAAATCAACATAAAAACCCTAAAATATATGAAACAAGTGTTATAAAATAAAAAATAAAAGACAAAAAAGGTACGAGTAAGATAAAAATAAAAATTTTATTTATGAACACATCATAAAAGAAAAATGCTATAGAAAAATAAGAAAAATGATGGTGGATGCAAACTCTTATGCGTCATGGAGGAGGAATGATGACTTGTCACACAAGATATGAGCACTAGTGTAGGCCTTCAGTTGCTGGCCATTGACCTTGAGATTGTGCCAGCATCGAGGTTCTTGATATCAACAGCTCCGTGAAGATAAACCTTGTGCACTTCAAATGGGTTTGACTAACGTGATTTGAGATTGTCGGGAATAGCTTGAGCCTAGAGTTGTAGAGGAAGACTTGTTAGCCTTCATGAAAATGTTATGGTAAAAGATGCTTGTCATGCCACTTCTTGGTTTTCTCCTTGTACAAACGAGCATTCCCATAACCCTAAACTCAAAATTCCTCATAACATTCAACTCCAATAACCTTTTTTCTCCAACTAGTTGGGTGTCCACATTGAGCTTTATGATAGCCCAGTAGGCCTTGTGGTCTAGCTCCGCCGAAAAGTGACATGACATGCCATATACTAACTTAAATGGGGACATTCCAAGAGATTTCTTAAAGGTTGTTTGATACGCCCATAACGCTTCAACAAAGTTTAGATACTAGTCTTTTATTTTGGGGTTAACTATCTTTTCAAGTATTTACTTTATCTCTGAGTTGGAGATCTCAACTTGGCCATCAATTTGGGGATGGTATGTTATAGCAATTTTGTGCCTTACCCCATATCTTTGTAATGCTTTGTCAATGAGCTTGTTGTGAAAGTGAGTTGTTCATCACTTATGATGGCTCTAGGGGCTCTAGATCTCGTGAAAATGTTCTTCTAAAGAAACTTGAGGAAAGTCTTGGAGTCATTATTTGATGTATCCACTGCCTCGACCCATTTAGACACATAATCCACTGCAAGTAAGATGTACAAATCTCCAAATGATGAAGGAACGGTCACATGAAGCCTATCCCCCATACATCAAAGAGTTTCACCTTCAGGATATTTTGTAATGGCATTTCATATCTTCTAAAGATGTTTCTAGTTCTTTGGCGCATCCTTGAATAGTGTGTGCCAATAGAATCCAAAATGTAAGACCTTTACAGCAATCATTACCCCTTCAAAATGACCTCCACAAGAAGTTGTATGATAGTGAAATAGGATCTCCTTTTCCCCTTCAAAATGTGTGCCTTATAATCATTTGATCGGCATAGTTCTTGAACAAATAAGGCTCGTCTCACTAATAGAATTTCACATCATGTCGGAATATCATCCTACCCTGGCTGTTCAAATCATGAGGTAAAATACCACTAACAAGAAAGTTTACAATATCAGCATACCAAGGAATTCGCAACAAATAATATTTTCTCGTCAAAGAATTCCTCTTTAATTTTTTAGTTTTCATCATATTCACTCTTGTTTTCTAGCCTAGAAAGATGATCAGCAACTTGGTTTTCAGTGCCTTTTCAATCATTAACCTCTAAGTCAAATTCTTGCAAGATAATTATCCACCTAATAAGACTAGGTTTGACATCCTTTTTAGTCACTAAGTATTTAATGGTTAAATGATCAGTATGAAAAATAAACTTAGTGTCTTTTAAATATGCCCTAAACTTATCAAAAGTGAATACCACGGCAAGCAACTCTTTCTCAGTGGTTTTGTAATTGATTTGTGCATCATTTAAATTACGAATGGAATAATAAATAACATGAAAGATTTTACCTCGATGCTACCCAAGCATTGCTCCCCAACCTAGTCACTTGCATCACACATCAGCTTGAATGATGGAGTCCAACTGAGAGAACAATGATTAAGGATGAGATAATTCTCTCCCTGAATGCGTTGTAGCAATCCTTATCAAACAAGAAGGGTTGATTTTGTTGTAGCAAAGTGCACAAAGTCTTGGAGATTTTGGAGAAGTCTTTTATGAATCTCTATAAAGCCTGCATGTATCCAAAAAATTAATGCTCTTCACTGTGGTGGGTGGAAGTAGCTTATCGATCACTTCAACCTTTGCTTTATCCACCTCTATCCCTTTTTGTGAGATCATGTGGCCTAAAACAATCCATTCAGTCACTATGAAGTGACACTTCTCCCAATTTAGCACTAAGTCAGCTTCTTCACATCAACATTTTTTGGATTTCCCAATCATATTTCAAAATCATCTCAGAGATGAAAAAGCGATCTTCAAAAATTCTTCAACCATGTCTAAGAAAATGGCCAATATCACCTTTGAAAGTTACTAGAGCATTGCATAGTCCAAAAGGCATCTTCCTAAAAGCGTAAGTACCGTAGGGGAATATGAATGTTGTCTTCTCTTGATCCTCGTGCTATAGTAATCTGGTTATACCCTGAGTATCCATCGAGGATGTAATAAAAGGATTTCCCCCAATCAATCCAATATTTTATCGATGAAAGGTAGGGAAAATGATCTTTCTTTGTTGCCTTGTTGAGCTTTTGATGGTCCATACAAATCCTCTACCCCGTGATGGTTCTTGTATGTAGGAGCTAATTATCCTCATTGCTCACCACGATCATGCCTCCTTTCTTAGGTACATATGCACCAGGATGACCCATAAATTATTGGATATTGGGTAAATAACTCTAACATCAAGCCATTTAATGATCTCCTTCAACATCACCTTTTTCATGACTGGATTAAGCCTTCTTTGGGGTTCAATATAATTATTGTGGCATTCATCAAGAAGAATTTTATGCTTGCAAATAGTAGGGCTTATACCCTTCAGGTCAGCCATATTCCAACCTAAAGCTTTCTTATGTTGGGATAACATGTTTTTCAAGTTACGTTCATGTTTAGGCTCAAGACTAGAAGAGATTATCATAGGCAAGTATTGCAACCCAAATAAGTATATTTAAGGTGAGATGGTAAAGGCTTTAACTCTAATGTGGGTGTATGCTAAAGTGAGGGTTTTGAAGGAATAAATTCAGCAAAATCTAAACGTTCAAATTGCACACATGTTCTAGCTATGAGTAAGCTAGATTGTTGCACCTCTGTTGGGAACCTCTCAAGCTCCTCGATACCATCTTCATTTAGCTTTAAGTGGTCTTTAATCTACAAGAAATTGCTACAGCAAAATTGTGCAGCTTCCTCTTCCACCATAGATTCCATTTCTTAACACGGTCTGATAAACATATATCCTCCACCTGACCTCATATATACTCTCCACCCGACCCTGATCAGACTCGATATTTTAGACTATAAATTTGATTTGATTCGATCTAACTTGGTATAAAATAATGACATAATTAAAAAATAGTAGAAAATTAGGTATTATAGTAATTATCTATAAATGTATTTGAAGAAATTGTATAATTATCATCGAGTAGGTTCGGGTCACATTTTTTTCAACCCTCACCTGACCCGGTCTAATCTCGCTCCTTATAAAATACAACCGACCCTGAATATTTTTTAAAAGATCAATCTTATTGGGTTAGATCAAGTCAAAATCTATCAATTTATGGTTAAATTATTATCCCTAAATATAATATTAGGGAGAAATTCTTTCTTATATTTCTCCATTGAAGAAAGTTATTTGATTTGGCTACAAAAAAAAAAAGTTGAGTCCAAGATTTATTGGCATTTATGAGGTGATTGAAAGAATTAGCCCGGTAGCTCACCACTTAGATCTACCTCTATAGTTTAGTAGGATTCATGTGTCTCATATTTCTATGCGTGAAAAAGATCGATCAGATCCTTATCATAGTATTTAGTCTGAGTATATAGAGATTCATCCAGACTTGACATATGAAGAGAAACCTTTTCATATTTTGGTACGAGAAGTTTAGCAACTCAAATCAAGGATTTTATTTCTTAAGGTCTTGTGGAGGAACACAATTTCGAACAGGTTACTTCGAAGCTAAAAGGATCGGATGTGTGATCAATATCCAACTTTTCATTTTAGGTAAAATTCAAAGAAGAAATTTTCTTAAGGAATTGAGTTATAACACCCAAAAATTGATCTAAAATTTTTATGACGTCTAATTTCTGACATGTTAATTCATTTTCTTGATATCTCTCAAAATTCAATTAATTTTATTTTTATGTTGAATTAAATAATAATTGATTTTTATAAAGGTTTAGTGACTAAGTAGAATAAATGAAGAATTTAAAAATTTTAGTAAAATATGAAAGCTAGGTGCTAAAGTGAAAACAAAGAAAATGTTAAATGGCTAAAGATTCACTAGACCGTGATGATATTTTAGTGGTGAGAAGGTGAATGCCTAAAGTTCTAATTTTACAATTTTTAAGTTGGCGCATAAGCTATTAGTTTGTCATTTCTTATATTTCGATAATTGAGAATTTTTACATTTTCTTTAATTTCGTTTAAAACTAGCAAATCTTTTGGTGTGATTTTCCTCCTCCGGTTATAGAAGCTTGGAAGATTATCTTTATCGTCTTAAAGCTTGCAAAAATTTTATACATGTTATTTGAAGCTTTTAACCTTAAAGTTTTCTCTAAAATTAAAGGTCTTTCTCTCTCTCAAATTAAAAAGTGAATACATATTTAGAATTCTTGAGTTATAATATTTTCATTGATAGTATCGAATTTAAATTTAGATAAGTTCTAAACCCTAAATGGGATTCAAATTAAGGTTAGTGATAGAATTAAAAAAATTGCATAAATAGATCATATGATATATTGAAAATCATCACTCTAAAAGGAAAATATAAAGTTACCGAAAATATTTAATCAAGCTAAATCAAACTACTTCAATTGAGGTGAGTATAGTCACTGTTTTATGTTATTATGTTTTATTTATCATCATCATGTAGGTGATGTACATATATGTTATTGACTCAATTAGAGTAACCAAGAATGACAATATGTGTACTAATAAAATGATAAGCATATGTTTCTGTCTTTGAAATATGTTACGTTCATCTATGTCTATATGTGGATGCCCGAGAGAAGCACCAGACCTAAATCAAACCTATAAGATCATAATGTGTATTGGGAGCTATAAGTTCAATAATGATATTGATAAGTTATGTTATTTTTTCATTGTTCTCATGATTACCTTATTGATTTCATGATACAATTCATGTATCATAGAGACAATCATGTATCATAGAGTTCATAAAACTTGTAAGGGTGTTGTAAGACTTCTATCTAGGGCTATAAATGAGACGAGACAGATCGCGAGCTACTCGAGATTGACTCGATCAAGGCTCGATAAATACTCGGATCGAATGGACTCGACTCGAGCTCGAGCTCGACTCGAGTTCTTAACGAGCCGAAACGAGCTACTCGATATTCGACTCGAAAAGCTCGTGAGCAGCTCGAAAATATAATATATTAAGATTTTATTTTTTAGAAATAAATTATTAATAATATTAATATTTATGTATTGATTTTTTTATAAAAAAATATAGTAAGATTTCTTGTATTTAAGGTTCATGTTCGAGTTTGAGTTTGAGGCTTCAATCGAGAAGTTTAATAAATTTTTTTCATTTCGAGCCTTTTCGAGCTGCTCACGAGCTTCAGTTTAGGATTTCGAGTTCGAGTCGAGCTTGAAAATTTTAAGCTCGCGAGTTTTCGAGTCGAGTCAAGCTTCATTTCAAAGTTTTCGAGTCGAGTCGAGCTCAGCAATACTCGAGCTCGACTCGGCTCGTTTACACCCCTACTTCTATCTTTTAATAACAGAGGAATGACAATTTGGTCAAACTTATGTCCTAGATAGTGACAGATAGATTGACCACTATTATGTGTTATTTGTATTATTAACAATGGCGTAAGAATTCATGTATCCATTTTTTGGAAGAATAACACTAGACTTATATTTAATGTTATTCATATATTGACACACATTCTTTTGGTATGTTTATTGTTAAAATTTCTATGTTGTATTTATGATAATAAAATTGTCATCCAAAAGTTTTGTTATGTGCTGATTATCTCACTAAAACTATACAAATTTATTTTATGTGTTTATTGATTTTATGACATCACACATTTTAATAGGTATGGTGTAACACCTTAATTTGATTCGACCCAGAGATAGAAGGATTAAAGCATTACACAGGATCACCGAAGTGGTTAATCTATTTTTTAAAAATTACATCATACTCATTATTTAAAAATATTATCATTCTAAACCATGTATGAAAGCATAAGTATAGAAAGTTTACAAAAGCGGGGAACTCATAATACATCCAAAAATAATAACATAATAAGTGTACCAAAATAGAGTTACGTCTCGAATACAATAAGGTCTATGAAAAGTATATGCCCTCTAAAAAAGACTCAAGATGTAATCTTGCCTTGACAAATTTGGAATCACTAACCGATGATAAGCTCCTTGAGTGATCTCCTAAGTACCTATGCACAGAAACAAATTCTGAACGCTGGACTCATAAGCTCAGTGCCACACAAATAACTCTACTATACAACATGCATTCAGTATTTGGCCATGCTAGCAGGCATAAACATAAACATACAAGAACACTAAACACACAAGTTGAGGTAGACATCATGGTGTGGTTAGAGGGTTTGTTGCATCTCAGGACTCATACCCCTCTAGCCTGCTTATGATACCCTTGGGTATCTAGGGTGAGATCCAAATTTTTTTCATCAGAATGTATGCCTAGTCAGCTTACCCTTGAAGTACTTGGGGCATCTTCATCTAACCAGCAAAGATAAGTGACTTGGGTCTAACTGGGATATATTGGGAAATTTTTATTTAAAGAAGAAAAACGTCGTACTTATTAGAGTAACTCTGGTGTCCACGTTGTTTCCTGAGAGTCACACAAAGACATAAATTTTATGGCATCTTATTTCATTAGTTTCTTAAGTTGTTGTATTCATTTGTTGTTGTCACTTGTAAGTTAATTAGAGAAGTTTTGGTGGTCCTAGAACTTCCCGAGCCTTTAACCCAAAGTTAAGCTTTTTGCCCAATTTAGTATGATGGCAGTGATATTAATCCCTTTATTATTGATATCAACCTTACATTATCGATACCTTTCCTTATAGTATTTATACCCCTAAATGCAGTATTGGTATTTCTCCATTAGGGTACTGATACCGCTTTAGGTACCAATACCAAAATTAAATTTGATGTTTGGAAAAATAAATCAGTATTGATACTCTTACATAGGATATGATACTTCTTCTTTATATAGTATCAATACACCTCGAGTACCGATATCAAAACAAACTACAAAAATTTGAAACTTAACGACAGTAATAACACCCCACCTTTGGACATCAATATAGGAAAAATATCGATGATCTATGAATAGAGTATCGATACTATGTAGCTAAAAACCCCTTGTTTTGGCTCTCTAAAGAACAATATCATTATTGTTCATCCAAAACCGATACTTAATCCTATAATTTCTATTTTATCTGAAAATGACACCCCAACTTCACCATTAAGCCTCCCCAAGGCTCTCAAACGTTATTTAAGTCTTAAAGAAGGTCATAATAGGTCAGTTTCCATGTTGTATAACAACCACAAACGTCACAATCCATGCTTCACCATGAATGTATTTACATGTTGTATGAACTCATACTAGCTAATCAAACACATATGATGACTTACAAATATTATAGGTGAATTAGAAATGGGTTACCTTACTTCTAGTTGCTAAGAAATAACTCAAAGTTCACTCAAATACAAGCTTTTCCTTACCCTTTTCGTTAGAGTTTTCTCTAACTTCTTTTACTAGCCAAATGACAAGTAAATGAGTTACTAACTCACCTAAGAACTTAAAGAGACGTAGAAACATGATTGTTGGGCTCTAGAGACGAATTGGATACACTCTAGAATCCTAAAACTCAAAACCCCTTTAAAGCCCACTATGGTCACCATGGTCAAACTTAAATGTTGAGGGTTTGAATAAAAACTCTAAATGAGGTGATTATGATTTTTACCTCAGCTAAACTGGATAAGGAAATCTAGACAATCAACCTTTCACCTTTGCCCTAACCGCAAGAGAGAATGGATGAAGATTTTGAATGGAGAAGAAGACAAGTTTGAGTGAAGAAAAAAAAGATAACAATGGTCAGTTTTTGTCCCCTTCTCTTGTCGATACGTCATCCAAATTAATGGATTTTTAATTTTTAAAATGTAAAAAATTAATGGAATTTTAATTTTTAAAATGTAAAATAGGTAAATCACCTCATTGGTCCTTCTAACTGCCCTCAATTCAAAATACATTTTGTAAATCTATTTGGGTTCAACTCAAACTCAATTTGGACCAAGACTTTTTACATGGTTAGGGTTTATCTAAAAGCTTCTCGAGTCAATCTAAAACTACTAAACAAGGATTCGAGACATTACATCTAGTGTAACATTTAAAATTTGAATCAGTAAAATCAAGTTTGATCGGATAATTTTTATGACTTCAGGTAAAATGAAATTTTTTGAAATTTGAAATAGGAAATATTTTTAAAATATAAAATATGATTTTTGATCTATTAAATATTTTTTTTACAAAACTTGAATTTTAGTGACTAAAATATAAAAAGATCAAAATATAAAGCAATTTTGCCCAACCCATTTCCCTCCCGTTTTCAACTCCTTTTTCCTGCGAGTTCATATCCCTTTTTCCCTTGAATTTTATTAACTTCAAAAAATGGTTCTACCTACCTTTCATTTCATCATCTTTGCATCCAAACAATGTTCAATTTTTGTCTAAATATTCCCGCTAATTGATAATATAAATTTTAGGGGTTAAATTAATGTTTATGTTAAATGCCCAAAAAACAAATAGAGGAATTAAATCGCAAATCAACATAATAATAGGACTAAAAAAATGATAATATGATATTTCAAGAGACAGTTTTAATATTCTAGATTTCGTGTACAAAAAGGCTTGCTTAAACCAGATAATAGCACCCACAAAACATATGGCATTTAACTAAATTTTCACCATTAACGGATAGTAGCCAGTCCACAAATCATATGGCATTTACCCATCATCTATACATTCAACACATTTTGGAGTTTTCCAGTTATATCATCTACAACACCTGCAGTTTCTTTTGCAGTCTTCATCTTGTGGAGCTCTGCATTAAGTTCTGCAATCTGCTTTTCTATCTTTGCTCCCTTATCTGGCAACCTCGACACCGTAACCTGTCCCGATAAATTCACAAGATTCAAACAAATTTGCTTAAAAAGGAGCTTCAAGTTATGCTAAACATACTGTTGTTGGAATAATTGGGTTTCAAACTAAAGGAGATTAAAATGAAAGAACCATAATTGATTTCATTGCTTGGCTACAAAACTCCAGCATAGGCAAAGATCATCGACAAAAGGATTGAACTTGATAAACCATTAAAAAAAAAAATGCACACTCTATTGTATTAATGATGAAGTTCGATTCAAAATCATACCTTGTTTGCAAATATTTGGGTCAAGCGATTAATTCTCAGTTTAATTTCACTCTCGTTTAATTTCGCTATGTCTTCAGGCGATGCACTTTTCCTGTTCAGCATGATATCCTTCGGCTTGAAAGCATATTCAGCTCTGTCGATCATGTTAAATACAATTATCAAGTTCCACACAGATATATAAAAGATTATAACATGAAAATAAAGGATGAGCTAAGAAATACCCATCGGGACTCTGTTCAACTGCAGAACTTGAAGATGAATATCTCACGGCCATATTTCCTTTTCTCCTGATTCCAATCGTGCAAAATGGTTAGAATTTTGACAAAATGAAAAGTCTATAATCCATAAAGCCCAAGTACATGACTTGGATCAAAAGGCATAAGGGACCAAGAAAAAGGCACAGTTTTCACCTTATGTCTTCATCTTCATCTTCTTCCTCTACAACTTGTACAGGAGCTGCTTTAGAGAAAAGCAGACTGTGATGACTAACTCCTGCTATTCCCAGTGTTTCCAGGAATTTTATGTGGTTTTCCAATGACTCATCCCTGCAAGCCCGGTTACAAAATTCAAAAATTGGAAAAGAAAAAAGATTTCATAATAGATGAATGTCACAAACTGATCCGGATAAAGTCAAAAACTTTCAATGTCCTCCTGCAAACATGCAGGTGTTATGTTGCTCCATAAGAACGCATCTATTGAACAAACATGGTGATACTCGTGTTTCTAACAAACAACTGGTTACAAAGTTTATCAGTTCGACCTTTAAATTCGTAGATGTGGATCTCATACCATTCCCAACAATCACAGAAAAAATGAAGAGAACTATACAAAAAGAAACAATATATTATAGGAACTTAGTTAACAATTTAAAAAAAATACAACATTACTCATCCCAACTTGAAAATAAACAAATTCAGCATAGATGTCTATCTTCAAGCAGACAGTAGTTTTTCTAATACTCACAAAGTAGTTAAATTTCAGCGTACAGTTTGGTTTCAGTACCCTCAATAATTTAAGTTACTTCATGCCATTAAAATAGGATATGAAGAGCACAGTGCAATTATAGTAGGAAAAGATTTTCTGCAAATAAGCAATGTGATGAAAGTAAATCATATTACTAGACAGAACAAGTTTAGTACATTTTGTGTTGACTATCATGCTCTTTGTGTAATTGCTTTTGGGTGAGTGAAATGTCGAAGCCCTGTTTTGGAAGGCTAAAAAGTTCTCGAAGATCCTGAAAGAAATATTCAAAAAGTAAGTAGAAGTGCTAAATGCTTAAAATTAAACAGGACAAGAAGTTTTAATAAAAGAGTACCTGTTGACTGAAGTAGCGGATCTGTTCTTTGTGCTCAGTTGCAGTCTTAAATAAGCCCCCCTTATAAATCTAGGTCATATTTTTTTGGCAAACAAGTAAATTAGTGAAAACATTCAGACTTCTATCTAACACGTCACAAGGAAAACATAAAGGAAAACGGAACTTCAGCTAAAAGGCTAGGAGTATGGGAATCCTACATGTAAACCAGAATCTAAAGTTTATAAATGTTTTTTTTTTTAAAGAGGGTACTTTTGTATTATTAACAATACCAAAGTTTATAAATGTTATCACGAAATAGTCATTGTTTCCAGATAAATTTATTGTTGGTCTCTTGATGCAAAGTTGCAATAATTGTGCAATGACAGATAACTGGGAGTTAGCAGCTTAACATAAAACTACTGTAACATGGCAGTAAATAACAGGAAAATTTTGATATTTCTTCAACCTGCTTTCTGTAAATCTTCTCTTCAACAGTTCCACAAGTCATCAACCTGTATACCACGACATCCTTCTTTTGCCCAATTCGATAAGCCCGATCAACACTTTGGTTATCCGTGCTGCAAACGTTTTAATTAGTTTATTAACCCTTAAACATGATGTAACTTTACAGCAAACGTAAATTTAGTTTAGGTGAAGAAAACACACTTTTGAAAAGCAAAGAAGCATAGTTTGTTCATAACATAAAAAGAGAAGGAAAATACAATTGCAGAAATACATTAAAAATAACCATTTTTATTAAAATCAGATTAACTTTGCATCATTTTGACAATTGTTCTCAACCAGGGACAGACGCATGATTTTATGTCAGGTGGGTGAATTATAAAATTTTAGGGGGAAGGGGGGAAATTAGATCATCAATAAAAAAATAAAAAGAAAATAACTAAATTATATGAAAATTTCAAATTCCAGGGGGGGTTTAGGGCATTCAATTAGAATGTAAAGATGTATTCAATTAGAAAAGGGAGGATTAAGGGAAATATTTCAGCATTATGATCAAGTTGTGAGGATTTTCATTCCAAATTTTACTCAGAAACCGAAATACAAGAATTACACTTTCGCGTTTGTTCAGTTTGCAAGTGAGGAAGGGAGGAGGAGGGCTATTCAGGGTGTTAACGGAACTTGGATCGATGGGAAAAAAGTTCAGTCGGGTTAGAAAAATATCAGAACAACAGAATAGAGAAGTTACTGAAGGCAGGTCTACGAGGGATGGGCCAATCCCATAAGGGCGGAGAAAACAAATGGTGAGAAGCAAGCTGGATCTTTGAGAAACCTGAGGGACAGTAGATCATACAAAGAGGTGGTGGAAACGACCATAGAGAGGATTCGGAAATGTCAATAAAGAGGATGGTAAAAGGATAAGGAAGGGCTGCTAATGGGATAAGGAATGTCTGGGAGATGCATATCTCCTCGGAGGATTCGACTTGGTGAAAAGGTCTTTAACAGGGGTAACAAGCATTCCTTCGAGCAAGAATTTGTCAAAAAGCTTTGGCAAGTGAAGGAATTCAGGTAAGAATAGCGAGATGGGGCTACATGGAAGCTTGTGTAACCTTTAAATCGATTGAAGATACTCTGACACATGGGCAAGAAAACAGGAGGAGATCTGTTATTGGTTTGATTGGCTGGAGCCATTGCTAAACGAGGAAGGAGTTCCATGGCGTTCTGTCCGTGGAATTGATGGGATACCGTTATTATGCTGGAATGTAGAGTTCTTGGAGAAACTTGTGCAGAAATGGGGAAAGTTCATTGGCATCTTGGATTCTTCAAAGAATAGGTCAGATTTATCGTCAGCAAGAGTTTTGATCAGGGTCGCCAGTCCGTTTGATGTCCCTGAAATGGTCACAATAGGGTCTTACGGCAGATCTTTCAAGGTCAAAGCCATACTGGGATCGGTATTTTTAAAACCGGAGGAGTTTTCCGGGGGGATGATGGTGAAAATTCAAATTACGGGTACAGTGAAAATCATTTTCCCGAGGAAGAGTGCGGCCGCCGTGACTTTGGAACAAGTCGAAAATTTTAAGTCTTCTGAAGACTCTATGTGAAGAAAGAAACTGGCAGGATCAGGAGCAGAGGAGTAGGTTGCAAAAGGGGGTTGGGGAGCAGCTTTTACCAAAAAAGTCAAATATGAATATTTTAGACGTTGGGTTGTCAGATTTGCGGGAAAAAAGGAAAATATCCTGCTGGGGAGCATGCTGGACTTGTCTAAGGAAGAATTGGGCCTAGACCTCAAGCCCAAGATTGTAACAGTTTTATTTCTGAATCAAGCATGAAGAGTATGTCCTCCAGGGCTGCGTATAATCTGAATGGATTGCCGAAGGGTCCAAAAGCAGATTTATCCCCAATTAAACAGGGAATGGATCAAGTCCAATGAAGAATCGATAAAGGACGTAGGGCCTTGGACAATGAGGTTACGAACGCAAAAGGAGTGGAGGAAAAAGGTTGATGTTTCAATCAAAACTGTTGGAACTCAACCAATGGAAGTACGAAAGGGGACGTTTCCTATGGTCAGAGGAGCTGGAGTCCGTTGGTTTATTTGTCCAGAAGTTTAGCTTTGACGAGTGTTCCGGTGGGAAGAGGGAATAGAGGAATTGGAATAGAGTATATAGAAGATCAAAAGATAGAAATTCTGGTATGATCCAAAGATAGAAAAAGAGCTGTTGCGACCAGCTGAGGTACTGCACCTTAATAGAAAAGCTTCCAATCCTTTATTGACCACCCAACCGCTCCCAACTTTAGAGGAAGATGGAATAATTAGCGACGAGGAAGGAGGTCCTTTTAAAAGTGTAGTAGGAGACTTGGACCAGCATTCAGGGAGCAGGGTAGTGCCTCGATCAGATTGCCAGTCTCGAGCAGTTATAAGGAAAGAGAGTAGGCGACAGAGAAGGATTTGACTAGGGAAGCTTTGGAGGTGGCTGTTTACACACTAGCATCTTCTGGATTCAGCATCGATTCCATCCCTTCTAGTACATCCTCAGCAGCTCTCTTTGTCAAGAGAAGTGGATGATCACATATTTTCTTAAGAATCTGTTTCAATAAATGGCCACATGTTCATATTACCTTGTAAAAAATTTTAAAGGAAATAATAGCTAACTACATCAAAACTGTACACACCACCTCACAAACTGTTTCAGCTAGACCACATAAATTAACAGCTAATTATGAAGAATTACAAATCATAAATAAGTCAAATATATGCAGAATTTTTCAGATATTGCAAGTAGACGAAAGCTAGGTTTTTAAGTGCACAAGGCGCACCGAAGCACAAAAGGTTCCTAGAGCCTAGGCACAAGGAGCAGGCGCGCACCTTTTGTACTATATAATATAAATCAAACTAATACTTTTACAACACACAAATACTTAGTAGGACAAACATAACTACACAAACTTAAATTTCTTAGAGAGTAACAATTTTTTTGACTACTGAAATCACTCAATGGTTCAATTAAAATTTACTTATAGTTTAAGGACTAAATTAGATATTAGTTTTTTATGTTAATATGCCACATCATCAATTTAGTAGGGTTAATGGAAGAGTGACTATTTTGTAATTTGTTGATAATTATAATGACTGTAGTGTAATATTTAAAATGTTAATGACCAAAATGAACACCTATTAAAATGTTAGTGGCTGTAAGTATAGGTTACCCTTAAAAGTCTGTACAAAGAAAGTGATAAATCCTAGCCTGTGATTACTAGCCACCACCAGGATTCAATCTAATTTGAAACAGAGCTCTCTCTTTTCTGTTCTTTAAAGCAGCTGTTTCTCCTTCTATGACTATTGGCTTACAGTTAGATGCATGCATCAGTTCAAATAGAGATGTGAGTTGGTTCCTCTTCTGATGCAATGCATTTAATCTTGATATGCAACACATCTACTCATGTATTGCTGCATTATAACTGTTAGCCTAGTCATTCTTTAGAGTTGTTTCCATATTTTTTTCATCTTCTCTGTTGTGTTCTTAATTTATTTAATCTTTTTTTATGTTTTTTCTCTCTTTTCAATTCCCCTATCTTCCTTTCCTTACCCTCTATCCGCCCCTTCTCCCACAGAACTTTTGTGGTGACCCCTCCTTCCACCCCTTCTCCCACCAAACTAGATAACACTGGTTTTAATCGTAGAAGCGTTAAGGCGCTGCGCCCGCAGCCCGGCGCCTAAAACCCGTAGGCGCGCGCCTCCGGCCGCCTCCTGTAAATCGCCTAGCCCCATACCAAACGAGCGCTACCTTCATCGCCCGGCTGCGCCTCGCTCCTAGGCACGCCTTTTAAAACCCAGGACGAAAGAGACATTACTTTAGAGAAGATACTTTAATCTCGTCAGAATCTGAGATCTAATAAAATTCTAACCACCAACATAACCTAAAATAAATATTCTAGGAAAGCAACTGAAAGATGATTCCTCCAATTGAAAGCATTGCACAAGAACCGTACTCTTTAAAATGGAGATTCGAATGCATTACACAGATTCAGAGAAGAAAAGCAATTCCTTTCGGGTTCCATAAATGACACTTGAACATGTTCTCACAACTAAATTTTCACTATATCAATAAATAAGTATTAAAAAGCTGGTGACATCCTTGGCTTTCTTTGGCCATATTTCCCTAAGACTTCTGAAAAGACTGGAAGCATACAACTCTGGCGGCGATTAACAACCAAAACCTCTGAAAATATTCCATATAGCTAAAACCTCAAAATCTTAAAGAACATTTGGCAGCTACATTGGTGCAGGAAGAAAAAAACTAAACATTTAAAAAAACTGGAACAAAAACAGATTGGCAAATTGAACAGAAAAATGTACCGTCAATGCAGCTAGAGGCGAGCCATCAAAAGCTGAAAGAACTATCTCACTATTCAAAAAAGCCTCGTACAGTCGTCGCTAAACAGCAGATATGAATAACCGTGAGTGGTGATAATAATAATAATTATCCAGACAAAAAAGTAACCAGAAAAATAATACCAAGTTCATGAATTTGCACCTGGCAACCAGTCAACTTTAACCATACAATGATCTCATTTTTCTTGGAAAGCTTGGCAGTTGAGTCATTATCTTCACCAAATACCTCTTTCTTTAACCGGCGTAAAAAGTAAGGTTGAATACGTTTCTCTTAGCTCCTACATAGAGGGCAAGGGCAAAAGGATCAAAATCATATTCTTTCTTTTCAAGAAGCTTTCAATGGCCATAACAGAGATAAGAAAAAAGGTAATAGACAGCATAATGGATCCAAAACATGGACATTAATAAAATATTATTTACGATAGATAGTAAAACATATATAATTAAACATTAAAATATAAAAAATAGGCTTCCCTAAAATGCAATTTTTCAGTAATAAATTCCACCAGAATGCATTTACTTTTGTTCAGTGCATTAAACATTGGCATATGATAGTGCCTTTTAAATCAACTTTTTACAAAGTCATGTGAGACTGAATGCAGGAAAGATTGATGTGTACTAAGTCTAAAACAAATTAAAATAACTATAACCATGGATAGTCATGATCTAGATAGATACAGATTGAATATTTTATAAAACATTGAAAAGAAAATAAAATCAATTTTTTACAGAGTAATCCTGTGAGAGTGGAGGTGGAAAAGATTGATGTGTACTAAAGCAAATGGGCAAGTAACAATGTCAATGAATGGTAAGGAATATAAAGATAGATGACAATAGTTTCTGCAATACTGGATTTTCACAGAAAGCAATTTGACTTTAACATCAGAATAACCAAAGGTTGCCCAAGATTGAGCCAACAAAGCTATCAACACCTTGGCAACTGTTGAGCCAATACGCTTTTCCCTCTCAGTTGCATTTTTGTCGTTTCCACGTAAAATAGCATGCTCATATCTTTCCTTAAACCTGAGAAAATATCCTAGACTCAGTGACATGATACAGGAACATAACAAACTCCAGTGGAAAAAAGACAATTACCATTTATTATCACCAAGTAGCTTAGGACAACAGAAGTTGAACAAGGCCCACAGTTCCTAATACAAAGCGATAAGGCAAAAACTAAGTAGAACATGGTAATTTAAAGTTACTTTCAACATAAAACAAAATACAGTACATTTATGGAGTCAAAGAAAAATGAAGATAAAGTAAAAGATGTTACCTTTAGATTGTTCTGAATTGGCGTTCCACTTATGATTATCCGATGAGCGCTTGGTATATCAAGCAAACTTTTTGCCCTTTGTGTGCTAGGATTTTTTATGAGATGGCCCTGGAGCAGTAAGCAGAAAGAAAGTCAAGGAACGTTAAGCACTTGCAGGAAAGACAATACATTCAAAAGGAAACAAGAATTTAAGAAACAGCAAATTGAAAGAGATATGTTGAGTGAGTGCATACTAATGCTGTCATCATCAGCAGGCAACCATTAGCAGAAGAAAACACGTCAATAGTAAATTGTATATCATTTGATAATCCTAAAACTCGATTATTTAATGGCTCCAATTTGTTTTTGAAGCTCATCATGCTTCAACAATATATCATTTATAAGCTATCTGAACATTTTCAACGCAAACAAAAAATTTAAAATATCTTCTCTAACTATGCTAAAAGAAATCTTAGGCCATCTTTTGTCCCTCACATAGTACAACAAACATTTGATTACCAACTTTACAAAATACTTTACTATTCCAAAAGAATCTTGAAGAAACAAAGGAAAAACATATTTATACCTAATGTGGGATCAAGAAAAATTGAAAATGTTATATATACCACTGCTCTTCTTATCGATATTTTGCAAACCAACTACATCAGACAAGATTCTAAGTCTACAGCTAAAACATGATCACCAATCAATGTACAAGAAAAAGGATCACTAAAAGTTCATAACAAAAATATGTTTGGATCAAAACAATAACAGCTTTTCTAAAACAAGCACTAGACAATGGACTTCTCTATATTATGGTTTTTCGGCAAGCAAGATGGCTAATCTGGCACATTGTTGGGTAGCACATTATAGACAACATATATAAACTATCTACTATATGCACCCTTCCATTCATTCTAAGATCTGGTGATAGGATACTCTGATGGAGCTAAACAAAATGTACTTTATGTAAATACATTAGATTTATCCTATTCTGCAGATTCAACAATTTTTTAATATGAACCCACAAAAATTATAAAACAAGACAATGCCATTAAATTAAATTAGAAATTGCATAAATTCATTAGGTAACCAAAGCCAAAAAAAGTTGAATAACAAACCATATTGCAACAACATCTACCTCATCAAGAATCATATAGTCCCATATGATATCATCCTCATCATCACTGTAGTAGCATTCTCCTTTCAAAGCTTTAGAGTTGTTCCGTACAATATCATATGTTGTCAGAAGAATCCCTTGGTTCTACAAGAAACGAGAAAATTCACCAAACATGAAAACACTAATATGGAACAGACTCAACAGAGTAACAAACAAAAGAGGTACTACAATCATTTTTGTATGAATGCTATACACACAAATTAAACAGCAAGTAACATCATAAATGAATAAATAACATCAGATATTCAAAAACTTGTAAAATCAATTAGAATTTAAGGTTAGTCAAAGTTGAAACCTTCAAAACTAGCAAAAGTTAACTTCCAAAAAATTCAAATGGTTCCTAAAGTTGCAATAATTGTCTCTTATTTACAGCAGAATATGATGTATTTTTATATATAGCATCACTATCGATAATAAATCAACAAGTATGACCTGAAGTACATCATCAAGCTCATATTGCCGAGTTTTAGCATAAGTCGCAAAGTACCTATAAAATAGCAGAAATAAATTAATATTCATACTAATTCAATATCAATTTTAACATCAGAAATACAGTGAAATTTTGAAGTCAAATAGGCTCACTCTCTAGTCTTCCTAGAAAGCCCTACAACAGAGAGTTCTTTGATCCAATGAGAGAGCAATGTTTTGGGGGCGACTATTAAAGCTCTTTTAATCAACTTTGAATGAAACAATCCTGCTAGAAAGCCACAAATCTACCAAAATAACAGATAAAAAAGATTCCACATGAAAATATACAAATATATAAATATATATATAAGACACACACACCTTTCCTTACCTGCATTGTTTTTCCCAGGCCCATATCGTCCCCTAAGATTCCACCCTTACACTGGCAATGCAAAGACCAAAGCCATTTCAACCCTTCACGCTGATGCAAATATAACATTTTTGCAACTTTAGTTGGCAGATTAAAAGTTGAATTTTGTCCACTCAAAATAATAGGCTGGTCACTTTCTGATAAGCAATCATCATCATAACCATCAAGCTCATCAATTTCCTCAGACTGATCATACTTCTTCATGTTATTAGCATATTCACTAGCTTTTTTAATTCCTTGTTTCTTGCTTAATATTACACAATCATCGTCAACCTGTTCTCCATGTTCCGATGTATAAGACCCGCCCACAGACAACAGCCTCTCATATGCATTTTTGAGTTCATTCTTCTTTAACTTTTCAAAAATTTTCTTAGGTTTATGTACACTAGACACCAACACCAATTTCTCATTAATCATTCTTGATTCTTCTTCACAAACCTCCTGTTCACACAAATTAATTACATCCTGAACAACACCTCCAACGTTATTATTTGAACCTGATGAGGAATCAGATTGAACAGATGTATTGGAAAACGAAGAATCGGCACTAGCAAATTCTGTAATTTTCATTTTAGGGGCTGCCTTTTTCTGTATAGACATCAACTCAAGCTTGGAGCTCAAGTCATCTAAAATATCTCTAATTTGACATCCATCTTCATGAACATTCTTTGTTTGCAAAGGTGAACCAAAATCATATTCCAGAAAAATTAGGTTCATCACTAATCAATGGTTTATCAGCATCTCGAGATGAGACTTTACACAAACGACGTCTACCCTCAATCTTCAGCTTTACAGGCTTTGCTCCTTCCTCTTCTGAATATCCATTCATTAAAAAAACAGGTGCATTAATTTCAAGGAAAAAAAAAGAAACAAATAGACCATCCTTTGAGAAGTAAAAACAAATGATAAAAAATGGGTAGTGAAAGACATCTAATGTAGAAATGATAGAATATTTCAGATAAGAAAACTAAAACTTATCAAACAAAAAGCAGACAAAAACGCAGTGAATAAACAAATAAAACAGAACCGATTGAATAAAGCAGGAAACAAAAGCATTGAACCTGAAAAAGAAAAGAAAAATACTATATTGTAGAAAAAAATCTCCGTTCCAAAATTTTGAACTTGATGGACATTGAAACCCATTTAACAGAATGAAGAGATGTAAACATGGAACCATGACATGCTTTCTAATAAAGAAAACCAAAGCCCACCAAATATATAAATAATAAAACAAAAAATAGCCTCTAAGTAGTTAAAAAACGACTTCTTATACCAGGAGGAAAATCAAAATCGGTGATTCCAGAGAAGTGAGGAATAAAATCGTCTCCATGTGATTGCTTGCAAAGACGACGTGGAACCTGGAATGCCTCCTCTTCAGACTCCTCTTCTGCAAAAAGCCATAACAATCAAATCGGTAATCAAGAGTCAAGAGATAGTCCCCCAAATAAATAAACCCTATTTAGGAACCGAACCCTAACCAAATGCTTAAAAAGGGAGAGATCGTACTGGGTTTCGGAGGAGCAGAGAGATCTTGGATTAAACGATAGTGGCTGTCGTTCAAGCTTACTGCCTTTCGCGTACTGTTCTCTTTGTCCTCCATTTTCTTCTTCTCCGGAAATGAAAAGGTAGTCTCTATAATCCCAATTTTGGGGATTTATATATATAATAATAATAATTGAAGGGGGTAAGTGGCTTTTTCCCGCTGTTGAGTTGAATTTTTGAATTTTGATTAACAGCAAGGACGATGGGATTTTCACCTCAAGCGCTACGTAGTACGTCGTGCGTTGCTACTCCTATGGTCCTATTATCATTGAAGCCATTGCTCATGTTTGCATCGGAAATTACAATTTTGTTAATGTAATATTTTTAAAATTTTACCATTATAAGTGAAAGGTTCAATCATAAAAATATTAATTTGAATAATTAAACATACAACTCATCTCAGATTAATTCATAATAAATATAATAAAATTGTATTTGATCGTCTCAAAATAAGAAATTATTATTTTAAATTGTTACATGTTCATAATTTGTTTCAAACTTAAAATGAATTGTATTTATATAGATTTAGGGTGATTTACTTTTTTCATGATTTTATATTAACTCGAGTTTTTTTTCTATTGTTTTTACAAATTCTGTTGTTTATAGTCATCACGATAAGAGAACTTAAATCGACAATCAAAGAAAATATGATTTTTAGTCAGAAATTTAAATAAATTAGTCTAAACTTATAATACTTTGGATTAGATCCAATTTGAATGATTTTAAATGTGTTTCACATGTGACATTTTTTGTACATTTAACCTTCGTCTTGAATGAATACATGTTTGCACGTGTATAATTTGTATGATGTATAGTATACATTGGATTTAAATATTTATGCATATATTGCTATAATGCATCATCCATACCAATAATTCAGTATATTTGTTAAACTATCCAATGTATTGTTACCATAGATACAAAATAATATGCATTACATGATTATATATAGAGACATTCTGATGAACAGCATACCACCAGTCACAGAATATTTATGTGGTAATGATAGCTCATAAGGCTGATATATTTTCTGTGAAACATTGCTGTTGTGTGAATACAAATCCTTGCATTAGGACATCTTCAAGTGACAAAATCCTTACCAACAACAGATGGATGCTCGGTAGGCATCGAGCAATAATGGCTAGCTCCATTTATATCAATATAGTACATATGCTGGAGTCAAATTATAAAGACATAATAAAATCAAATTATAAATGATAAGTTCATAAAATTCTAAAATGTAATTATTTCATTAAATTTTGTGCGATGACCACTTTAACTTCTGTAATAACTATTACAAATACTATTGTTAGTCTAATTTTTTTTATATAATCCAGTTGGGGTTTCAGCCTTTTGGCATGCCGTCTTCCTCTGCCTTGTGTGGTAAAACTATTGGGGTGTGATTCCAGTTTTCCCTTATTTTTTTCAATGTTTTTCTCCTTTTGTCTCTTCGAGTGTGGGTTTCTTATCGGTTTTTGCCATGGGTGATATTGAACATGAATTGGAGAGTATGAATTTAGGTGAAAAAGAGGAGGAAATCTTAACTCTCCAACGCACGAGTGTTTGTCATCGATAAGTTTTGAGAATTGTTTTATGGGATGGTTCGTTACTACGATATTAGTTTCCAGCGATGCAAATTACTTTGGCTAATTTGTGGCCTTGGATAGGAGGTTTTTCTATCATGGATTTGAGCGAGGGTCGGTTTTTGTTTCGCTTATATCATGAAGTGGATGTGGACCGTATCGAAGTGGATGGGCCATGGTACTTTAATTCATATTTCTTCATTTTGGTTCGTCTGAAGAAAGATGACGACCCTATGTTGGTGACTTTAAATATGGTGCACTTTTGGTTCGAGCGAATGATCTCCCAGTGGGATTATTTCTGAGCAGGTTGCTAAGCAATTTGACAATTTCTTGGGATCTTTTATTGAGTATGATGCTATCGTAGTTTCATTAGGGTACAAGTGGAGCATACAAATCCGAGTATGATTGGATGTTCGCAAGACACTTAAGCGTATGAAAAAATTAGGGTTACTTAATGGAAGTTTTGCCTACGTTACTTTTCAGTATGAGAAACTCAAACTGTTTTGTTTCCTTTGCGGCAAATTAGGTTACGGTGAAAAGTTTTGTAAGCTCCTTGCTCTGAAGGACAAGAGAGATTTAGTCCCACAATGGGACGTTTCCATTAGGGCTCCCCCGAGGAGAAGGGGGTTGGGGTCTAGTCCATGGTTGTGGGATGAGAATATCGGTAAGGGACAATTGTAAGGTTCGGTGGACAATTCGATTGCGGGTGGTGGCCAAACTCTAGGTGCTGGAAAAGAGTCAAAATTAGTGGGCAATTTTCGGTGGGTTTGCTGGCAGAAGAAATGGGCACAGGTGCATGGTTTTTCAACAAATGAGGGCACCGAATTCGATGCCTCAATTTTTTTTATTAAAATGTAATAGGGTTTATTATATTTTAGTCCATGCACACTTTAGGGTATTTATAAGATTAGTCCTTAAGCTTTAACTATAAATACCCTAACCTATTTAGCTTCAAAATCATCCCAAATCATTTCTTTCTCCCAATACTAAAGACTTTTCTTGTGAGTAGTGAGTGTTTTGTAAACACCTGTAAATTTTTCTCTCTTTAGTAAAAGATCTGTAGCAGTCCGGATACGTAGATATAATTGGCTGAACTCCGTTATCAATTTCAGGTATTATTTTTCCGCTTTTATTTCGCATTCTCACTAATTTGGTTATAAGGAAATTACTCGTACTCGGTTTATTTCCCAACAACTGGTATCAGAGCTTTTAGTTGTGAATTTTATCAATTTTTATGAGATTACTATTCATCACTATTCATCACTATTCACGTGAATAGTGAATTTCATGAATAGTAAAAAAAATTATCGGCTATACGAATTTATCGACGAAGGTGTTCTAATACACGGTGGTTCACAAGAATTGTCAGAAATGATCCAAACGAAGCCATATTCGAGTGGGAGCGATGGCTGCAGAAGAAGGTAATGTGAAAATTGAGAAGTTCGATGGTGTGGACTTTGGCTTTTGGAAGATTCAGATTGAAGATTTTTTGTACTAGAAAAATCTATATCAACCTCTCTCAGGAAAGCAACCAGAGCACATGAAGAATGAAGACTGTGCTCTTCTCGACAGACAAGCCTTCGGAGTTATCTGACTGATGTTATCCCGTAATGTTGCTTTTAACATAGCAAAGGAAAAGACTATGGCGGGTCTTATGGCGGCTCTCTCCAGTATGTATGAGAAGTCATCGGCCTCAAACAAAATTCACTTGATGAGGCGATTATTCAATTTGCGGATGGCGAAAAGGGCATCAGTGGCTCAACACCTAAATGAACTCAACACAATCACACCCAGTGAGTTCAGTGGAAATTGAATTCGATGATGAAGTTCGAGCTTTAATTCTCTTATCATCTCTACCAGACAATTGGAATGCTATTGTTACAGCAGTCAACAGCTCGTCGGGAAACAGTAAATTAAAATTCGACGATGTTCGAGATCTAATATTGAGTGAAGAAATTCGACGGAGAGAATCAGGAGAAGCATCAAGCTCCTCAGCCTTGCACACAGAGTCTAGAGGGAGAACTTCAGAAGGAAATTCAAATCGTGGCAGATCGAAATCTAGAAGGGAAAAATCAAGAACAAGAAAGAAAGATTTCAACTGTTATAATTGTGGCAAGAATGGTCACTTTAAAAGAGATTACCGAGCACCGAAGAAAGATACCGGTGCACAGAAATCTGCCAACATGACAGAGGAGACAGGTGATGCCATGATTCTAAGCTTCAACAGTCCGATTGAATCATGAATCTTAGATTTAGGGGCATCTTTCCACTCTACCCCATGCCAAGAAATCATGGAGAACTATGTCAATGGTGATTTTGGGAAGGTTCATCTAGCTGATGATTTAACCTTGAAGATCGTCGGAAAATGAGACATCCGATTAAAGTTGCCAAACCAGACCACCTGGAAGCTGAGAGGAGTGAGATATATTCCTGGCCTCAAAAGAAATTTGATTTATGTAGGACAGCTTGATGGAGAAGAATATAGTACAACCTTTTCAGGCTGTGAATGGAAGATTACCAAAAGAGCACTCGTCATTGCTCGTGATAAGAAGACTGATACTCTCTATGTAACCTCAGATTTAGAGAATATCATTGCAGTAGCAGTTACTGATAGAAAATCAAACTTATGGCACCAAAGGCATGATCATATGAGCGAGAAAGGGATGAAGACACTTTTGTCAAAAGGAAAATTGCCAGATCTAAAGAATGTAGATGTCGGACTATGTGAAGATTGCATCTTTGGAAAACAAAAGAAAGTCAGTTTTGCAAAGATTGGCAAGACATCCAAGGCAGAAAAGTTAGAGTTGGTTCATACTGATGTATGGGGACCATCTCCAGTTCAATCTCTTGGAGGCTCATTATATTATGTCACCTTCATTGATGATTCTACAAGAAAGATGTGAGTTTATTTTCTGAAGAAGAAATCAAAAGTATTATACCTTCAGAAAATGGAAGGCCATGGTAGAAAATGAGACTAGTTTGAAAGACAAGCGATTGAGGTCTGATAATGGAGGAGAATACAGAAATAATAGATTCAGAGATTTCTACGTAAACAATGAGATCAAGATGGAGACAACAGTTCCCATGACACCGCAGCATAATGGCGTAGTAGAGCGCATGAATAGAACTCTGAATGAACGTGCCAGAAGCATAAGGATACATGTCGGATTGCCCAAATTGCTATGGGCTGAAGCTATCAACACTACAGCTTACCTGATCAACTGGCCCTCAGTTTCCTTGGATGGCAGAATACCAGAGGAAGTTTGGAGCAAGAAAGAAATAAACTTTTCACACTTAAGAGTGTTTGGTTGCATTTCTTATGTACACATAGATTCTGTTGAAAGAAGCAAACTTGATGCCAAGTCCAACAAATGTGACTTTGTTGGTTATGGTGGTGATGAGTTCGGTTACCGATTCTGGGACTACGAAAATTGAAAGTTCATCAGAAGCAAAGATGTCATTTTCAATGAGAATGTGATGTACAAAGACATGTCAACCATAGAAAAGTAGCTCCAATACCAAAGCTGAAACAAGGAATTACTAGCTCGGGAGATTCTGGAAATGATGTTCAGATCAATCCTGAAGCAGTTCAATAAGAACCACACACACCAGAACTGAGACGCTCCTCTAGAATTCCTAAACCAACCCAACTTTATTCGCCTTTTTTGCATTACTTGTTGTTGACTGACAATGGTGAACCATAGTGCTAGATGAAGCAATACAGTGGAGGATTCAGTCAAGTGAGAATCTTCCATGAAAGATGAGATGGACTCGCTTATGTCAAATCAGATGTGGGAATTAGTTGAATTACCACCAGACAAGAAAGCGCTCCATAACAAGTGGATTTACAGAATCAAATAAGAGCACGATGGGAGCAAACGCTACAAAGCAAGATTGGTTGTCAAAGGTTTTCAGCAAAAAGAAGGTATTAACTATAATGAAATTTTCTCTCTAGTTGTGAAACTGTCTACAATCAACTGGTGTTGAAAATTGTAGCTGCAGAGAATCTACATCTTGAGCAGTTAGATGTGAAGACAGCTTTCCTTCATGGTGATTTGGAGTAAGAAATATATTTGAGGCAACCAGAAGGCTTCATAGAGACAGACAAGAAAAACCTAGTATGCAAGTTGAAGAATAGCTTGTATGGTTTAAAACAAGCACCCAGACAGTGGTACAAGAAGTTCGATAGTTTCATGGGTAGCAGTGGTTTTACCATATGCCAAGCAGATCATTGTTGCTACATCAAGAAGTTCGACAACAACTTCATTATTTTATTGTTGTATGTTGATGACATGCTCGTTACAGGCTCAGACATGTAAGAGATTATAAACTTGAAGCAAAAATTGTCGAAGCAGTTTGCTATGAAGGATTTGGGCGCTGCAAAGTAGATTCTTGGGATGAGGATTAAGAGAGACATAAAGTCGGGGACTTTGATGTTATCACAGGCTGAGTACATCAACAAAGTACTCTCCAGGTTCAACATGCAAGATACTAAACCAGTAAGTACACCTTTAGTGTTCATTTTAGACTCTCCAAAGAACAGTCACCAAAGACGGAGAAAGAACATGCATACATGGTGAAGGTGTCGTATGCCTCAGCAATTAGAAGTCTGATGTATGCCATGGTTTGCACTAGACCAGATATTGTTCATGCAGTGGGAGCTGTTAGCAGGTACATGAATAATCCGAGCAAGGTACACTGGGAAGCAGTCAAATGGATCCTCAGATATCTGTGGGGTACCACAAACAAATCACTTTATTTCAAAGGTGGAGATACGATACTGACAGGCTATGTAGATGTTGACTTAGCCGGAAATGTTGACATCAGAAGGAGCACTATAGGGTATGTATATACTCTAGGAGGAACCGCAGTAAGTTGGGTTTCTCAACTACAGAAGATAGTTGCTCTCTCCACAACTGAAGTAGAATATGTTGTTGTTACGGAAGCCATCAAGGAGATGGTTTGGCTCTAAAGTTTTTTGGAAGAGTTAGACAAGAAACAAGAAAACAATGTCTTGTATTGCGACAGTCAAAGTGCTATCAATCTACCAAAGAATCCGTCTTTTCATTCCAGGACGAAGCACATACAATTGCGATATAATTTTATCCGGTCTCTTCTGGAAGATGGGATTTTAAAACTTGAAAAGATTAGTGGAGCTCAAAATCTAGCAGACATGTTAACAAAGACGGTGACTACGAACAAACTGAAGTTGTGTTCAGCTTCAGTTGGCATGCAAGAGTAACAAGACCAGAAATGATGATGCATTGATCGAGGTGTGAAGACAGATTAAAATCAGTCTTCAAGTGGAAGATTGTTGGAAAAGAGTCAAAATTGGAAAAAGTCAAAATTAGTGGGCAATTTTCGGTGGATTTGTTGGCAGAAGAAATAGGGGCACAAGTGCATGGTTTTTCAACAAATGAGGGCACCGATTCGGTGCCCCAATTTTTTATTGAATTGCAATAGGGTTAATTACATTTTAGTCCATGTACACTTTAGGGTATTTACAAGATTAGTCCTTAAGCTTCAACTATAAATACCCTAAACCATTTAGCTTCAAAATCATCCCAAATCATTTCTTTCTCCCAATACTAGAGAGCTTTCTTGTGAGTAGTGAGTGTTTTGTAAACACCTGTAAATTTTCTCTCTTTAGTAAAAGATCTGCAGCAGTCCGGAGACGTAGTCATAATTGGCTGAACTCAGTTATCAATTTCGGGTATTATTTTTTCATTTTTTTTCGCATTTCATTAATCTGGTTATAGGAAAATTACTCGTACGCGGCTTATTCCCAACACTAGGGTCAGGTTGTCAAACGAAAATATGGATAGTTTGGGACTTGTCTTGATCAAAATAAAGCGATTGGGGATTTTAATGTTGATAAGACATCAGTAGAGAAAGTAACCCGCTTAGTAATCAGGTAATTTAAAATGTCAACGCTCTAGTAAGTTTAGTTAAGTCATTGGTACAAGCGAGTGAAAATTCTTCTGCATCGGTAGCCAACATTCACAGGCCAGCCATGAGCAATGAAACTCCTAAGCTAGAACGTTTGAGGATTTGGGATGCATCGGACGGTTTGTCGTATTCGGTTTTTCTAAGAGACACTAACTTTTCTGTAGCTTTCTTCATAGAAAATAAGCTATAGAACTTGGGTATCGTGAAAGTGTGTAAATCGTTGGGTTTTTTGCATGGTATTAAAGTTGAGTCGAATGGGACTCAGGGAGGTTTGTGCCTCTCTTGGAAGCCAAATTGTGTTGTCATGTTACATTCATTTTCTTGTTCTCATATTGATGTGCTCATTAAGGATGATTCTGATGGATTTACGTACAGGTACACTGGGTTTTATGGTACTCCGAGGAAGCTCGTTGGAATAAATCTTGGGACCTCATGCGGGAGATGAATATTGACCCTATTTTGCCTTGATTGGTGATTGGCTATTTTAAGGAGATTATGTTTGCTTATGAGAAGGAAGGGGGTCTTGTCCAAAGTGAGCATCAAATGTGCTTTTTATGAGACCTTAGAGAGAGTGGTCTTTTATATGTCAATTTCTTGGGTTCGTGGTTTATATGGGAACGTGGTTGTCAAGCGTTCACAAATATCCGTGAACGTCTTGACCATGGAGTGGCGAATACAGTTTGGATGAATCTTTTCCCTAACTTTACAACATGTCTTGCATTATTGTTTTAATCATTATCCCATTCTGTTGAATACCGATGGGTCTTCTACCATCAATCGTGGTTGACACTTTAAGTTTGAGGCCTCACGGTTACTTAAGGATTCTTGCGAGGCAGAGGTGATTCAGTTGTAGGAGGAAGATATTGGATTAGTGTCGGAGAAATCACATCATGTTTGTATTGGCTTGGATAAATGGTTTAAGGACACGTGTATGATAAAACGCTTGGCAACGGTAGATCTACAAAAATATATTGCCGACCTTCTGGAGTAAGTTTCGTCTGATGAGGTTTTGGGTGATATTGTTGATACAAAGTTACGACTCAATCTGGAGGTGGACAAGCAAGAGTTGCATTAAGAGCATAGGACTCGTGTTAACTAGCTTAAATATGGGGATAATAACATGGCACTTTTTAATAGAGTTGTGCTACTTTGTAGGTGAAAAAGTAGGATTGTTTCGCTTGAAGATGAAGATGAGAGGATCATTGAAAGTGAGGTCGGTATGAGCGAGTTGGCGAAGAAGTAATTCTAATCTTTATTCACCACGTCAAACCTGAAGGTTCACGATAACATCTTGGTTAGCATTGAGTGTTGTATATCTCCTACAATTAATGGAGATTTGCTTCGCGATTTCACAATCGATGATGTGGTTTGTGCAATGAAAACTATGAGTCTGCTGAAAGCTTCTGGTGAGGACGATTTAGGTGCGTTATTTTATTAACATTTTTGGCATATAGTCGGCTCTAAAGTTATCGATTACTATATTGGCTTAATCTGTGTATGATATGATATAAGGGATATAAATCATACACATATTATCCTTATTTCAAAAGTTACAACATTGAGGAAGTTAGGCAAGTTCTACCCAATTATTCTTTGTAATATTCTTTTTAAAATTGTCTCGAAGATGTTAATACACCACAAGCAAGCCCTGCACTTGTGCATTGATGAGGTACAAAGTGTTTTCGTCCCAAGGCGTTTTATTACGGATAACATAATCACTGCCTATGAGATGCTACACTCATTCTAAATGAAGAGAGATGGTCGCACGAGGGTACTTTTCTTTAAAGTTCGATATGAGCAAAGCGTATGACACAGTAAATGACGCTTTCTTTGAGATATCTTAGAGAGGATGAGTATTTTGCAAAGATGGATTGATCAGCTTTGAAGGTATGTCAAATGTGGCTTGTATTCGATTGTATTTAATGGACTCGCGAGCGATATTTTTGAATGTTGCGGAAGACGGCTATCGGATAGAGCAAAATCACAACTGATAATTTGAGAAAATAAAAATTGAAGATAAAAGAGACACAAATTTTACGTGGAAAACCCCTAAATAATATAGGGTAAAAACCACAGGCAACAGTAGAAGAATTTCACTATGAGAAAATAGGAATTATAACTTCTCTCGATCGACCAAGGAGAAAACAATGATAATTCTCTCTTGATAAAAAGGAGAAAACAACTCTCAAGAAACTCTTTAAATTCTCTCTAGTATTGGAAGAAAGCTAGAATGCTTTGGGATGGTTTTGAAGCTAAATGAGCTAAGGTATTTATAGTTGAAGCTTTAAGGACTAATTTGTAAATACCCTAAATTACAATGACTAATTACATAGTTTTACCATCCAAAATTTTCAACAATTTGGTGGCCAAATTTGACCAATTT
The DNA here is from genome assembly GCF_006381635.1 of Hibiscus syriacus. Lineage (NCBI taxonomy): Eukaryota > Viridiplantae > Streptophyta > Magnoliopsida > Malvales > Malvaceae > Hibiscus > Hibiscus syriacus. The sequence goes on from NW_024061782.1 coordinate 758,123, forward strand.
TGCTGCCCCATTAATGCCACCAAATTGCCACCCATAATGTTGACTAATGATGCAATTTGGTGTGCCAATTTTCAACAATCTCCCACTTGAAGATTTGATTGGAACAATCATATCTTCACACCATTCTTTCTACCTTGTACCTTTCAGGTTTCTTACGTCTCTGACAGGCCACAGGAGGATCGACACCAGATAAATTTATCAGTGTTGATCGCATTCGTCATAAAATCTGCTATGTTGTCTTTGGTATGGATCTTCTGCATATCTAATGTCCATTCTTCCACCTTTTCACGAATAAAATGGTATTGAACTCGTATGTGCTTTGTCCTTGAATGAAATGCTGGATTCCTTGCTAGATGCAAGGCACTTTGACTGTCACAAAACAGAGAGACATACTCTTGATTGTGCCCAAGCTCCTCCAATAGCATTTTTAACCATATTGTTTCTTTACTGGCTTGTGTAGATGCTACATATTCTGCTTTTGTTGTGGATGTAGCCACAACTGACTGCAATTTTGAAACCCATCTTATAGCTCCACCAGCAACTTTAAACACATATCTTATAGTAGATTTGTTTTTATCCAAGTCCCCTGCATAGTCAGAATCTACATACCCATTGATTAGTAAGTTTGATCCTTTGTAATATAATGCAATATTTGAGGTCCCTTTGATGTATCTCAGGATCCTCTTTACTGTATTCCAATGCTCTTTTCCTGGATTCGCCATGTACCGGCTAACCACTCCCACTGCTTGTGCAATGTCTGGTCTTGTGCATATCATAGCGAACATTAAACTTCCCACTGCTGATGCATTCGGTACTCGAGAAATCTCCATCCTCTCTTCTTCACTGCTAGGACTCATACTGGAGGATAATTTGAAGTTAATAGGAAGAGAGGTAGAAATTGGCTTACAATCTTGCATGCTGAATCGTGACAAGATTTTCTTCAAGTAATTCTTTTGTGAAAGCCAAATCTTCCTATTACTTCTGTCTCGGTGAATTTGCATCCCTAGAATCTTGTTTGCTGATCCCAAGTCCTTCATTTCAAATTCCCTAGCCAGTTGTGCCTTCAATTCTTCAATATGATCTTCGTTGGGTCCTGCAACAAACATGTCATCCACATACAATAGCAAAATAACAAAATCGTTATCACCAGACCTCTTGAAATAAGCACAAGGGTCTGCATTAAGTCTGTTGTATCCAAGGCACATAATGACAGAATCAAATCTCTTATACCAACACCTCGGCGCCTACTTTAGACTGTACAAAGATTTGTTCAACCTGCAAACCAAGTTCTTCTTTTCTTTTTCTTCAAAACCTTCAGGCTGGAGCATATAAATTTCTTCTTCAAGATTTCCATGAAGAAAAGCTGTTTTAACATCTAGCTGCTCTAGATGTAAGTCCAATGTAGCACACATTGCCAAAACTACTCGAAACTGTTTTAGTCCGACCACATGAAAAAATATTTCATTGAAATCAATACCTTCTTTTTGAGCATATCCTTTGACCACCAGTCTTGCACGATACCTCTCAACTTGATCGTCACCATTTCGCTTGATTTTGAAGACCCATTTGTTACCAATTGGCTTCCTTCCTTGTGGTAGTGGCACAAGGTCCCATTTAATATTTTTATGAAGGGCTTCAATTTCTTCTTGCATCGCCATCATCCACAGTGAAGCATCTGAGTTGTTTATTGCCTCCTGGTATGTTGATGGCTCACCGTCCTCTATTAAAAGGCAGTATGCAATATTACCTTTTATAACATAATCTGAGTGCCAATTGGGACCTCTTCTCACACGATCTGATTGACGAGTTGTTGGAGCTTCAGAACTCTCTGGTTCTTGTTCATCATGTGTTGGTTCTGTTTCAGAAGAATCTCCTTGTTAAAACTCTTTTTCCACATGTATCTGAGTAGTCTATAACTTTTCAACGCTATCATCGTCTTCTTTTCTTTGTAGTTTATCTTCTACAAAGATAACATCTCTACTGATGATCACTTTGCGGGCAGTGGGATCCCACAAACGATACCACTTTAATCCATCAGCATACCCTAAGAATTTGCATTTCCTGGATTTTGGATCCAACTTTGAAATTTCTTGGGAGTTGTACATCACGTACACTATACTTCCAAATACATGGAGGTTTGAATAATCAGTTGGTTTTCCAGTCCACATCTCCATTGGTGTCTTCAGCTCTATTGTAGTTGATGGAGCTTGATTCACCAAATAACAGACGGTATTGACTGCTTCTGTCCAGAATGATTTTTCTAGGCCTGCATCCCTCAACATTGCTCTTGTTCTTTTTAACAAGGTTCTGTTCATCCGCTCTGCCACTCCATTTTGTTGAGGAGTGTTCGCCACTGTGAACTGTCTTTTGATGCCTTCTTTCCTGCAAAAGTCATCAAATTCTTCGCTTGTGTATTCTCCTCCATTATCTGTTCTGAAACACTTGATCTTATTTCTAGAATCAAGTTCCCCCGCGCTTTGAAGTTTTTGAAAGTTGAAAACACGTTTGACTTCTTCTTAATAGGGTACACCCAACATCTCCTAGAGTAGTCATCAATAAATGAGACAAAGTATTTTGCTCCACCTAGGGATGTTACTGGTGCTTGCCATACGTCAGAGTGAACCAATTATAAAACACTTTTGCCTCTAGAATTTGATGTGTTGAATTTCAACCGGTGCTGCTTACTTATTATGCAATGCTCACACAAAGTAAGTGATTCCTTTGTTAAGCCTGGAAGTAGCTTTTGCTCCACAAGGACTTTCATTCTTTGTTCTGACATGTGTCCAAGTTTCTTATGCCATAGCATTGCAGAATCTGAACTACATGAGGCAACAAAGGCTTCTGCTTCTAGCAATGTCTCTCCCTTCAGCATGTACAAGTTTGCAACTATCTTTTCACCTTTCAGCACCACAAGCGCTCCACGGAACACCTTCATGATTCCTTTCCGTGTTTCAATCTTGCTAGCATTATTATCCAACAGTCCGTAGGATAATAAATTTTTCTTCAGACCTTTCACGTGCCGCACATCTCGAACAACTTTAATTGTTCCATCATACATCTTCAATTTGATGGTTCCCATGCCAACAATCTCTAAGGCATGATCATTGCAACTATACACAGATCCTCCTGAGACAGGTTCATAATGATGGAACCATTCTCTTCTTGAGGCCATGTAATATGTTGCTCCTGAATCAATGAGCCATATATCTGCAAATCGTTTTCTTCCTTCCACGGTGGTTGACGCTTCACAACATAGAGCATCTCCATCATATGAAGTGTTTGCGGTATTGCATTGTGTATTGGAGTTTTTATTTAGACTCCAACAATCCTTCTTCAAGTGACCCTTCTTTCCATAGTTGTAACACTTTAAATTCTTCTTTCTTCTCGACTTCGATCTACCATGTTTGTGACTGCTGCTTTGGCCACGTTCTGTTGATCTCCCTCTCATCGTTGTCAACGCTTCTGCTTGTTGCAAATTTACTTGTATGTCTTCCTTGTTCTTGCCCGATTTTCTTCTTGTAGAACAGTAGCTGCAACGTCATCGAATACTAGACTGGTGACATTACTGTTTGTCAAGTTGATGATGAGTTGATCATACGAATCCGGTAGACTTTGAAGTAGAAGTTCAGCACGTTCTTGTTCTCATATTTTACAGCTTAAGGATGTAAGCTGAGAAAATAAAGTGTTCAGTATATTTAAGTTCTCTGTCGCTGAAGTAGATTCTGGCATACAGAGAGTGTACAATTTTCTCTTAAGGAAAATTTTATTGTGCAGCGATGTGGCCTCGTACAGTTTGGTGAGATGATCCCATATCTCCTTAGCTGTCTTCTTCTCTCGATACTTGACAATACTTCATCTGCTAATGCTAGATGAAAGTTTTCCATAGCATTTTCGTTTATTTCGATCCATTTGTTGTCGTCTGTGAAATCTACTGGCCTTTCGTTGATAGCTGCTAGACAACCGTATTTCCTCAGGATGGCCTTCATCTTCAATTTCTACAATGAGAAATTTCTCCCATTGAACTTTTTAATATCAAATTTCGTTGCCATTGCTTCGTTTACGGATAGCTCCCACTATTTCACTATCGTGAATAGTTCTTTGGAACCTTCAAAGAATGGGTACTAACTTCTTACTTTCTTATGTTAGAGGATCCACCTTTTGGTGGCAACCACAAAGACAATAAGTAGATATTACACACTCTAATCTGGCTCGGATACCAATTGTTGCGGAAGACGACTATCGATAGAGTAAAATCGCAACTGATAATTTGAGAAAATAAAAATTGAAGATAAAAGAGACACAAATTTTACATGAAAAACCCCTAAATAATATAGGGTGAAAAACACGGGCAACGGTAGAAGAATTTCACTATGAGAAAATAGGAATTACAACTTCTCTCGATCGACCAAGGAGAAAATAATGGTAATTCTCTCTTGATAAAAAGGAGAAAACAACTCTCAAGAAACTCTCTAAATTCTCTCTAGTATTGGAAGAAAGCTAGAATGCTTTGGGATGGTTTTGAAGCTAAATGAGCTAGGGTATTTATAGTTGAAGCTTTAAGAACTAATTTGTAAATACCCTAAATTACAATGACTAATTGCATAGTTTTACTATCCAAAATTTTCAATAATTGGTGGCCAAATTTGACCAATTTTGCTACCCCATTAATGCCAACAAATTGCCACCTATAATGTTGACTAATGATGCAATTTGGTGTGCCAATTTTCAACATTGAACCCCATCGGGTCTTTGACAGGGTGATCCACTTAGTCCTTATTTGTTCCTTATTTTTAGCGAGGGGTTGTCATCTTTGTTTCGTCGAGCTTCTATGATGGGCAAATTTTATGGGGTCAAATTGAATCGATATGCATCAAGGATACCTCCTTTACTCTTTACAGATGATTGTCTTATTTTTTGTGAGGCCTCAGCGTCCAATGCTATTACAATGAAGGAGATTTTGCGCATCTATGGTACTAGTTCTGGTCAAGTGGTGAATTTTGACAAATTAGGCATCGTCTTCAGTTCAAATGTAATTGAAAAGAATCAGAATAAGGTTCGTCGTATTCTTGATGTCACAAATACAACTAATCCGGAGAAGTATCTGGGTATTCCGGATTTTCGGTCTACTCGACCTGACTCAAAAATTATAAATTCTCTACCCCACTTTTTGAGATAAAATCCAAACCCAACCAAAATAATATATTTATTAAAAAAATTATTTAATAAAATATGTATTTAATTGAAAGAAATAATATATAGATGTGTATTATTGTAAGTATCCCTAAATACAAAGGTAAAATTATAATTTTTTCAGGTCGGGTCGATTATTTTTCACCCTAAATTCGAACTTGATTTGATCCGAACAGAATATTAAAAAAATCAACCTTACTCGATACGAATCTATTTTTTTTAAATCTAACACTATTAGGTTGGGTCGGGTCAAAATCCCTCAGGTTCGAGTCCCATGCCATCTATACGTCTGAAGACAGACAATGGTTTGACCCTCCATAGACTCTCTTTGCTTCGATGAGTGTTGGCCACGTTAGATCTACCTCTGTTTCATTCTCCTTGCTGCATGCTGTCACTGATTATTTGATTTCGACGTAAGGATGTCAAAGAGTTGATTGTTCTTGTTTTTTTTAGTTGTATATTAGCCCGCCTTTCCTTGGACATTACCAAAGTAAATATAAAACAAAAGTTAAAAGTAAACTCAAAAAAGGGAATGCCTAACTAAATACGAACTAAATAAGCTAAGAAACGGCGTGATCAGAAATTTAATAAGATAATTAATAAATTCGGTAAAGCACTACCAGAAATGTTATAGACTCGTAATGTTGTAGATGGAAAACATGAAGAACTATTAAAAAATTTGGTACCCAGTAAACTTTGGTTATTGGTAGGTATCGATACACATATATAAGTATCCATACTTATTTTATTGTGGAAAATACTAATTTAGGGTTATCTTTTGAGTGATTTTTAAGATATTAATTTAGTAATTATAAGCATTAATGACTTATTTTTATGTTATGGTATATATTATTATTAAATTTAAAATAATAAACATAGATCACTACAACAATACAGGTTTTTAGTGTCGTTTTTCAGTCATATAGTGGTGTTTTTAAGCGCCACTAAAAACCCTTGTGGCGAAACAAAAAAATCGCAAGAAGCACCGGTAAAACCAAAACCGCAAAAGGTAGCGGCATGCCACTATATATCTTTTCTTTTGTGGCGTTTGTAAAAAAATGCCGCTAAATGTTATGACATATAGTGGCGTTTGTTCCTAAAAACACCGGTAATGGTAATTACATATAGTGGTGTTTATGAATGTAAACGTTGCTATTGACTATGGCTATAGTGACATTTTCTGTATAAACGCCACAGAAGATCTATAACTTTAGTGGCGTTTTTTTCTAAAATGTTGGTATTGAGTATGTATTTAGTGGCGTGTTTTATACAAACGCCGCTAATTAAAACTGATTTTTCTTATGCTATTTTCTTTCTTTTGTTACCCAAATTTAAAATTTTACATGTAGCATTATCCAATAAACTTGACAACCATACCAACAAACTTGAAATCCATAACAACCAACTTGAAATCCATAATAATAAATCAAAGTTTATATTAACGTAAAATATAATGTAGTTCAACATTGTTAACTAAAACCCCTAAAGAATATATCTAAAATAACATCTAAGATGGTGAACTCTAGGGTTGATTTTATCGTATCATCTGCATCATAGCTTGAAGTCGATTTTCAAAGTCTTCACATTTTTTCTGATATGTTGCTTCCCTCGCTTCAATTTCGACTTTATTTGAGCAACTTTTTGATCCATTTCAGCCAACTATTGTTTTAAACGACTAACTTTTAATTGGGAAGACTGATTTGTGATGACATGTACTGAGATGAACTGGATTCAAAATATTTGGTTGGAGTAACGAATGATCCTTGATAGCAAACCCGACCATATCTTTCAGGACCCAAAACTTCATTAATAACTTGATTTTCGATGTCATCCACATTAACAGTACCATGACTTGAAGCCGTAGCTTCATATCCGCTTTTATCCCTCAATTTTTCTGAATAATCAATTCAATAATTATTTTAAATTAAAATGTCATACTATAGATATAAATTTAACATAATTCAAATCTTGTGTCCAATAAATGTACTATAATTTCTGTAGCTTCATCAGTCATAGGAGTGTCATCCTTTTTTGTATGTGTCATGTTGAAGAGCTTTATTTGTCCAACTTTACAACCAGACGTATTTTCCTACAATGTAGAATAAAAATTAAGTCTTGCAAAAAATTGATTAATAATATAAATAATTTTCGTTACTTTGTGCTACCAATTGTAAATCACTATGTCAACAATCAATAATACCTCATCATTAGCTATACAAGCAAAACTCTTCGATCCAGTTGTTTGAGTAAACTTTTGTTATTGTCTGCTAGCAACACCAACATGCTCTTGGTCCTAAAATTTTAAATTTGTACTTATAAAGTCAATATTATAATGACATTATTTTGTTTTTGAAAAATACATCATACCTGTCATTTCTTTGAACTCCAAAACCTGATTGCGTCTTCTCATTGATACCTGAGCATTCCAGGTGGGATAGTTTGCAGCTTCTCTTCAAGGCTGAGATCATTCTTGAAGTATTTCTTTTTTAAAGAACTCTTGTGGTCTCTCATCTCTTCCCTAACGCTTGCTTCAAATAATCGTCTAAGACCTCTAAAGAAATTTCTCCTACAAATAACATAAGTGTTCAAAGTAAATATAAATTACTATTTAATTGTTATGGATTATCTACTATAATGACATTATTACTTTAACAAAATCCAAAGCCTGATTTTTGTTACTATTTTTCATTTCACGCCATGACTCATAATTGATCGGTAAAAGATTAGCATTACGTGCAACCATGCCTAAGTAACCAGATAGAAGATGTGCTTCTGGGCCAATAGGTTGCCGTCATCGTTTCTTGAAACTTTCACACGGTTCCCATGAGAAAGTTGGTATAATTCCTTCAACATTGTACGTCTTCTAGTCTTGCGTGTTCGACCATTTTCAACTATATAAGAAATAATTAAATGTAAGTTTTCAAAATGAACCATCAATTAAAGAACGTGTCGAACATTACCTTCAATTTCTACAACTTCTTCAACAGTAATCGGAACTTCCGAAGAGCCAACAACAATCGATTCCTCATTAAATGTAAATCACTTAATTTTCTCCTAGGTATGATATATGTAATAAACAAACAACAATTAATAAATTAAAATATAAAATCTTACTACATTGTTATGTCATATCAATTCTCATAAATATCTTCATCCACGTCCTCCCGAACACGTTGAAATTGTGTAGTATCAGTGATAGTTTCATCTAAGTTTTGTGCTATAAAGGTAAAGCTTCTGATCTTGTTTCAATGTCATCTCTACTTCCACCCCCGATGTTTATCAAGTCTCTGGGGGTATTACGGAGCACAACATACCAACCTTCATTATCACTCGAATAATGAAATTAGTGTTCGAGATACATACCTTGAACTTTCAATCATTATCTCATACCACTATAAATATACAATTTAACATTCGAAACAACAAATATAGAACATACCAATATCAATAATCACTTAGTTGGAGCTAATTTAACTTATCAAATTTGAACTATGATCCACTAATTTATTTCTTGAGTTGAGTACATATGATTCACCCTTAATTTATTTAAAAATTATGTTAAGCAACTATGATATAGCTATGCAAAACATTTCAAAACATAATCAATTAGAAACATATGAAACGAGACAACTTTGCTAACCTAGTACTTGCGTAATTTAGATATCTTTTATATCTAAAAGATTATATTATTTCACACTTTAATTTGGTAAACATGTATCCATTTTTCATGCTCAATTACATTCAGTTTCTAACCTACAATGTAGTTACTTTATCAAAAAAACAAATATGGGTAGAATATTAAGCCTTATTTACACTTAGTTAGGACATTTAAACTGTCAATTTAAGCACTTGTTAAGTTCCTAAAAACACGTCAATTTAGTCCGTTGCATTTACAAGTTAGGACAGTTACACTGTCAATTTAAGCACTTATTAAGTAGCTAAAAACATGCAATCAAACATGAATACTATACCAGAATAGACTAATAATGCATCATGTTTCAGGTTTATCCTTGGTGCAAATCTTTATTGATCTCTTTATTCATTTTATACAACAAATTTTCAGCTTAATAAAGCAGCGTAGAATACTTATAAAATAAAATCTAGAAAAATATTGCTCTTATTTATGTTTAATATTAAGTACCTGAACGATTAATTAACATAACAACTTAATAAATTTAATGCCATCAGCTACTTGTTGCGTATTGTACACAAAAAATTATAACCCTTGCATGATCCAATTTCAACAAAACAATCCCCGAAGAGAATAGTTTACAAACCAAACTATGTTCATCACAATTCACTTACCAAAATGAACATTTATACATATAAATTTTTTGACAATACTCTATATAGTCATGGCTCTTGGACAATTGAAACTCATATCTTAAATCTTTATAAACTGTATAAAAAATAATGAAATACCAGCTAATGCATATTCAGACATTTCTTCATTTCAAGTTACACTTACCATTACTTTTGGAATTACAAGCGATATTGATTCAAGTGGTTTCATCATTCGCCTACTCTTAATCTTTGAATTTTGAATCCATAACTTGAATTTAAACTCAACTCATTAAATTCACAATTACAACACAAATATAACAATTGATTAATGTTTCTATTTATAAGTACCAACTAAGGTAAATATTATGAGAAAAATTCATAAATAACCCCACCTTAATTATATGATGATCTAACTCCTTTCTTTTTTGATAATTCTCTATCAAATTCTTTCGAATTAGCTATTGGGTTCTAAGATTTCGAAATTATCTCCTTCTAATCTTCTTTTATTTTGGTACCTCATTTAGCTGAACTCTCTTCTCCTTATTTATTGTGCTTCTTAACTTCTTAAAGAAGCCAACTTTTGGTGGATACTCCCTACAATAACATACTGTTATTTTGAAATTATTATTACCTTTCTTTATTAATATTAAAAAATATTATTAGTTCATAACACTGTTATAAGAATAATGAATTTCCTTTAAGATTATCTAAACCCACCGATAACTTAACAAGCAAACCTTCCACCCACAGAGGCATTCAATGGAAACCTAGAAGAAGAATGATGAACATAAGCTTAAATAAAGATCAAAAGAAATAGCCAAATGAGCATACCAAGGTATGGGAAGAAGAAAATTTTGAATTTATCGTCAAGTGATAGAGCATATTGCAAGAAACAAGTTGGACGGTTTTGGACCACGAAAATGGCAGAGTACGAAGTAGAAAAGAGACATACATATTGGTGATTGAAAACCGACGATGGCGGCGTGATGTTGTAGTTGTGGTGATGGTGCACGGTGGTGACTTCACTGTGATGACTGGGCATTAGAGGAAAATTAGAAAAAAATGGGAATGAAACAATTAGGGATTTGGAGCTCGATGGGTTAAAAGGATTGTACAATTGCGATGTTTATTACAAAAACGCTGCTAAGTGTATGACTACGGGTTCATTACAAAAACGCCGTTAAAGTGCATGATTATTGGGCGTTTATTACAAAAACGCCATTAAAGTGCATGACTATTGCGGCATTTATCGAAAACGCCACTAAAATGCATGATTATTGCGGCATTTATAAAAAAACGCCGCTAAGATGCATGACTATTGGGCGTTTATTACAAAAGGGTTGCCTTATAAGAGACAATCGCAGCATTTTTACTAAAAACACCGCTAATGTTTTTTTTTTGTGGTGTTTTACCCGTAAACACCATTTTTTGTTCAAATTTTGTGGTGTTTTAGTTAAAAACGCCGTAAAAAACCGCTACCGAACAGTTTTGATGTAGTAAATATTATATATTTATTATTATCTTTAGTTAAAATTGTTAAATTTAAATTCTAAATAAAATTTTATAAAAAATCTAAATAATCAAATAATTTTTTGTGTATATGAAATTATTAAATTAATGTTGTAGGTGAAAAATATGAAGAACTATTAAAAAATTTGAAACATAAATTGCATAGCTTTTGTATCCATACTTACTCTAAACGAATGAATATTGTTTCGACAGTAAGCTATGTCCAACTATTGTCCTGAAAAAGTATCTATACTTATACTGTATGTATCGATACTTATATTTAAAACTTAATCGGTTAAAATAAAATAGGCGATACCTATTATGTTAAGTTTCTTTGAAGGTTTCTAATAATGTAAACAGTAAAATAAAATAGGCGCTACCTATTATATTAAAATACCTATTGGTTTGTTTAAAGGTTACTAATAATATAAACGGTAAAATAAAATAAGCACTACCTATTGCGTTAAACTACCACGGTTTGTTTAAGGCTACTAATAATATAATCGGTAAAATAAAATAGGCGTTACCTATTACGTTAAACTAATTACCCGTTTGTTTAAAGGTTAATAATAAGGTAAACAATAAAATAAAATAGACGCTATCTATTACGTTAAATAAGCACTACCTATTACTTTAAACTAGCTATCGATTTGTTTAAAGATTAATAATAATGTAAACAGTAAAATAAAATAGGTGCTACCTATTATGTTAAATAGGCACTACCTATTACGTTAAATAAGCGTTACCTATTACGTTAAACTAGCTACTGATTTGTTTAAAGGTTAATAATAATGTAAACGGTAAAATATATACAACTTAACCATTTGAAATATTTTTTTTAAAATTCGAAAGTATTGATACTTGTAGGTTGATGTGAGGGGTGGAATTCATCAATTTTTTCAAAAATATCGATACATCATATATCAATTATCGATATTTTAACATTCATCAATTTTTTCAAATGCTAAAGTCTCGATAACAGTCATAAAAAAATCTAAAATTCTAAAGTATCGATATAGGGTATTAATAATTTTCCTGAATACATACTGATACGCATACACTAAGTATATAATAATTTCCATATATCTACACTAAGTATCGATATTTTTACAAAGATATTTTAACGGAATTTTGTAAATAAGTTTCGTAACCGGTTTTCGTCCTGGCACGAATTTTTACTTGGCAGGAAAAATAATGTGGATACAAAATAATTAAAAAAAATGGTTTGGAGTCGCCATCGGCCTTTTGGGTTAGGTAGGTCGAATACCTAAAAATTACCTTTTAAAAGAGTTTTCTAAGAAAACATCAGTTAAAAGATAAACTGATCCGCGTTTAACCAAAAATTCATTCTTTTTAGAAATAAAAAGGGATTCGTGGTCGGTTACGTTTAGGGAAGGATTAGCACCCCTACAACGCCCAAAATTGGTACTTATTAATTATAAATTGTCTCTATTATTGAAATTTAAAGTTTAAAAATATATTTATTCCATAATTTGTTAAGTTTATTAATATAATTTTAAGATAATATATTAATATATATATTTTATTAAACAAGATATTTATTTATTTAGAAATATCAGAAAAGGGCTTCTAGGTGCTTTAAGACAACTCCTTTTTAATTTTGAATAAGTTTTAATAGAAAATAATATAAAAACAGATTTATATATTAAAATATTTATTTTTTTATTTAAAAATATCAGAAAATGGACATCCAGTTGCTTTAAGACATCCTTTTTAATATTGATAAATATATATTAAAATATGATTATTTTTCTTAAAAGTATTTTAATAGAAATAAAATAAAATAAATAAATAAATAGTACTTATTATATATTTATATGACTAACTAATAATAACATAATAATTAAAGTAATAATTTAAACTTATTGAAATTGAAATAATAATAATAATATAAATTAAATTGCAATTAAATAGTGATGAAATAAAAAAATTAAAACTATAATATCATATTCATAAATAAAATAATAACAGAATTAATTAATGACTAAAATGAAATAAAATATAAATTAGCATGCAAAAAATCGAAATAAAATAAAGAAATAACATTGGTGACCAAAATAAAAAATGCGTAAACTAGAATGGTTTATGAGTGATTAACCCACTAATTTGTGATTTAAAAAAATGCTTAAAGTACAGGGATTTTAGCGTGATTTACCCCGCAAATTAAACTAAACTCCTTAGTGACCAAAACGCAGGACGCAGAAAACATAGGAACTTAAACATAATTTAACCTTAAAAACAGTGACCGAAATGTAAAACGCGGTATAAACTAGAGTGACTTAAAAGTAAATAACCCAAAACCTAAGCTATATATATATATATATTTTTCTCTATTTGGCTAACCTATCCACTCTTCTTCATCTTTCCTCTCAGAGAGAGAAGCTCAATCTTCTCCTTCTTCCTCTTTTCATAACCGGCCGATGGCCATAAAACCCCCACACCTCGCCGCCGGCCACCGTAAATCGGTGGCCAAATACTCTTCCAATCATCCCTTACACAAAACCCGAACCTAAAATTTATCCCTAAAAAATTTTAAATCCCGATTTGGGATTTAAACTACCAAAATCCAGGCCTAACAACTCAAGCTTTTTTTCCTAATGCTTCAATCGGCGTTTCTCCGACAACCTAGACTCCGACGATGAACCCTTGGCACCGGTACAACTCACTCTTCTTTACTATTTTTTTTTATTTCAAAAAAATACAAATAAAAGTAAAATACAAATCTGAAAAATAAAAACCTTTGTTGTTTTCTGATTTTTTTTCTTTTTATTGATGCTTGATCTCCTGGTTTTTTTTACAATCTCTGTGTTTCCTCTCTCCTCTTTACACTGTAATTTTTATGGGTTATATATTAACCCATTTACATGTTTAAAACAAAAGTAATGATTGTTGTTTGTTTGGTGGTAAGCTTTAGGAGGGACAGCTGGGTTACTTGCTGAAACGTGGAGGGACAGCTGGTTTAGTGGAAGCTGTTGGAGAGTTGTTGTGGTGGAGGGGATGCTATCGTTGGTTGCTGGAAGGTGCTGGAAATGCACGTGGAGGGGCTGCTGTCATTGGTTGCTGGATAGGGAAGGTAAAAATGGTGATTACAACTGCCCCCTCTTTGCTCGTTGCTGTAGAACAGGAATGGAGCAAAGACAAAAAGCACCATTTTTAGCTTGAATTGTCCAAACGTTTGAGCTATAAGTTCTTCGTATTATGAACTCTTCTGCTGGGAATGGCGATCCACCTCCTTATGTGATGGATTTGAAAAAAGGTTAAACAATGTTGATGTTGATATATTTCTCTCTATGACGAGCCGAACAAAAGGTTGAATAAGTTCTTCCCATTATGCACTTCTTCTTCTTCTTCAGATGAGTTCTTTATTATGAACTTCTTCTGGAAATGCTGATCCTTAAAAGAGGTGTTGATTCAACTTCATATGTGATGAATTAAGATAAGGTCGAACAAGTTCTTCTCATTATGAACTTCTTCTTCCTCTCAAGATGAGTTCTTCTCATTATGAACTTATTATTCTTCTTTAGATGAGTTCTTCTAATTATGAATTTCTTCTTCCTTCTTCAGATGAGTTCTTCTCATTATGAACTCTTCCACTGGGGATGACAATTCATCTCCTTCTGTGATGTAATCTAGCAAAAAGTTTGAACAAGTTCTTCTAATTATGAACTTTTTCTTCATCAGATGAGTTTTTCTCATTATGAACTTCTTCTGAAATGTTGATCCTTGAAGGAGGTCATTGATTCAACTTTATATGTGATAAATTAAGGCAAGGTTGAACAAATTCTTCTCATTATGAATTTCTTCTCCTTCTTCTGATGAGTTCTTCTCATTATGAACATTTCTAGAAATGTTGATGTTGATCTATCTCCTTCTGTGATAAAGTCAAACAAAAGGTTGAACAAGCTCTTCTCATTATGAACTTCTTCTTCCTTCTTTAGATGAGTTCTTCTCATTATGAACTTTCTCTGGAAAAATTGATGCTGATCTATCTCCTTCTGTGATAGAGTCATGCAAAAGGTTGAACAGGCTCTTCTCATTATGAACTTCTTCTTCCTCTCAAGATGAGTTCTTCTCATTATGAACTTCTCTGGACAAATTAATGTTGATCTATCTCTTTCTGTGATAGAATCATGAAAAAGATTGAACAAGTTCTTTTCATTATGAACTTCTTCTTCATTCTTCAGATGAGTTCTTCTCATTATGAACTCTACCTGGCAATGTTGATCCATCGAGTGATGAATTCAAGCAAAATGTTGAACAAGTTCTTCTCATTATGAACTTCTTCTTCCTTCTTCAAATGAGTTCTTCTCATTATGAACTCTTCTGGAAATGTTGATCCATCAAGTGATGGATTTGAGCAAAAGGTTGAACAAGCTCTTCTCATTATGAACTTCTTCTTCCTTCTTCAGATGAGTTCTTTTCATTATGAACTTTCTCTGGAAATGTTGATCCATCAAGTGATGGATTTGAATCTTTGCTAAAATCTTTGAAATTCCTGTCAACATTTAACATGGATAAAATGAATGGAAATGCACCTATTTTTGCAAATGCCTAAATATGATGCATGAATATTAAGTTCATTTTTATTTGATTTCAAATTGGTGAACTTGGTCTTCTTCACTTCATCATTTATTGCCAGGATTACCTCTGGAATGTAGCAACTTATACTATCAAGCTTTCATTTCTGCAGAATCATCTGATCAATCTGTATCTTGGAGTCTCTTTGCTTCATTTAAGTCTCATAAGAAATGTTTCATTTGGGAACTCTTGCTGTAGTCATAAATATGACTTTGATGCCCCATTTTGTCTTGGATAAAACCAACTTTCTTTGTTGGGACTTGTGTAAAAATTCAATAAAGCTTTCATCTTTGAAAAGAGAATCTGTCATCTTTAAAAAGAGAATCTATCATCTTTGAAGAGAGAATCTATCATCTTTGAAAAGAGAATCTATCATCTTTGAAGAGAGAATCTATCATCTTTGAAGAATGTAGATGTAGATATGTCTGACTCAGCAGGGATTTATTAGGAGAGTAGAGTCTGTTCTAATTTGACTCTTGAAACACATCACAAGGAGGATTTATCCTAATTCTTTTCATGTCTTCACATCTAATCAGATCTCGAATAAGGCAACTTGGACCATATCATGTCGAGATGTTTAACAACAACCTGCCGTTCAACATTAGTTGGCTCCACTAGTTTCTTGTTGTTAAAATTATGCTTCCCTTCTATGGAAAGAAATCTTCATCATATCTCACTTCTGACCTCGAGGTTGAAGAAGACAAACTTTATCTTGGATCCATAAATGGAAATACCATATGATTGCAACATTGGTTCAGTACCAGAATAACTGGTTCGTAAAACATTTGACAACACATTCATCATCTCATATGGTTTCTGCTCAGATGTTTGTAAAGTATTTGACAAACATTCTTTATTTCTTGTGACTTATGCATAAATTTCTGGTCAGTGAAGCTCTTTGCACAGTGTTTAAAGCTTTTGTATGATGTCACAAGACCACTTGAAAACAAAAATCAGTGGGAATACAAATGGAATGCTGGCATGACCAAAAAATTGGTCAAATTCACAAGATATGTTGGTGTCGAGACACTAATTGATCTTGATATCATCTCGGGCAAGGGCAAGTGTAATACTGATCATGTTTTCTTATGTAATGAGCATTGTAGAAAGTAGAAATACTTCAGCTATAGAATTCATGTACAGAAAGATATCCGTGGAATTCTTGCTGCTAGGGATGAAACGCACATGATAAAACCCAAAATAGATGGAAACTCAGTTCATCTTAGCTAGCAATTATGATCCCAATAACAACGGAATAACAGTAATATAAGTGAGAGTCGAGTCTCCCTTTCCAATGTCATCAAGTAAGCAAAAACTGATGTGAAAATAGCTTCGTAATTCTAACAGTATGGTTGAAACTAACTGCCACGAATCTCAAAGAAATATTTCCAATCATCACCGACACACATAATGCAAAATTCAAAGCCGAGATTTTGAGGAACTGAACTCTGGATCGAGTAGTCTGCCCGGGGACCATCTTTATCCATGCAATCATGATGTAGTTTATCAAAGAACACACTGTCATGTGACACATGGTTTAAGAAGATTGGGTATTTGAAACCATACTTGCTGAGTAGATATTTGTTCAACAACATGATCATAATATAACTGCTTGATGAACAAAGCAATTATGTATAGTCAGCTCGACTATCACTGTTTCACCATTTTCATTCTTCACACCTTTCTATCTCATTGGAAATATTTGTTCAAGTCAATGATCTTGACATAGGATGTTGTGGGCCTTCAGCATGCCCCAACATTGGCTAATACAAGTGTTCAAAATGCATCAACAGTTCTGATTCTGATTGAAATGGGCTTTCAGCATGCCCTATCATTTTGCTGATAAATATTCAGAATATTTCAACATTTCTGATTCGGATTGAAAAGGGTTTTCACATGCCCCAACATTTGCTTCTTGTTAATCTGAGCCTTCAAAATGCCCCACATGTATCTGTCTGAAGTGAACTTTCGAGATGCCCAATATTTTACTTCTGATTCAACTCTCAATGTATGTTTAACTGGAATATCATGATCCTCATGAGGTCCAATTTTGACAATGCACTGTGGTGCTTGTAGCTTTCTTCATGCCCCAAATCTGTTTATCTTAAATACTCTCATTCTAGTGTCACTGAACAGCAGTGTTGTCAAGTAACTGGAGAAATTCTCTTTATGTTGTCACAAATTTAAGAAGAACTCAATCATTCTGACAGAAACGTCTGAAATGAGGTGACCATTTTCTGTATCTAGAGGGGTTTAGTCAGACAGAGCAGTAAAAATAGCTTGGTAATCCGTTCCAGACTGACACAGTGGCTTATCATCTTTCAGTGAAAGCCATCTCTGAAATATACTTTTCTGTGGGAGAGAAACCAATTTATGCAAACAGTAATCTGATGCAATAGGAAGACTACATATACAGTGGTACAGGCTTTTGAAAAATCTACACCCATGCAACATGTTGATTCTGATAATAACTCATCTGATTATGAAGCGATCTTTCAGGATGATTTCACAGATATTGATTGTTCTTTCTGATACCGAGGAAATCCTGAATTCTGATTCTGATGAGGAGAATAAACTGTTATACTTGACAAAAATAGGATATTCAGAGGTTGAGGCTTCATAACCATGGAGAGAGGTGGTCCAATTTATCAATTACAGAGTTGACAGATTTTATATGCGCTGCTCAAATGGCTAAGGCTACTGAAACACTTCTTCCGGTAAAAGATAGGAAGCCATTATGCAATGATCCCAATTACAAGAAAAAGCGAAAATTTGGGCTATGATTTTCTTAAAAAAGAAGAAGCAGAGGAAGCTTAAAAAGAAGCTTCTTAATGAAGACGATCATGCAGTTCATCTTTCAATTCTAATGATTGGTTCTGGGGTTCCTACCGAACCAGATCAGATAACTCAAAGAACACTTCTAGCAGATGTTATTAGGTCTCCTTATTTCTGCTATGAGCAAATTCATCTTTTAAATCTAATGATTGGTTTTAGGGTTCATACCAAATCAGATCAGATAACTCAAAGATCACTTCCAGAAGATGCTATTGGGTTTCCTTATTTCTGCTACGAGAACGTGGCATTTGCTCCAGTTAATGTTTGGATTGGAATATTACAGTACTTATTCAATGTAGAGCCAGAATTTGTAGATTCGAAGCATTTTCATGCTGCTACACTGAAAAGGGGCTATATTCATAATCTGCCAATTGAGAACATATTTCCTCTTATCTTGTTTTCTCCACGCACTATACATGATGCTTTTCCATTGACAAAATGGTGGCCTTACTGGGATCCACGAACAAGGTTGAAATATTTACAATCATGTACAGGAAGTGCCGAAGTGCCAGAAAGGATCTGCAAGGTTTTTGAAGCTTATGATGATGAGCCATCTTCGAGTGTCCTTAAGTATATTCTTGATGAATGCCGAAAATGGAATCTAGTATGGGTTGGAAGGAATAAAGTTGCTCCACTTGAACCTGATGAGGTGGAAATGCTTTTAGGTTTCCCTAAAAACCATACACGAGGAGGAGGATCTGCTAGAGACATGTTCCCCGGTGGTATCAATGTCCTGTCTCTTTTCTCTAGAATCAGTGATGCAGAGGCCGTCTTTTACTATCTTGACATATCTTTGAAAATAGATGTGTAAGAACTGAATGATGATTGGTTGGAGCAATTGATGAGTAGATTTGGCGGATTCAACCTTGTTGTCGATGGCATCTAGTGTAACAACCTTACTGGAAGAAATAAACATCATCAGGATGAAATAGAAGATTTTTGTTGGTGCATTTTCTTGCAATGATTGCCACAGTGACTGTCTCTTCTGATGCTCCAAAATACACACTGCCATATCCCACTATTCCCTAACCATGGAAAGGTTTAGTTGATGGTAAAATTGGTTATCTCAACTTTTGGAATCTTGTACGGCATACAAATGTAGGAATTTGTTCCAACGTCTTATTCTGTGTCATAAGTCCTCAAATTCAAATTCAACAATCTTCTGAAGGACATAATGGATATCATTTTGACAAAGAAAGTGATCGGCATAGAAGAAGTAGCAATGATGTATCAAGACTTGAGCTAACACCAGAGTGCAGGTAGTGACTTGTTCATGGTTCTATGATGTAATCTTCTAGAGAACATGAATTGATGGTTGGGAAAAATAATCTGTCTGGTGATGCTTATCACCCTCAGCATGAGATAAACGATAATCTTTCTTGATGAGCCGTTGATAATGTCATAGGAGAGTGTCACAAGTTCAATTCTCCAGACTTTCTGGTTTCTTGGACCACTTGCCTTCAAAAATGTGAAGTGCTTCATTATTCTGGCCTCGTTCATTCTTTTTCTACAACAGAGGTAGAATAATCAACAATTGCTTCAAGGACCTTCCTCATTTGATACTGTCCTGTTTAAAAATGTTTTTTTTCTCCTTTCTTTATTGAAGAATGAATGAATTTTGTAAAGTATTACCCCTTTCAGGTTCACAATATAATCAAATCATAAATAATAAGTTTAATGAATATCTAATAAATCAACTACACTTTTAAATCATTCAAAAATCATAGTCCTATGGCAAGTGTCAAAACTATTGACTGATTTAAGGTGTAGGTGGATTCTGGTAAAGTGGGTTCTTTTAAGTTGGTTCAGTATGTCGTTTCGGGCTTCCACTAACTTAAAGAAATGGTTGTTATGCTCATCTTGTAAAGATGCTTCTCGTTTCCAAAATTTCAGGAACGTCTTTGGGATGTGCGGTGCTTCATTTAAGAGCTTAAAATCGTCTCTTATGTCGTTGTTGCACCATTCAATATTCGAGCTGCCTTTTCAGGTTTTCAACACGAATCCTCCTTTGGTTTCAAGATGTTATTTAAAAATTTACATCTTGAACCCCCCTTTTATCATTTTTTATATCATGCATTAAAGATTTTAAAAACCAATTTTTGCAAATAAAAATCAATCTTGAGAGGCGGAATGAATTCTGAAGATATTCTCTCTTAATTGGATGCCTTCAATTTTGCTTTGCTTGACTTGGATCTGCTTTGTTGGGGATTTTTCTATCATCTGGATCCCTCTAGACTGCCAAATTTTGGATTCATTTCCATTTTCTCATATCTTCATCATTTCTTGCTCTTCTTGTTGAATATGAATATCTGAATTAATTGTACTTGATCCATCTTGTAACTTGAGGCTCCCTGGAGTCACTCATCTTGATTCAATTTCTCCCCTTTTTTTATTTTTCTCATTTTTCCTTTTTCTTTTTTTCTTTGTTTTTTTTTCTTTTTTCTTCTTTCTTTGCTGGATGAGTATAAGACTTCAATTTCTTTGAGCGTCTCCTTTTTCTTTTTGTCATTTTTCTTCTTCAAGTATAATATTTCTTGACAGAATATGAGTTTATTTGGTTTCTCAGAACTTTCCCATCCGTTTTTGCCAAGATCAACGCTTCTCGGGAAAAGGCCTTTTTTACAACATAGGTCCCTTCTCAATTAGACATTCATTTCCTACAAAAAATCTTTATGTATAGGCAATATTAGATCACACTCTTAGAACTCTCTCGGATGTACTTTCTGTTCGTTACCTTTCATCATCCATTTCTAATACATCTGCCCATGGCAAATAGTTTTCAATTGGTTCTCATCAATAAGGTTTAATTGATCGAAATTGGATACATTTAGTCTTCTCCAATTTGTCTTCCTTTAGGATACAAAATAATGTGATCTCAACTTCAATTGGTAATATTGCTTCCATCCCATAAGGTGTTGTCCCAATAAATGTTCGCACAGTAATTCAATATGCATATAAGGCAAAAGGTAGCTTCTCGTGCTAATCCTTGTAAGCTTCAGTGGTCTTTGTAATGATCCTCTTAATGTTCTTATTTGCTCCTGCAAATGCCCCATTCATCTTTGGGTGATATGACATTGAGCTGGCGTGCTTGATCTGTGCTCGAAGTTTAGTCATTTCATACATAGAAGTCCTTGTAAAAAGAGGTATCTCCAGGGGGATGAATATTCAAGATTAACTTTATTTACATGAAAAATGTAATTAATGCATGATATATTTATTTCAATCAATCATTTTTTTTCTTTTTTTTTTCTGAGTATGCTTCAATCACTCGAAATCATCTTCAATGAGTTGGTCCATGATGCCCCATCTCGTCTCTTCTTGTAGTAAGATTCACGGATAATTGAAAGTTTGGTTCTTTTGAGGTATTTTGGTTTATGATGGTTTTGTGTTCGAAAAGACAAATGTGTGACTTTTGAAGTCATGTATACAATATCATCAATCAACTCTACCCGAAAAGGTAAACATCTGGAGTGGTGTCAAAAATAGGTGGAGACACTTCTTCAGAATCTTTGTAGTGTCAGGATTTGGTTTGAGTAATTGGCATTGGATGGGATATTGAAGATATAATTTTACCACTTGCCAATAGATCTATAACTCTTGATAAATTAAAAGAATATTTAATTTACTTGATACTCAATAATCTCAAGATTAAAATTTGACTCCTTGCTCATAACCATAAAAGAAACACATATTTATTTATTGCACAAAAGGCGGAGAAAGGAACAAAAAACATATTCAAACAAGATGCTGAAAGTAGAAAGGTACTACAGTGGTAGATATCAACTTCCACTTGTTTATCTATCATGCCTTATTATAATGTTAGGTGTGTAATAGGACTAAGGTTTTTTTGTCCTCATTTGCCTCCCATTTCTTGATCATCTTTTGTGTCAAATTATTTGGATAAACTCTCAAATCCACAAATCTTTGATTCTTCCTGATCAGTCTCTATCATCATCTTCTTTTTCCCCGAGTGGAAATTGGGCTCAATTTTATATTCAGAATAGCTTCCTTTGGTGATGAAAGTTTTGTTCTGATTCTGAATGCATCTTGCAGCTGTGATTAAAGTAGTATTCACTAGACTCTTTATATTGCCCACTGCTTCACTTGTCCTCGGAACATTTAATACAAATGTTTGAGGTTTCTTCAGAGTTACATTTTTCCCATTCATTCTTAAACTGGTGGGCCAATCTCGAATTGCCTCTCTTTTCATTTTTTCTTTTTCATTCTTTAGTATCAGAGAAGTATCAGGAGTTGAATCTGTCATACATACTTCATATTCCTTAATTTTGCCTTTTTTCTTTTCAATATCTCCTGCTGTATGATCTTCATTTGCCTTGACCGTGTTAATTTCATTTTGGGGTTTGAATACCGGTTGTTTAATCAAAATGGATTGACTGTTAACATCCACTCTTATGATTTTATGAACCAAAAGGTCTTGAACTTGTCTTTTGAAGTTACCGCAATTCTCGATGGAGTGTTCTGGGATTCCAGCATGATATTCACAAAAGACTTTCTCATTATACCATCTCGGGTAAGGAGGCAACAAAGGCTTAGCCTGACATGGGCCAATAAGATGGGCTTTGAGTAACTCAGGATATAACTTGCTGCATAAAACTGAAGGAAACTTGGGTAGAATTTCCCCTGACATCACTGTCACATTACAATTATTTTCTTTGCTTTCTTGAAGATCTTGTGACTTACGATCTAGATGTTTGCTTTGTTTAGCTTTCTTTAATAGTACTTAAATTTCTTCTATGTTTCTCTTCAACCTGATCTTTGTCTCATCTTCTGGGGTCATACCCAATTTTTGGAGATTTATCGAATTTCCACATTCCTTGGCAAAGTTCTGGTCATTTGTTTCCATTGCATCATCTATATTATTCATAATCCTATTCAAATCTTTCACAACAGGATCCTCTAAGGGTTTCTCTCCATGTATCACAACATTCATCAGGTTCATCAGTTTGGTCATTTGCTCTTTTGAATCATCCTGGAACTTTTTTTTGCATGATCAGTCATTTCTTATTGAGTCTTGATAAGTTGTTCTTGCAATTTCTCAATTCTACCAACCCTTGCTAAAATCTCATTCATGGCTATTATTCTTCTTTAGGAAGACAAAGTTAACTCCACTTTGATTCTTCATGGAATTCTCCACAAATTATTCCACGTTGTCATGACTAAATGCATGTAAAATAGTTTGAAATAAAATATAATTATGAAAATGTAAATGTAAATGCAAAATGTAAATGCAAATGTAAATATGTGAATGTAACAATAAAATGCAAATTGTATAGTGCAAAAGCAAATATAAAAGTATAAATGCAAAATGAAAAATGAAAGGATGCAAAATGCAAATGTATGCATGAAAAGGTGTTACTCAAGAGTGATCATCTTAGAACAGATTTCATTGAACACAAAAGTTTCAGTACATCAAACAAAACTTTACATATAGGGATATCTTTCACTTCTAACTTCTCCAAAGCCCAGTTAGTTTCCATTGAGTCTTCAGTCTGCTTTATCTCCTTGTAAAATCAGTTAAATCTATCATTTAAGGACCATATTGCTTGTCTGGACTGCAACTTCTTCCATGACATTTTCTTTCATCCTCTGTGTCATTTCTCGAAGTTGTTCATTTTCCCTTGTAAAAGAAGCTTTCTGTCCAAGAAGTTCTTGAACAAGATCCTCATATATGTTGCAGCTCTTTTTTAGCTTGGTGACCCCTGTTATCCACTCTTCTGGGGTACTTCCTAGGCCAGCATTTTGAAAGGTTTGACTGATCTTCTGAAAATCTTCATGCATGGTTTTCATTTCTGTGCTCAATTCTTATTTTTGGTCGTTCAAGTCCTTCAAATAACATGCTTGAGCTTCATAAAAACCTCCACTACTCTGAATGCCCTGACTGATACTCTTACCATAGACTGCTTTTGGTATCAATCTGGCAGAATCTTTGTAGAGTACTTTTGGTATTAATATAACCGGTTCTCTATGTACAGAACTTCCCTTGATCCTCGTAGTTTCTTCAGGATGTCTTTCCTTGGCCGCATCATATTTTGTATGATCATAAAACTTTTTGTCCATTTACAATTTCTTTCCAATTTGATGAACAGTCTTTCAAGTCAACACCTTTTGATTATGCCATGATCATGTAATGCAGACAAAAGAATATAAACAAATTAGAGCAATGTAACATGCATGAAAAAATAAGAAAACAAAAATAGAATAATTAGTATCAACTAATGGAAAAAATATATCTATCAAGGTATAAATCTTAACCTCATGCTTTCTAGTTCCATGCTTTGTTTGGAAAATTTAACCTAACCGCATGATTTCTAGTTCGCATGCATTTATTCAGGAAAAAGAAAAGGATGAAATAAAATAAATTAAAAACTAGAGCTTATTTCTCCTTTGTGTATACCTACTGGCATGGTTTCAGATCGAGAGAGTTTCTAGGGTTTATTATATGTAGGTTTTCAGTTCTAGGAGTAAAGGTACTCGAACTGTCGTTGTTGATGCCCCCTTGGGCTGTCAACCCTCAATCCTAGTCCATTACAGACTTAAGCAGATCGAGTTCAATTCGAGGGGACACATTTCTCTATGCCTGACACGGAGAATAAATTCTCACGAAGACATAGAGCATATGAACCCCGAAAGTTACTTGCTAGGTCTGACACGGAGAATAAATTCTCACGAAGACATCGCTTTCACTCCCACTCAAAAGGGACAAACTCAATTATAGAGCTTTATGTTATGCAATGCAAGTGTTGTGTGTGAGGAGAAATATTCAAACCTCTAACAGATAAATAAAATAATTAATACCTGAAAAAAATATTAATAAAATAATATAAAAATAATAAGTAATAAAAAATTTGAAAGAAAAGAATTAAAAATTAAATAAATGAATTTTTAATTTCTAATTAATAGAGACAATTTATAATTAATTTTAAAGTTTGACAGTTCCCCAGCGGAGTCGCCAAGCTGTCGTAACCGGTTTTCGTCCTGGCACGAATTTTTACTTGACAGGAAAAATAATGTGGATACAAAATAATTAAAAAAAATGGTTTGGGAGTCGCCATCGGCCTTTTGGGTCAGGTAGGTCGAATACCTAAAAATTACCTTTTAAAAGAGTTTTCTAAGAAAACATCAGTTAAAAGATAAACTGATCAACTGATCTGCGTTTAACCAAAAATTCGTTCTTTTTAGAAATAAAAAGCGATTCGTGGTCGGTTACGTTTAGGGAAGGATTAGCACCCCTACAACGCCCAAAATTGGTACTTATTAATTATAAATTGTCTCTATTATTAGAAATTTAAAAGTTTAAAAATATATTATTTATTCCATAATTCTGTTAAGTTTATTAATATAATTTTAAGATAATATATTAATATATATATTTTATTAAACAAGATATTTATTTATTTAGAAATATCAGAAAAGGGCTTCTAGATGCTTTAAGACAACTCCTTTCTTAATTTTGAATAAATTTTAATAGAAAATAATATAAAAACAGATTTATATATTAAAATATTTATTTTTTTTATTTAAAAATATCAGAAAATAGACATTCAGTTGCTTTAAGACTGTCCTTTCTTAATATTGATAAATATATATTAAAATATGATTATTTTTCTTAAAAGTAATTTATAAAATTAAATTTATAAATAGGATTTTAATAGAAATAAAATAAAATAAATAAATAAATACTACTTATTATATATTTATATGACTAACTAATAATAACATAATAATTAAAGTAATAATTTAAACTTATTGAAATTGAAATAATAATAATATAAATTAAATTGCAATTAAATAGTGACTGAAATAAAAAAAATTAAAACTATAATATCATATTCATAAATAAAATAATAACATAATTAATTAATGACTAAAATGAAATAAAATATAAATTAGCATGCAAAAAATCGAAATAAAATAAAGAAATAACATTGGTGACCAAAATAAAAAATGCGTAAACTAGAATGGTTTATGAGTGATTAACCCACTAATTTGTGATTTAAAAAAAAATGCTTAAAGTACAGGGATTTTAGCGTGATTTACCCCGCAAATTAAACTAAACTCCTTAGTGACCAAAACGCAGGACGCAGAAAACATAGGAACTTAAACATAATTTAACCTTAAAAATAGTGACCGAAATATAAAACGCGGTATAAACTAGAGTGACTTAAAAGTAAATAACCCAAAACCTAAGCTATATATATATATATATATATATATTATATATTTTTCTCTATTTGGCTAACCTAGCCACTCTTCTTCATCTTTCCTCTCAGAGAGAGAAGCTCAATCTTGTCCTTCTTCCTCTTTCATAACTGGCCGATAGCCATAAAACCCCCACACCTCGCCGTCGGCCACCGTAAATCGGTGGCCAAATACTCTTCCAATCATCCCTTACACAAAACCCGAACCTAAAATTTATCCCTAAAAAATTTTAAATCCCGATTTGGGATTTAAACTACCAAAATCCAGGCCTAACAACTCAAGCTTTATTTCCCAATGCTTCAATCGGCGTTTCTCTGACAACCTAGACTCCAAAGATGAACCCTTGGCACCGGTACAACTCACTCTTCTTTACTATTTTTTTTTAATTTATTAACCTACTGTTTTTTATTTCAAAAAAAAAAAAATACAAATCTGAAAAATAAAAACCTTTGTTGTTTTCTGATTTTTTTTCTTTGTATTGATGCTTGATCTCCTGGTTTTTTTTTACAATCTCTGTGTGTCCTCTCTCCTCTTTACACTGTAATTTTTATGGGTTATATATTAACCCATTTACATGTTTAAAACAAAAGTAATGATTGTTGTTTGTTTGGTGGTAAGCTGTAGGAGGGACAGCTGGGTTACTTGCTGAAACGTGGAGGGATAGCTGGTTTAGTGGAAGTTGTTGGAGAGCTGTTGTGGTGGAGGGGATGCTATCGTTGGTTGCTGGAAGGTGCTGGAAATGCTCGTGGAGGGGCTGCTGTCGTTGGTTGCTGGATAGGGAAGGTAAAATGGTGATTACATAAGTCACTTTCAATCTTAACATTTCAATTTTTTCCTTCAAATTAACAAGTTTCTAAAATGATAAAATATCGAACATCATAGATGATATTGAAATTTGCTAAAGTATCGACTATCTTATCATAGTAGTATCGATATTTATTTTAAAAATAATTGCTATCCATAGGTACACAATATATTAAATCCTGCCGATATAATTAAACACAACTTTAATATTTCATATTGTAACCTACTTCTTTATTCAAAATAAAATTATTGAACGCAACCTAGTATGTTAATATTTATTTATAACAAAATATGAAATTAACCTATTTTGTTATCGTCGAATTTCGAAGGCCCCATTAACTTAAACTTTAGTAACATTTTAGGCACTACCTAATATGTTGATAATATTAATAACAAAATAAGTAATTAACCTATTTTGTTATCGTCGGATTTCTAAGACCCCATCAGCTTAAATTTGGTAATATTTTAGACGCTACCTAATATGTTGATAATATTGACAATAAATTAAGTAATTAACCTATTTTGTTATGTCATATTTCTAAGGCTTCATCACCTTTAAACAAGCGCTACATATTACATTAAATAGAAGCTACATGTTATGTTATTATGGTTGATAATGTTTCTAATAATTAACCGGCTATGTTAAAGTCAATATTTTTTGACACATTTTACATACGCCGATAATATTCCTTATTTTTTCCATTATTATTACAAACACAATAATATTTCCATTGAAAACATATAACATTTTCATTAACACTTTAACCGATCAATTATTTAACCAATTATTTTAATTTTTATCTGTATTTTAACGACCTCACATCATAACCTTCCGAGTCGATCACGTTATATCTACCTTGTTTTGTTCTCCTTGCTGCATGCTGTCACTGATTACTCTGATTTCGACGTAAGGATGTTAAAGAGTTGACCTTTCGTTCTCGGTTTTTCCTTTCTAGCTGTCTCATTTTTTGAGTTTGCTTTTAACTTTTGTTTTATATTTACTGTACCTTTAAGGTGCGTTTGGTTTACGGAATGTAAGATTATCAGTGAGAATGTAAGATTACCAGGAATAGATTACTGAGAATGTTGTATTTTGTGTTTGGTTGGCTTAGCAGGAATATGTTTGGTTAAAGGAATAAAATATTATTGGAATGTATATTTAACCAAATTATTCTTATTATATATTTGTATAATATTACATGTTAGAAAATATTTATATATTTTCTTTAAAAAAATTAAATTCATAATATTTATATTTTTTTACAAAATTAAAAATATAAAAAAAGTTTAATGAAAGGATAAAATTTTATTTTAACCCCTGAACTTCATATAAAATTTTAATTATAGATTTTTTTTAAATTTAAAATAATTTAAAGATAAATTATAATTTAACATTCGTGAATTTTTATTATTCAATGATAGAAGAATAATATTTTTGAAAAAAATAAAAATTTAAGGACATTTTAATCTAAAAAGTCGTAATCTAACAATACCTAAGGAAAGGGAGGTAATGACATTGCCGATAATATACCCAAAAAATCTACTATTGATAATCTTACATTACCGAAAATAATCTTTGTAGTTTTTAGTGCGTTACACCTGCTCATCGTTTTTATTATTAATTGGGCTTATGTTTCTTTATTAAAAAAACTTTTTATATAATCCTCTATTATTTTGTTATTTTTTTCCCTCATAAATTCCTTACGTAAAACTTTTCCTATTCTTCCTATACAACCCCCTATTTCCTAATATTTTTTTACCTCATAAATTACTTACCTAAAACTTTCCTATACCTCTTTACTTTCTGTATAACCCTTTATTTTCTATTCTTTTAGCCCATAATTTTTTTATCTTTTAGATTTATCATACTCTCATTAACTAAAATAAGTATTGTTTTTTTTAATTAATAAGTATTGTTCTTTCCTCGACATTTTTATATTTCAAAATTTTCATCAGGGTCACAAGCATTGGTTAGTTTTGTGCTGCAGCAGGAAATTCCTGCTGACTTCTCATTAGTTGCCGAGGAGGTGAATCTCTGTACTTGTGAAAAATAGTTTCAGCAGCATGCATCAACCGTCTGTTTTTTTCCCCTCTTTGCATTGTAGAACTCTTCTTTCCTTCTAAATAATGTTCTGAGTTCACTTTAGGATTCTAAAGATCTCCGCAAGGATGGTGACCAGGAAATAGTTGAGCGTATTACAAAACTTGTGAATGATTCTATAACTAGTGATGGATCATACAATGTTACTTTATCCACAGAAGATGTTCTCAAGGCCATTGACAGTGGCAGATCTGAAGCTGGTTCCCAAGGTCGACACTGGGTTTTGGATCCTATAGATGGTACTAAAGGGTGAGCTCTGAAACTTATTTGACATGATTTATTTTGCTTTAGTCATAAAGAAGTGGCTGTTTGCTATAATAAAGATTCATTTCAACGAGTGCATGTTGTTTATGATATGCCTTATCCAACATTAGGTAGTGTACTTCCAATTTAACTCCTTAACTCAGCCATGATTAATGCAGGGTGATGTTTAGATTTGCTTTCCATTTTCTGTTACTTAGTGTAGAAGGACTAGCATGAACCAAGCGACCCCGGTAGCAAAGGAATTGTTGTTATTCCTTGAGCTCCCGGATTCGAGTACCAGGAATGTTAGGGGTTTGAGCGTTCAACGTCAAAGGGGATACCGTAACAGTACTATGCAACGCACAATAGTCGGGGATCATTTTATAACTTTTAATAGTTGGGGACTCAACAAACAGCACCTTATAATTGGGGGACTATTGTGTAGTTTACCCTATAATTAAATTACTGATGTTTAGCGAACTTACTCAGATTTTATGTTTCTTTTTATCTTTTCCATATTGTTTGTATTTCATTACAATTTGGTGTGAAAGAAATAGTGTAATGATATTTCATTCTCATTATATGTGCTTCTAGACCGACTTGATGAATTAGTCCACCTTATTTCATATTTTACACTTTAGGTTTCTGAGAGGAGATAAATATGCAATAGCATTGGCTTTGCTAGATGGAGGAAAAGTTGTTCTCGGTGTGCTGGCTTGTCCAAATCCCACTAACGTCCATCAGTGCCGCTGATCAGCATTCTCCAAATAATGAAGTTGGCTGCCTTTTCTTTGCTGAAGTCGGTGGTGGAACTCTACTCAATGGTTCTTCGTCAGTGAAGGTTATACTGATCTATTATAATTTATTGCTATTAATCCGAGCAGTTAATTGTAACTTGTACAATTTTGTAGGCCCAGGTGCAAGTAACTGCTGTTGAGAATCCTGAAGAAGCTTCATTCTTTGAGTCATATGAAGCAGCACACTCCATGCATGATTTATCTAGTCTGATAGCTCAAGTACTCCCC
This sequence comes from Hibiscus syriacus, assembly GCF_006381635.1. NCBI lineage: Eukaryota > Viridiplantae > Streptophyta > Magnoliopsida > Malvales > Malvaceae > Hibiscus > Hibiscus syriacus. The sequence continues at coordinate 788,933 of NW_024061782.1, forward strand.
CTCCCCTATCTCTCTATCCATCTATAAAACTTTGGGATAATTTATTGAAAACGCTGAGATGTAAACAGAAACTCGGCGTCAAAGCACCACCGGTTAGAATCGATAGCCAGGCAAAGTATGGTGCTCTGTCCAGAGAAGATGGAGCCATATACCTGCGTTTTCCTCACAAAGGGTATCGGGAGAAAATATGGGATCATGCCGCTGGGTGTATTGTTTGACTGGTATGGAGCCATATTCATGAATTGCAGAAGTGGGTGGCGCGTCACAGATGCTGCAGGGAAGCCGTTGGATTTTTCGAGGGGAAAGTATCTTGATCTGGACACGGATCATTGTGACCAATCAGAAGTTGATGCCATTGCAATTTAATGCAGTTAGAGAATCCATCAAGGAGAAAGCTGCATCCTTGTGATTCCTTTTAGAAGCTGGCTTTCATCCTTACAATTTGCTGTGTTAAGCTTGTTGAAACTTGATTACTTTTGCCTGCATTCTGTGCTTGAATGTTTTATCATTTCTCTCACATTTACATTTAGCATGCATGAACAAGAATGGGATCAATAAATCACATATCAAGGAATTGAAAACATGCAGCGCGTTGTTCTATTTAAAGATTTGTGGTTATTGTTGTGGAATTCAGGTTAATTTCCACTAATAATAATAAATTCACCTTGAAAACTATTATCTAGGTGACTAGTGTGAAAACGATTGTACTAAAAATCACACCAAGGTAGATTCCCAGGAAAGAAGAGGGGTCACAATGGTCCCTCTTAAAACCCACTTTCCTTAGACAGAACTAACAAGACAAATAATTTTAATAGGACAATAATTAACAACTATACCCGACAATAGCTATTAAATAGACATAAATAGAACACCAAAATTTAACGAGGTTAGGCCAAAATTATGTCTACCTCCTCGAACACTACTAAAATAATATTTCACTAGTAGAGGAAATATTAAAAAGAGAGAAAGAGTACAAATAGCCTTTAATAGTGAAAAAGACTTATATTTGTGGGATGCTAAACTAAGGAGGGGAGGGCTCTATTTATAACAAAAGAATTTCCCCTCCTCCTTATACAAAACCAATGTGGGATATTTGCCAAAAACCAACAAATCTCCACCTTGGCAAATTCCCCACACGTCTCTAAAAAAATCCAATCTTCAGTAGTGTCTGCAAATTCATCTTTCAATTTGTAACAGTATTGACCAAGTCTAAACAATGTTTAAACTTGACCGCAGTTACCACTTTTGTCAACATATCAGCAGGATTCTCAGTGGTCCGAATCTTCTGGATTATGACTCCACCTTCTTCTAGAATCTCTCGTACAAAGTGATATCGAACATCGATGTGCTTCGTCCTTGCATGGTAAACTTGGTTCTTTGCTAAATGAATAGCACTCTGACTGTCACAGTGCACTTTGATGTGATTTTGTTCCATTCCCAATTCACCAAGCAACCCTTGAAGCCAAATTGCCTCCTTCACAGCCTCTGTAACTGCCATATACTCTACCTCTGTAGTAGACAAAGCCACTGTTGACTGTAAGGTGGACTTCCAACTGACTGGTGCCTTTGCAAATGTAAACACATAACCAGTAGTTGATCGACGCTTGTCTAAATCACCTGCATAGTCTGAATCACAATACCCAACTACACACTAACCATCTTGTTTGTCCTGCTGAAAGACCAAACCAACATCTACGGTGTTCAGAATATACCGCAGAATCCATTTCGCAGCTTGCCAATGCTCCTTTCCAGGATCATGCATATCCTGCTCACAACCCCAACTGCCTATGAAATATCGGGTCTCGTACACACCATTGCATACATCAAGCTACCAACAACACTTGCATACGAAACCTTTGACATGTATTCCCGTTTTGCATCATCCTTAGGTGACATGGATGTACCGAGCTTGAAATGAGGAGCAAGAGGTGTACTAACTGGTTTTGACTTCTCATCCATGCCAAAACGTTTTAGTACATTCCTTAGATATTCTTTCTGAGACAAACAAAGCCTCCCCAATTTATTATCCCTTGATATCTCCATGCCTAGAATCTTCTTCGCTTCACCAAGATCCTTCATCTCAAACTCTCTGTTCAATTGATTCTGTAGTTTCACAATTTCTGTCTGACTCTTGGAAGCTATCAGTATATCATCAACATAAAGAAGAAGATATATATATGATCCGTCTTGTAGCTTGCGTAAATACACACAATGAACATATTTGCTTCTTGTATACTTCTGCCCTATCATAAACTTGTCAAATCGCTTGTACCACTGCCTTGGAGATTGCTTCAATCCGTATAACGATTTTTCCAATTTGCACACCATCTCTTCTTTTTCAGCAACTTTGAATCCATCTGGCTGAGTCATGTAGATTTCCTCATCCAAGTCTCCATGTAAAAATGCAGTTTTTACATCCATCTAAACTAGTTCCAAATCCAACATTGCTACCAAAGCCAACAAAATTTGATGGAGGAATGTTTTACAACTAGAGAAAATACTTCATTATAATCAACTCCCTTCGTTTGAGCGTAGCCTTTAGTCACCAATCTTGCTTTGTAGCGGATGTTATTCTTGTCAGGAAATCCATCTTTCTTTGCATATACCCACTTGCACCCAATTGCCTTCTTTCCTTTCGGAAGACTAGCTAGTTTCCACGTCTGATTCTTTTGAAGGGATTTCATTTCTTCATTCATGGCGATCCTCCACTTTTTATGTTCTGAACTTTGGACTGCTTCATTAAAAGTGGTAGGAACGTCATCAATTGTAATTGGTGATGCAAAAGAGACCATATCAGCATAACGAACAGGTTGTCTAATGGTCCTCTTTCCCTTTCTGAGTGCAATTGATTCATGTTGCTGTGGAGGTTCTTGGGTCTGAACCTCTTCTTCTACCATAGGAGAGTCAACATCAGTTTCTTTACTGGCTGGATCAATTCTGCTTCCTTCAAACTCCACCTATTTGGGAGTTCCATCTGTCTGCTCCAATTTTTCTGAAGTCACCTTTCTCAACATGGTAGATTCATCAAAGATAACATCCCTGCTGAAGATTATTTTCTTTTTTCTAGACACCAAAGACGATAGCCTTTCACACCAGAGGTGATCCCCATAAAGATCGCCTTCTTTGCTCTTGGATCCAGCTTTGACTCCTTAACATGGTAGTATGCAGTGGAACCAAACACATATAAGGAATCATAATCTGTAGCAGGTACTCCAAACCATTTCTCTAATGGTGTTTTACCACCAATAGCAATCGATGGTAAGCGGTTGACAAGGTGACAAGCATATACCAAAGCCTCAGCCCAAAATTCTTTGCCTAACAGCATTAGACAACATACACCGAACCTTCTCCACTAATGTTCGGTTCATACGCTCTGCCACCCCATTCTATTATGGTGTACTTCTGACAGTGAAGTGCCTAACAATACCTTCTTCTTCATAGATTTTCAGAAATGGATCATTTTTGTACTCTCACCATTGTCTGTACGGAGACGTTTGATTTTTCTGCCTGTTTGAGTCTCCACCATCTTTTTCCATTTAAGGAAAAATCCTAGCACCTCATCCTTTGTCTTCATTGTATACACCCAAACTCTCCGGGAAAAATCATCAACAAAGGTGACATAATAATGTGTTTCTCCCAATGAAGTTGTCTTGGAAGGCCCCCATACATCTGAATGAACATAATCCAAAATACCTTTAGTATCATGGATTGCTGTTCCAAATTTCACCCTCGTCTTCTTCCCTTTGATGCAATGCTCACAAAAAGCTAATTTGCAAGCCCGAGCACCTTTCAATAATCCTTGATCTATCAGCAATTTCAAGGATTTTTCACCAACATTCCCCAAACGCATATGCCATAACCTGGTTACTTCTGACTCTGTTTATCAGTAGAAGCTACCACTCCTGTTGTCCCAACAATTGTACTACCTAGAAAGTAATACACATTGTTTCTTTTCCGGATTCCCTTCATTATCACCAGTGCACCAGAGATAATACTCATAATCCCATCTTTTGCCCTCACTTCTAAACCTTTTGACTCTAAGGTTCCCACAGAGATGAAATTTCTCATTAAATCTGGTACATAATGGATACCTGTTAAGGTTCTGATTGATCCATCCTGATTCCTCAAGCGAATTGAACCAATCCCAAGTGTGTCAAGAGGGGAATTATTTGTTGTGTAGACAATTCCACCTTTTAGTTCTTTAAAATCAAAGAATCATTCTCTATTGGGGGTCATATAGTGGCTATAAGCTGAATCTAACAGCCATGAACTGGAACAGCTGGTTGATGGCGTAGCAGCGAATGCGAAATATGAATCTGCATCATTATACTCGACCATATTTGATTCTGAGACAACCTTTCCCCTTTCAAGTTTGCCTTTGTTTTTTAGCCTGGGACATTCTTTCTTCCAGTGCCCTTTTTCTCGACAAAAGGCACATTCATCTTTGCTCAATCTGGACTTTGACTTTGATCTCCCTCTCCTTCCTTTATTCTGACTCTTCGAACGACCTCTAACAACAAGAGCTTTGCTTCGACACTTGTGTTTTCTTGTTTGTCTTTCTTTCTCAATTCATAACTATACAAGGCAGCAGTTACATCACTGAGAGACAGATCAACTTTCCCATGAAGTAGAGTAGTTTCAAGATACTCAAACTCATCAGGAAGTGATCCCATCAACATCAGAGCCATATCTTCGTCTTCAAAAGTCACTTCCATATTCATCAGATAAGTCACCAGCTGATTAAAGCTAGTAATGTGATCATTCATAGTGGTACCTGGTACATAGTTGAAGCGGAACAATCTCTTTTTCATGTAGAGCTTGTTCTGACCGCTTTTCTTCAAAAAATTCCTCCAGTGCCTTCCACAATTTACTTGTAGAAGTTTCCTTAGAAAATGCATACTTCTGCTCTCTAGAAAGACACGATCTAATAGTACCACATGCCTATCTATTGATCCTCTTCCATTCTTTCTCCTCAACATCATCTGGTTTCTCTCCTTCAATAGCAATGTCTAGACCCTGCTGAAATAGGGCATCTAGAACCTCACTTTGCCACAGCCGAAATGACCGGTGCCATCAAAAATCTCCACTGCAAATCTAACATTTGTCACAGCTGTTGACGACGATGTGGATGTTTTTGTTGTGTCTGTCATTTCTGCTACAAATTCTATTTAATAGTTGTCAATGCGGAATGCCAATTATCCCAAGGAATTTTTTTTATGTGGAAGATCAGCCTAAGCCGCAACCACAGAGCATACTAAAATAAACCAAGAGCGATGATACCAATTGTTGTGGAATTCGGGTTAATTTCCACCAATAATAACAAATTCACCTTGAAAACTATTATCTAGGTGACTAGTGTGAAAACGATTGTACTAAAAATCACACCAAGGTAGATTCCCAGGAAAGAGGACGGGTCACAATGGTCCCTCTTAAAACCCACTTTCCTTAGACAGAACTACTAAGACAAGTAATTTTAATAGGACAATAATTAACAACAACTATACCCGACAATAGCTATTAAATAGACATAAAGAGAACACCAAAATTTAACGAGGTTAGGCCAAAATTATGCCTACCTCCTCGAACACTACTAAAATAATATTTCACTAGTACATGAAATATTACAAAGAGAGAAAGAGTACAAATAACCTTTAATAGTGAAAAAGGCTTATATTTGTGGATGCTAAACTAAGGAGGAGGAGGGCTCTATTTATAACAAAAGAATTTCCCCTCCTCCTTATACAAAACCAATGTGGGATATTTTCCAAAAATCAACAGTTATCACTTTAAAGCTTCAACATTTTTTAAGAGATGTTTCCCTAAATTATGTTTAATGAACCCATCAAGCAACCTTCGTAGTTAAGAGAAGTGCTATTCTTTCTAGAGATATTGGATTCAAATAATTGAATATGTAGGGTCTATATGCGTTGTCAACATGTTTTATACTATTGAAATATGACATAATTTTAGATTATTTCCACTCTTAGAATGTTATAAAGAATTTTACTTGATGGATCAAAATTATATATAGAAATTTAAAATTGTGCATTATGACTCTTAATTATTTCAAAATTTTCTCTATACATATATAATAGTTCCAAAAAATTTAGAATTTTATTTTAATAACTCTTAAAATTTTTGTAGTGTCAAAATTAATTAACCCTTAAAAATTGAGTGAAAAAGATATGTCACTACCCATATACTCATCCACACTCCATTAGCCCATTAGGTCAATTTTGGTCGACATATTTATTTTGATTATCATTTTTTTTTAATTTACAAAGGTGCAATTTTAATTTCATTAGAATCAGAATGATATAAAAAGTAGGAGTTGCAGTTTTCCAGTTAAGTCAAAGAATATTCACATCTAATGCGGATTATGGAAAATAGAGAAGATCACCATGAAAGACCTGGTTCTCTGGTTACCCTTGACGAGCTTAGGACAACCAAGAAAGTTAGGAATAGAGAGGGCGAGGTTGAAACAAATACGAGCATTAGTAACGCACAAGAAAATGTGGAAGAACCCTAAGACGTATGAATGCAGGATGTGAATACAAGCCAACGAGAAACTCCAGGACAACAACAATGTAGAAAGGTTAGCAGACAAGAGACCTTCATACGCAGCAATTGTTAACAGTCAAAATCCTAACTCAAAGAATCAAGCAGTCAAGTTTCTTGAGGAGGACATTGTGCTTCAAGAAGGTGATGTGAAAATTGATACCAAGGAAAAATACCCAATAATTGAATTTTCAAGTAGAGTGCACGGAACGATCGACAGGAATATGAAACCTACTGTAATCATCCGCCTTCTTGGGAAAAAGATTGGGTTCAGAGCCTTATCTAACAGAATCCAAGCGCTATGGAGACCAATTCAGAGTTTAAGCCTTGTTGATCTTGACAACGACTATTTCTTGGTAAAGTTCGAAATGGAGGAAGACTACTCCAAAGTGTTAATTGAAGGACCATGGACAATCTTTGGAAGTTACCTCACTGTTTAGCCCTGTAGTAGGGAGTTTTCAACAACTGAATAGCATCCATCCCAAATAATAACGTGGATTCGACTCCCGGGGTTGCTGTGTAGGTACTACACGAAAACGTTGCTATAAGAACTATTGCCACGTTGATAGTGAAAGTGGTGAAAGTTGACTACAACACCAATGTTGGAGAGAGGTAAGTTCACATGAAATGATTGGTAGTTAACTTAAAGAAACCCTTAATACCATGTGTAGGCATAGATGGTTTCACTCAGAGAATCTAATATGAAGGATTGAAACTGATATGCTTCAACTGTGGGCGATACAAACACATGAAGAAAGGTTGCGAGATTGTCAAAAAAAAAAACACCTTAGGGGGAGAAGGATCATGATACAATAACAACCAAAAGAGGTGACCCAAAGGAAAAACTTACAGAAGGTGATCTATTCAGACCTTGGATGGTAGTTGCAAATAGAACTAGGAAACCAATGAATCAAATGATATCGAATAACATATCAGAATAAAAAAAAAGGAACAAATCTCGTTTGACACCCCTACAAGATCTAGAGGATAAGGATGACGATAATCAAAATGATAAATGAGTGACTCCAACAAAGGAGCAAAATAATCAACCAAAAAAATGAATGAGCCGGGAAACACACTATTGAAAGAAAGGAAGATATATGGGGAACTCCAAGGGAAACAAAAGCATAGGAAAACAGAAAATCATAGCCCCAGAACAAGGAAGTACCCATGCTGACCACACTATGACAACAGTAGTTATGGAAGAGAAAGCTAACCTTGTTGATGTCCCAATAGGGATCGAAGAACTGAAGGAAACATGAACTTCTTTTAACCCCCAACTTGAAGTCGAATATCATATGAAGACTAGGGGGGAACTGGAGATTACCAAACATGTACCAAAGATATATGAGGACAACCACGTGGCTATATCCATTCGATAAAAGACCAAAAAAAGAACCTCCATCCCAAGTTCAGCAAAATCTAATATGGGACATGGGAAAGCTTTTAAGATAAAAAATGGGGCAGCCATAAAATATCAGATAGTAATATACTAACTGAATGGCTGCAAACACAATGGTCAAACAGTATAGGCAATGTTCAACATGGAAAGCAGGATGGTAGGGTTAACCATGGCTGTGATTTCAGTAATACCCTGATAATTCAGACTCCGAACGATAATAGAAAATTTCTTAGAACTACGTCCCAATGTGACAAGGGGAAAGGAACCTCTGCATCTAAAAACTATCCCGAGACCAATATCCGTTTTTAGAATGCTGAAGGAGTAGTGAAACTGACTTTTCGTAGATATTATAAAGAAATTAGAAAGAACCACAAGCCTAAGATTGTTGCCCTCTTCGAAACCAGGACGAGTGGGACATATGCTGATAGTATTATCAAAACACTAGGATACGAGAATTTTTTCCGGATTGAAGCTCAAGCCTTTAGCGGGGGATTTTGTTATTTTGGGACAATGTAATTGACTTAAATATCATTGAGGTCTCCAACCAGTACATGCTTGGAAAGTTCAAAGATAAGAAAGGGGAAACTGACAATATCTCACTATCGTTTATGCTAGCCCTACGATTTGAACGAGAAGTCACCTTTGGCCGAATCTGTCGAAGCTTAATCTAGGCGATGAGGAAGCCTGGATCCTAGAGGGAGTTCAACAATATTCTTAGACCGAACAACAGACATAGAGAGAGTGGACAATAAACTCTTCAACTATTTTCTGTTCGATAAAAGCCTAACTGAGATAGTCCACCAGGGACAGCTTCATCTGGTGTCGGGTAATCTCTGGCAGCGGATCGACTGGGGACTAATGAATAAAAAATAAGAAAGCCTTTACCCACACTAAAAAATTATTCACCTGGATAGAGTGGGTTCTGACCATTGCCCTCTTCTTTATTAAGACAATGATGAGTAACACGCTAATAAGCGGAGACCCTTTCGGATGGTCGCTGCTTGGCTTGATCGTCCTATTTTTAAGGTTTTCCTTAAAAATAATTGGGACGTGATTGGTCGTGTAGCTTTAAGCTTGAAAAATTTCAGGAAATAGGTTGATGAATGGAACCGTAGCACCTTCGGTCACTTTAATGCTAAAAAGAACAGAATCCTTGCAAGACTTAAAGGGATTGATAGGGCCTTACAAAGACATTACTCGGACTTACTCAGCTAGAAAAAAGATCTAAGACTCAAGCTTGAAGAAATTCTTAGACAAGAAGAACTTTTATGGTTTCAAAAAGCTCAACAAAAATGGATTATGGAGACACAAATACCAACTATTTCCACAAGTGCATTACGTTCAAAAAAAGAAAGAACAAGATTAATGCTTTAGAGCTCCCGACGGGAGTCATGTCCACCAACCAAAAACAGATAATGAAACATGCTGTCAATTACTAACTGGTAACGAGAAGTATATGATTCGGGGATAGTTCCCCAAACTCCATCAAACCACGTTGTACAACATAGAAAGAGATGTGGAAGATCAAGAAATTAAAGAAGTCGTGTTCGATATGTGGAAGATCAACGAAACTGAAATTTTGTGGGTAGGAATGTCTGTGATATTGTGAAACAGGTTATGAGGGGAGAAGACATGGTGGAAGATATCAATAAAACCCTTATTGTTCTTATCCCTAAATGGATAGTCCCACGCTTATTTCCAATTTAGACCTATTAGCTCGTGTCAGGTTATCTACAAAATTAACACGAATGTGATTGTTAACTGCATTAAACTGCTTCTCCCGGATCTTATATGTTAGAACCAGACTTGCTTTATTCTGGGTCTCTCCATTAAAGATAACTTCATTTTGGTTCAAGAGACGATCTACTCTATGAGAAATCAATTGGATAAAAAAAGTTGGTTGACGGTTAAGATCGATCTTGAAAAGGAGTATGACTGTCTTGAATGGCCGTTCATTAGAGATACTCTTGAAGAGATTGACTTTCCATCTCGACTTACAAATGTTATTATGAGGTGCGTTAGTAAAACTTTAGCACGCATTATTTGGAATGGATCATTGTCTGAACTATTTAAACCAACAGGGGAATTCGTCAAGGGGACCCTTTGTCGCTTAACATATTAGTCCTCTATATGGAAAGGCTAACTCATGCAATTACCGAGGAAACAACAAAGGGAACTAGAAAACCAATTAAATTGGCATCAAGTGGTTTGAGTTTACCTCACCTTTTCTTTGCTGGCGATCTCATTTTGTTTGCAGGAGCCGATGAGAAGCAAGCGGATATCATCAAATGTGTGTTGCATGAATTTTGTAAATACTTGGGGGGCACAATGTGAGCATACCTAAAACAAATATCTTCTACTCTAAAACTGCATCGAACGAAGAATAAAGGGTTATCAGTGACAAAATGGGCTTCAAGGAAGTTAGTAATGTTGGTAGATATCTTGGTGTACCGATTATCCATTACAGAGTCTCCAAAACAACTTATCAAAAAATTCATGCAAAGAATCCAAGAGACTTTGGCGTGCTCAAAAGCTAGAAACCTCTCCCTAACTAGAAGAATAACCCTCGCTAAGATGGTAATTTCCACTGTTCCCTATTATACCATGCAAACTACAAAGCTTCCAAACTGCATTTGCGATTATATTGAGAGATAGATCAGAAACTTCATTTGGGAAGATCCTGAGAAAGATAGGGATCCAAGTTTGATCAAATAGTAACTTTGGCTCATATTATTTATTTCTATAACATTTTAGCTCACTGTAACACCCTAATCCAATCCAACCCGAAATTTGGAGGATTTGAATGTCACATTGAACCACTATGGTGGCTAACTATTTTTTTGATATCAATATTCATAATCACCATTTAAAAACCAATAGTTCAAAACAATAATAAAATATATTTTTATATAAATTAGAGCTCCATTAAACAATTTAAATAAATTAGTACAACTCAAAGTTGACAAATCATTATACATAAGTAAGGGTCCAATGAATATACATACCCACTACAAGTAACCAAATAATACTCTATGGGAAATGTTGGAAATCATTCTACGATGGTGCTCCTCGAATGACTAAATGTACTAACCTGCGAACAGAAACATCCGAACATTGAGCTTACAAAGCTCACAAGTATAATCGTTGATTTAGAACAGTATATGAATCTCATAAACATAAGCATGTTACAAGATATGGTAATAAACAATAGATACGTGCATGAATATAATCAAGTGCTACCTACTTAAGGTTTAATAGTTCTATCGCTATAGTGTAAGCCTCACGCTTCCTTTAGTCTCTACTAAGGGCCTCATTATGAGTAAACATATACTAGGTCTCTAACCTTAGTATTATACTACAATGCATCATCATGCAACACACAATGATAGTACCCAATACAATTGAGACGCCAAGTACAATCATATAAACAACAAATAAGCATCATGGTGTAGCTTGAGGTCACATAACATCATAGAACTCACACCCCTATTTACTTACTAAAGATACATTGGGTAAGGCATGGGCCACACAACATCAACATCTCTCAAGTATCATAGGCGAGGTCCGAGTCACACAACATTGACACCTCTTACATACCTTAGGTTAGGTCCGAGTCACACAACATCAGTACCTTGCCTGACTAGTCCTATTGAATCAGTGCTTAAAGTGCTCCCACATTGACTTGGATATATTAGGACATTTCCCACATAATTGGACGATTTTCACTCACACACACAAGTAACTCAAGTGTCTTTTGTCACACCCTAAATTAGGTTCTAGATTTTTCTTAACTTTAATTTCAAGGACTAAATTGAATTTTAAATAAATTTAAAGACCAAAGTGAAGTTTTCATTTAAGTCGAGACAAATTCACTCATTAAGAAAACTTGAGGACTCTTGGCATAATTTAGCCATTTTCTAAATGTGATGGGTTTAAAACCCATTTTTCCTAAAACTTCCTCATTTGGAAACTTGAACCTTCACTCTCTTCTCCTACTTTCCTTTCTTGAAAATTTTTGGCCAAAATCTTCAATCGACATTTCATTGTCGTTCGTTACTCCGTTTCCGACACCACCCATACCATTGAAGTTCTTGCATTATCCCGAGTCATCGGTGTCCGCTTTGTCACCGTCGCTGCCAGTGTGTGGAGGGGTGAGGTGAATATGTTTTCTAATAAAGCGTAATCAGGATCTCTGTCATTTACTATGGTGAACTGCGCTAGGTAAGTGCCTTAAAACGCTTAAAAATAATTTTATAATTTTAGGGTAATTTTTACATCATCGAAAAACCATTGTTCGCGTCATCGTTGTGCCTAGGGCTTGTCCACCACATGGTGGACCGTCTAGAAGTGGGTCAACCCGATCTGACCCGTACTTGCAACCGACTCGACCTGTGTACCATCTGGACCAGACCGAGTTGAGCCGAGCCAAGCCGCACCGAGTCGAGCTGAGCCACGCTACATCGTAAACCGTTAATCATTGACTGTCGTCGTTGACCGTTGATCGACTTTGACTTTTTCTAAAAATCTTTCTTTTGACATTTTTTGATGTCTTGAGCCCGATTTTGTGGTCTATTTTGCCAAATTCTAACTCGAAAGCCCCGAATCGAGCCCATCAAACCAAAAAATGCTTAGTATTTTTAGATTTCTGCTTATTTTTCTAGGATTTGATTTTAGAATTGATATTAGATTATATTTTCATGAAGGCACTCATGATTCCCCTGATCGATGGTCGACTAGATCCGGTGCTTCCCGTCTAGTAGATCAGTAAGGTTCGTGTACTTCAAGAGATGCTCGTAGGTTTCTGTAAATTATTTAATTAAAGTATTACTTATTTTATTAGGATTTGATTCAATTATTTTGATTCATAGGATCTAGCACTGCCGTTGTCCGTGATAAGTAGAAACGAGAGTAGACTATCATTCTAGACTTCGCAAATTGGTACAAGTGTGCTCCTAGTGGTGTTACAGTGTTGTTTTGAAATATGTTTTAATTGTTTTAAATTTCTGATTTATTAAACACTCTGACTGTATGATATCTGATTGTCGTATACATCAGACAAGATATTTGGTTACCATATTTCTATATCTAATTATGGTATATGACATGTTTTAACATTTTGATAAATTAAACTAGTGTTTTCACTCAAATATATGTGCATTTATTGTTATTAGGGTATGACTGGAGTAAGTATCTTAAGCTAGTCTATGACTTGTAAGTTCTTACCGTAGACTCCTCTGTTTTGTGCACATGATAAGTCCTTACCGCATGCCCTTATGCTATCAGTATAAGGTCCTTACCGGGTGTACAAGTGGGTGTAGGGTTCAGGGGAACCTATACATTCTGGTGTTTGGATTGGGGTAGTGTTCATATGTTCAAAAACTTATTTTATACCTAACTTTTATCGAACTATTTTATTTGTATGCTTTATACACTGCAAGGATTTTAGTATTTTATCGAACTTTTATCTTTGTATATTTACCGCATATACTTTTCTGATGGTTATTTTAGTATTTTATCGTTACATGGATTTTATTTACTGGAATAGATTTGGACTACATTTTAAATATAAAAAAGACTTCTGTATACGACATGTAACCGCCTAGATTCAATTGTATCTTCTAGGTCGGGTCTAGGGGGTTACATTCTCATCGTTTCTCGAGTGGTAAAAAAAGTATAAGTCCTATGAAATCCTACCTCATAAGATTATTATGGTTATTACACATGTAACATTATTATCACATGTTTATCTTGTCATTATTATCAATCATAACATAAGTATGTGAGAAAGTTCCCTTAGTTATTATTATTTCATTAGTTTTCTCTCATGGAACGTTATGCTAGGGCTTAATAGTATTTTAATGTTTTATGCTCTTAAGACAATTCATATTCATTGCTACCCACTTGGTATATTATAACTAGCCCACCACATGATTCGGTGATAGTTCATTAACAACAACCCCAATCATTCTCATTACCCTTCTCATCGGTTCGCCCTTAAACCGGTAGGGCAACTTACATGTCTTTGATTATAGGTGTTCACGTAGTACTTGATTTCCTCTATCACACTAGCTATGTCATTCATCGTCTCACTGGATGACATATCTTTCAGAACAATCATTCGTTTATGATTACTCATCTTCTAGGAACATTTTTTTCATTTAAGTCCCTCACGGACTAAGTCCCACCATTACGAGTCATCCTTAACTCTTACAAGCCTTAATGAAGTCAAGCCTAACCATTTGAAATGAGTAATATCAATACCCTACATGTAGTATCGATACTCCTAGGATAAGTATTGACACCACTTTAAGTATCGATACAAAAATGGATACTACATTACCAATGTTACTCATAGTATCGATACTACTACCCTCAGTATCAATACCAGGGCTACAATATCGATATTGCTCTTTAGAGTATCAATACTCCTCATATAAAATGCCTAGAAATCATCCAGTTCATCCAGTATCAATAATGTTCCTCCAATATTTATACCCTAACCTAGAAAACCTAAAAATAGGCTCGGGTAAAACTAAAAACATCATTCCAAACACTTTAGTTTGGTCCCAAACCACCTTTTAAGGATTAAATAAGTTATTTAGCACTAGAAAAACACAAGCTTTACACTAAAAATGTCACCTAAACCACCAAATTGCATAAATACCGAAATCCTCAACAAGACATCACATTTAGGAATTTTATAACACACCAAAGGATTAGAAATGCACTACCTTATCTGGAAAATCTGAAATGAAGGTCATTTCTTCAAGCACACTTGTTTTATTATCTTCAACCACGCTTGTTTCCTTATATTCCACTTGAATTTGAGCACTCAACCTTTATAACCTCTTTCCAAACAAGAAAGGAATTAGTTTCTAAACAACAATGATGTTATTAGAGGATTTAAGGATGAATTTAAAGTTCAAATGAGGTATAGAAAGGCTCAATAAACTTACCATTAGCTAGAGCACTTAGAGGAGAAATAAGAGAAGAAAAATAAGAAGAAGGATAATGTAAAGGAGAATATGAATGAGGATATAAAACACTTATCTTTTCAAAAATGGGAGAATCACACTTTCAAACTTTTGGTCTTTCGTATTTTGTCTTATATCCAAAAATCCCCTTTTATAACATTTTTGGGCTCGATTCCGAACCTAAATAAACTCTCGCTTGGCACAATAATTTTAATTATGACTTCACGAGGTCTACATACTTCTCGGGTAAACCTAAAAACTACTAACCCATAATTTAGGGTGTTACAAATCTTCTATCCTTGAAAGAAATTTTTTCCTCAAAATTTACTTGGATAAAATAACGACTTACCCTTAAGTCAAATACTTATAAGCCTCGAAACACCTAAACTCTTATCAAGTCTGATTCTTAGGGAAGAAGTTCCCACAACATGACATACAACTTAGAACCTTTCAAATTGATCTATGATTTTTCAAAGGACACCTACATCAAACCTTAAGCAAAAACCTTCGAGAAGTGCAACACCACAGAGTTTCATTTTGGTCGTTCTAATACGGAATACATGGAACATTCATAGGGAAACACTACTATATAATTTTGTTTCTACCGTTACACCCTTTTGTTATCTAACTCAACACAATCGATACGCTGACTATTTGAAATCTATAAGTCACTCTTACTGAACACAAGTAACTCACCATACTACATGTCGATATCTTACAGAAACTTACCATCCACGGTCTCTATGTTATCTAGTGAAGATATGAAGATAATTTTCGAATTCTTAAGCGCCGATCTATATGCTTCCTCTATGCAACTTTGATTTAATATTCATCTATGCTACTCTTCTGATTCCCATTTTCCTTGTAGTTTACACACGCTAATCACCAGATCGTGCATCTAAGGTAACTACAGCTGAAAATTGATTACTTGCTTAAGAACTAGCTATGTTTGGCCCTTTTAGAGATCACGCAACACATAGTAGAGATCGCTCGCAATTATGCTCTAACTTAAGGGTTTTATTGTAACATCCCAAAATCAGAGCTAGTGACTAAAATGAAAATTTTGAAACTTTGAGGTATGATTTTGAAAGATTAAAAAGTTCAGGGACTTAATTAAGAATATTTTGTGAAGGATTATTCAGTAAATCTTTAATGGAGTAAGGGGTAAACTAGTCTTTTCAAAGGAAAGATTTTTATTTTTCCCTTTATAAGGAATTAACCATGTGGAATGAGAAAGAAAAAAGAAAAGAAAAGTCTGGAGAGTTGGAGTCTTCTTCCTCATTCAGCTGTGAACCCAGTGGTAAAAGGTAAGTTTCATGTTGGTTGATAATTTCTTAATTTTAAGCTTGGTTTATTTCCTTTAGATGATACTTAAGCTTAAGTTGTCTTAAAACTAAAATATGAAGAAGTTATGAAGGATTAAAGATAAGAGGTTTCTAAGTGAAATATTGAGAAAGAGTTGGTAAATAAGTTTTGAAGTGGAATTTGACTTGTCAAGGGTCTAATTAAGTTAAAAAGCAATAGAAGTGAATTTGGAACATGTTGAATTATTGGCTTAATTATTGAATTCAAGAGAGTAATTGGGATATCGGATATTAAGATGAATTAAAGTAATCTAAGTTGATTAGAATAAGTGTAGTTAAGCTTAAAAGGTTAAAAGAAGGTTCTATTAGAAGATTTAAGTCAGTTTGGTAAGATTTTAGGGTGAAACAAGTAAATTTTAGGCTAGGGGTATCGGTACTGTTCATTCAGTATCGATACTTCAAAGAGAAAAGAAATAGTAATTGGGGTAGGGATATCGATACTGGTTGAATGAGTATCGATACCCTAAGGAAAAAATTCATATAATTGTTCATAGAGTATCAATATCAATGAGGAGGTATCGATACCATAGTATAGTAATGTCGATACCATGTTAAGGGTATCGATACCAGGCAACATCGAATCTAATTTTGGTATCGATACCAGAGGGGGGTATCTGTACTATAACATAGAAGTATTGTATTGTGCTGGTAGTACCAATACTACTTAAGTTGGGAAGTGGAAATTAGTGCTTTATTTAGTTTGCTTCGATAAGAATCTTTGCAAGTAATTTGAATTACGATATTTATTGGATTGTATATTCTTGTAGATAACGATCGAGAGCAAAGTTTGAACAAGTTGATAAGTAATAGTCATCGAGGAAAAGATAAGAGATCAATATTCACTAGTGAAGCCAGGTGCGTGCATGTTATTATGTATAGGGTGTTTTATGGAAACAAGACTTGTGACGAGTCTATTTCCACTAATATATTGTATGAATCCATGAATGCAAGTGTAGTATTGATATGATTTCTTTGTGGACATGAATACATGCATAGGTTTATATGTTAAATATATGATTATTACCTATAAGAATACATGTTTATATGATACATGCTATGTGACCATGATATATGTGTTAGGTGATATATGTGACCCCATAATAATATAAAATCAGTTATGTGATACTAAACTAATGAAATATGTGAAAAGGTGGTATGAGCTATGTGATGAGTATCTATGTGAATATATGTCTATGAGAAGACATAAGAACAAGTTATAAGCCATGTAATATGTGATATGTGATATGTGAATTATATGAAAATATTCTACATGTAAGTGATCTATGTGTCTACATACTATGTGATCATATGAAAATGTGATAATGAGCTATGTGAAAGAACTATAAGATTATGTGCCTATGTGAATGTGTGATAACATAAATAATAATGCCCATGTTATGTGTTATGAGAGCTAGGGGTATAGTTGGCATGGCAAGAGTCAAGTGTTCTACGTGGTCCTTCGGGACATACATGTAATCATTTGGAACATATATACGGTACGCCAGTACACTTATTTGGTCCATTGGAATATGTATATGGTTCTTAAAGAGTGGTCATTCAGGACATATGTGTTATATGTGGTCATTCGGGACATTTTTACGTGGTCCTTCGGGACAAATTCTATGCGTCCCTAGTGAGAATTATACGAGATGTGGTGACAGCATATGTGCACAACCTCTATGTACTCATATATATTTAGTTCTCACATGTGCACATGGGCTAATAAAAGATAACATAAATAAACTTGGTATGATGATGAGTTGGGTTCTGTGTAAAGAGATATATGTGATATATGATGTGCATACATGGTAAGTAAAGGGTCATATGATAAAAGAAATTAATGATAATCCTAATAATAAAGATGTTGATGTATGTGCATGTATATAGTTGTCATATGAATTTTTATATAATCTTTGTATTAAGTTAATATTTGAAATGTGAAATGGTCATACATAGTTAAATATCTAGAGTTTTGATTATACGTGTTTTATGCCTCACTAAGTCATAAACTTAGCGTGTGAATGTTTCACACGTAGGTTCCGAGAAGCTAAGAGGAGCAAGACATGTCAGATTCTCCTTTCCACATATCAGATCAGAAATGTATTTGAATACATGTATTTTGTTACATAGAATGTAGTTGGCATGTAGTCTAAAGATTTGAATTGTATAAGCTCTGATATGTTTTGTAAACCAATTGAATTTAATTAATGTAAGATATTCATTTTCTGGAATTGTGAATTTAAATTCTAACCAATTTGTAAAGGAAAACACTTTGAAAACTCAATGTGACACCTCAGACTAGGATCCGGATCGGATACTGGTTGGGGGTGTTACATTTATGACTCTATGAACATACCCACGATCGCTTATTGCACCTACGCTATTCAAGGTCTTTTAATGCTAGTCAGTCAACACTTAAGGTACTTGGTCTCATTTAGGTTTAATCACTAAAATCCATCAGGATATTCGACATCGTATGACACTACACATGTTTATAGATCACACTTTTATATCAACCTGAAGATAAAAATGATGAAGTTTAGGGTCAAAAATCAAACTCTTATTTAACCATACAAGTAGATTTACGGTGTAGTTTAGGGCCACACAACATCGCATGACTTACACCCTACAAGTCTACCAACAAGTTACTTTGGATGATACCTAGACACACTCACATTAGGAACTCTCATCAATTAACCCCACACAGTTAGCACCTCATCTCGACTATTAGAAATTTTGAGTAACCCATCACACATGATGAACGATCACAATGCACATTACTTAACATCCTTAACGCTTTTCATGGGGATATACACCTTTAAATCCAAACTTAGGATTACTCAGGCTCTATCAATCTGATCACACAACCAACAACCCTTAAGGTAGACACACGTTTCTATAGTATCAGTCTTGTCCTTACATATACACATAATTCTTCCTCATAACACATTATCGAGTGGATGGATCTACTTTCAATGCCTCCTTTGAGTTAACTCTCAATTTAACAATGAACAATTAAAGGATATTTGTACCTCGATACTCGTCACTATCTTACCATAATACCCTTAGTACATAATATGAGATCCGACACTACTACATTTAAACATACACCTAGCTAAATTACTGCTTGTCAGTACTTGAGACATATACGCCTAGTTAGCGACTGAAGTGCCTTGGTACTAGATAAATTATATCATGATATTTTCGACAAACGAGATGGTCACTATACTGGATAGAGTAACTTTGGTATTCTTAAAACTCTCATGGAGATCTTTATTTTCAAGGCTGAACTTGAGATTACTAAATCACTAGGGAATCAATTACATGAACCCTTAACTAACAATACGAAAACATCCTTATAGTTTTGCATCTAGCCTGACAACCTACAAGGATGCTCCCTTAGGGAACACATAAGGGTGAAAGATTCTGTGACTAGATATTTCTTAGAGTCTACCTTTGACTCAACAAGGGGTTATTACCTATCCACATACCTCTAGACCTATAACCCTGAGATCAAAGTAACTCTAGCACTAATCGATAATCGAGCCTAATCCAAACCCTTAAAGAATATCCAAGGTAAACTTTACCTATTCTATTAAGATCCTCTAACTAGGCACTTGGATCCTAACGCCAGAATTTTCTACACGAGTAATGTTCCTATAAAACTCACTAGGTTCCACAAAAGAATGCAAAAATGCATATATACTAATGCAACATAAATAACTGAAATTACTTAAAATTTAATTGACATCTCATCTTCGTAATCAACATCTTTCCTAGGCCTTGTAAAAATCTAACAAACTGGATCGTAAGCAGTTGAACCAGAAATAGGTTGAAATGCTTATTTAGTCTCTTACCTGGGCAAAGCCCTGACACATTTATGAATATACTCTATGCCATGCTGAGCTACTGGGGCCACTCTTCAATTTAGGGTAGCCTTTCACAAAAGCTCTAAGGGTCCCTCTTTAAATCATGTTCTAAATAATCTTAGGCATTTCCCTCAATACCTCATTCCACATACAGACACTCCAGGTATGATAGTACTCCATCAGAACTTATCGTCTTGCCATAGATAGTAAAGCTAGCGATCTCCAAAGAGACTTTACTTCAGGCCTCCAACTCGATTGGTGAGACTAAACTGATATCGTTCACCTTTGCTCATGAGAATCTCAGACTCTCCTAACTACTCGATTGAGATAGATTTACCGATACCAAAGTCCTCATATTTAACCTATCATTATCGTCTACCCAACTCGTCCTCATGTCTTATACCCTTTCCAAAGCCTTAACCATCGTGTCAACTCGGAAAATTACTTTAGGCAGTTTTGTTTCCAATGCACATAGGTACCTATACAAAGCCCTCAAAGGGACCTTTTGCACCTTAAGGACTCAGCTAAAACCAACTCTGAAGTACATCAAGTCGACCAAAGAAAATATCTCTTATACTCAAGCATCGTACAATATCTTTAATTGGCTAGAGGGATTGCATCCTAAAGACGTCCCCATACTCTTAGCTGATATATTATCCTTACACTCATTTAGAGATTGATACCACTCAGACATCTCGGGCTGCAGAGCTATCTCTACAGTCTTCTACCAGTCGATAACGTTACTCTTGAGTAAAATCATGGTACATCCAAGCCTACCCTTGGAGGTAAGATAAAATTGCTTCAAAGTCTTCATGGTATCTATCAACAACTGATAAACCAAAATAGAGTCATCATTACCCAAACCATAGAATTTGAATGTATTATACCTCATCGGTCCATTTATTAGAGACTATCAGTGTTGTCACATTTAGAGCAGCTGGTTGAGCAATATGTACTCTATGAAAACATCATATTTCTCTCTAAGTGAGGAGTTCAAAACCTCTAAAGAAGGTTGTCTTAATGAATCTCAACTATCGAAACCCTAGGTTCTTCTACCCTAGGTAAGAGCTCCCTGCTAAATTTTTTGAGATGAGAGACATGGCTCGCCATCCTATTAACGAAACTACACTCGAAACCTAAAACATTTACCTCTTTTATAACCACAGTTAAAAGGAGGAAACACAATCAATATTCTAGTCTTATAAGAGTACTTTCAGTATCTAGGGGCATGTATTCACTGACACCTTACAATAAATGACAACTGGATCCTAGGACTGACTCAACCTGATGCGTTGATACCACTAAATGTAACACCCTAATTTGATCTGACTCAAGTTTGAAGGATTTAAATGTCACATGGAACCACCGCATTGGCTAACTATTTTTTTAATTAATACTCATAATTACCATTTAAAAACCAATAATTCAAAATAATAACAAAATATTTTTTATTAATTAAAGCTCCATGACACAATTTAAATAATTTAATACAACTAAGTGCTTACAAATCATCATACATAAGTAATGGTCCTCTGAATACATATGCCCACTACAAGTAACCAAACAATATTCTATGAGGAATACTGGAAATCCTACTGCTACGGTGCTCCTAGAAGGGCTCAATATACAAACCTGGGAACGAGAACATCCGAACGTTGAACTTACAAAGCCTAGTAGTACAATCGCTAATATAAACCAATATATGAATCTCATAAATATAAGCATGCTAGAAGATATGATAATAAACATTAGTTACATGCATGGTCATAATCAAGTGCTACCTACTTAAGGTTCAATAATCCTATAGCTATAGTATAAATCTCATGCTTCCCTCAGTCTCTAGTAAGGGCATCACCATGAGTAAACGTATACTAGGTCTCTAACCTCAGTATTATACTAAAATACATCATCATGCAACACACAATGATAGTACCTAGTATCATAGAGACACCAAGTACAATCACATAACAACAAATAAGTATCATGGTGTATCTCGGGGTTACTTTACATCATGGAACTCACATCCCTATTTGCTTACTAGAGATACCATGGGTAAGTCCTAGGTCACACAACATCAACATCTCTAAAGTATCATAGGCGAGGTCTAGGTTACACAGTATCAACACCTCTTACAAACCTTAGGCTAGGTCCGGGTCACACATCATCGATACCTTGCTTAGCTAGTCTACTCCTATTGATTACACATGATATGTTTGGGTTACATAGCATCATAACAACATCCAAGTAGCGCCTAAAGTGATCTAAGACTAACTTGGATTTATCGGAATATTTCCCAAACAATTAGATGATCGTCACTCACTCACACAAGTGATTCGGGTGTCCTTATTATTTCCTGAGTGGCAAACAAAGGCATAAGTCTTATGAAATCTTACCTCATAAGGTTATTACACATGCAACATTATTATCACATGATTATCTTGTCATTATTATCAATCACAACACAAGTAGTTGAGATCATTCCCTCGCTTACTACTATCTCGTTCGTTCTCTCTCTTAGAACGTTATGCAACCGTTTAATATTATTTTAGTGTTTTATGCCCTTAAGCCAATTCATATTCATTGCTACCCACTTAGTATATTATAACTAGCCCAATACTCGATTCAGTGATAGTTCATTGACAATGACTCCCCAGTCATTCCTATCGCACTTTCTATTGGTTCGCCCTTGAACCAGTAGGGCAACTTACACGTCATTGATTATAGATGTTCACGTATTACTCGATTTCCTCTATCACGCTAGTCACGTTGTTCACCATATCACTTGTTGACATATATTTTGAAACGATCATTCGTTCATGATTACTCATCTTCTAGGCATCTTTTGCAATTTAAGTCCCTCACAGACTAAGTCTCACCATTACGAGTCATCCTTAACTCTTACGAGCCTTAATGAAGTCGAATCTAACCAATCGAAATGAGTTGTATTGATACCCTACATGCAATATTGATACTCATAGGTCAAGTATTGATACCCCTTTCAGTATCGGTACAAAAAATGGCTACTGGATTGTAAACATTACCACTAGTATCGATACTATTACCCTCAGTATAAATACCAGGACTTCAGTATCAATACTTCTCCTTAGAGTATCGATACTCCTTGTATAAAATGCCTAGAAATTATCCAGTTCATCTAGTATCCATATTGTTCATCCAATATCGATACCCTAACCAAAAAACCAAGAAATAGACTCATGAAACACTAAAAAAATCCTCTCAAACACTCTAGTTTAGTCCCAAATCAACTTCTAAGGCTTAGGAGTCATTTAATTTTATTTAGCACTATAAAAACACAAGCTTTACACAAAAAATATCATCTATTGCAAGAATCAAACAAAACCCCCAAATATGCTCAAATATTTAAATCCTTAACAAGACATCACATTTAGGAAATTCATAACACAACAAAGGATTAAAAATACACTACCTTAGCTAGAGAATCTGAAATGAAGCTCATTTCTTCAACCACACTTGTTTCCTTATCTTCCACTTAAATTTAAGCACTCAACCCCATAACCTCTTGCAAAACAAGAAAGAAATGAGTTTATAAAGAACAAGGATGTTGTTGGAGGATTTAAGGACGAATTTTAAGTTCAAAAGAAGTATAAAAGGACTCAAGAAACTTACCCTTAGCTAAAGCACTTAGAGGAGAATGAGAAGAAGGAAAATGAGAAGAAGGAGGAGGAAGAGAAGGAGGAGGAAGAGAAGAAGAAGGAAGAGGAAGAGAAGATGATGAAGAAGGAAATAAAACCCTCATCTTTTCAAAAATGGGATAATCACACTTTTGGTCCTTAATATTTTGTCTTATATACCAAAATCTCCTTTTTATAACCTTTTTGGGCCCGATTCTAAACCCAAATAAACTCTCGCTCGACCCAACGATTTAATTATGACTCCACAAGGTCTACATACCTCGCGGCCAAACTCAAAACTATTAATCTGTAATCTGGGGTGTTACACCCTCAATGTTTCATTTTAGGATAAAACGACTCTTATTTTGGAGTGTTAACCTTTTGTTAACTATCATTTTCATCTATAGAGGAGCCTTTTTGCCTCAAAATAAAAAATGTTAGGAGTAAAATACTCCAAAAAATAAAAGTCAAAATGACTATTTTAATAAATGTTGGGGGATAATTTTGATATTAGGCCTTAAATCATGATAATTTCTAATACTTGAAAGAAGTTTATATATATTGCAAGAAATGCATGGTGATTTATGGTACTTAAAGAAGATAATGGATGGAGATCCAATGTATTATTTAAAATCACACAACTACAACCAAACCAAGATTTGCTTGGCCGAGGTTGATGAACGTTACATATAGAAAGAAAGCACTAAATTCCATTAGGATCAACAGCTGCATGCTACTATCACTAAATCATCATACTTGGAACGGCAGGATTTGAGAAACTTCTCCCAATTACTGCTTGCTAGTTGATCACTCAGCTTAGGTTTTTGACATGGTTCGTCCCGGTGCCCAAGAGTATACCTCAGGAGGATTAGTTCCATTGGTGATCAAGTTGTGCGGTATCATCCCATACAAATCCGAAATGTCCAGCCGATGGTGCTGACCGTTCTGCTGATGGTATTGGTTCTGCATAGCTGCTGTTGTCGTTTCGTCCGTCTCGTCCAAAGGGAGACGATCGAAGGTTGCATTCATGAAGGATGCAGCCATGATGAGAACAGGACCAGAAGCAATGAGTGCGCCGACTATGCCTCCGCCGACAACCTGTCCCTGTGCCCCGGAAAGGTAAATGGTCAGGCCAGTAATCCCGGATGGGGCAGGAGGCGGAAGGATCGAGCCGTGCAACGACAGAATCTCGTACCTTCCATGTAAGGTAACAATCGCACCAGATGAGGCTGGTTGTTTGAGTGTAACATTAGTTACGAATCCACTGCCACTGAGAACACAAATGCCACGCTGCTTTCTCCTTGCGAAACTAGCCAAACTCTCATGCACATCACAACCCGAACTCACCTCCATTGCATGTGCACGTAACGCATTGGCACTGTCACGAGTGACTATGATCGGTGGTTTTGGTTTGTTCTTGGAGCCTGCTGGCCTCCCTCGAGGCCGCCGAATGTTCTCGGCCTCATCCTTGGGCATCTTGGGAGCCATCAGTATCACATCATCAATGCCTTGCTTATGGAGATTCCCCTTATCTTGCTCTTGGTTCTGAATTTGTTCCATGGGTGCTCTCAACTCGGTGCTTTGCCCCATTGATGCAGAAAACTCAGGTTCCCGTGTGAGTTTAAATAGAGGGAATGGATCGATAAGTTAATTGTGAGAAGCAGAAAGAATGATTGAAGGTTAGGAGATGGTTAAGTGCCTACCTCCAAACTGATTCATCAATCATGTTAATTGCCTTTCCCAACAAATACCCACTTCAATACTTCTGCTTCTGCATTAATTAATATTACTCAAATACAGTGGATATAAGTACTTAACAACTAATCTATGAGTTTCACACGGATGACAATTTGTAATCAAAACATGGAATACAAATTTGTGGCCCAGGCCATTAATACTCAGCTTCTCTTCTCATGGGAGTAATAAAGATTAATAGAAAAAGATTTGATGTTCATACACAATAACAATGAATAGAGTTCTATTTTTTTCATAGGAAAGTTAGCCTCGTTAAACCCCCTTCATATCATGGGACTCAATAACGGAAGGAGGAAAAGAGTATCCACAAATTTTATTTAAAAGAACTTGTGTTATATAATTTATTGTTTAGAATTCATAAGAAAAATAGCTAAATGATATCAATATAATATAGAATATGTACAAAGACAAATTTAACATAATTTAACTTTGATTATCTCATGTGTTACACCGGAGATGAATGCTACTCTTTGCAAATAATTCACGGCAGAGGAAGTTGTTACATTATGTTTAAACATGTTGTAAGGAAATATTAATCTTGAATCTGTTAACCAAACCATGGTTGTCTTGATCCCAAAACTTTATTATCCTAAGCTTAGACCTACTGCTCTTTCTTCGATGATTTATAAGATAGTTTCAAAAGTCATTGTAAATTGTCTTAAGAATATCATCTCCAGTTGTATTTTGAAAAAGTAAAACGTCTTTATTTTAGACAGATTCATCACTGATAATACTCTAAATACGCATGAGTTGCTTCATTATTGGCTCTAAAATTGATCCTAACAAATGGGTTGTAGTTAAGCTTGATATGGAAAAAATCATATGATAAGGTAGTGGATTCTTTTATAAAAAATATTATGCTAAAGATAGGGTTTGATGCTAGTTGGGTGTAACTTGTTATGAACTATGTTTCATCAGTCTCATATTGTTCGAGAATTAATGAGAAATTTTCAGATCTTTCAGGTTTAAGAGAGGATTACTTCAAGGAGAAACCCTTTTCTTAGGGGTGTTCAAATGGTTAATTCAACCATTGATCGAACCTAATTACTATTAATTGAATTAATTGAATTTTTTTCATTAACCGTTAATTGAGCTAAACTTTTTTTAAAAA
Source organism: Hibiscus syriacus (assembly GCF_006381635.1). Lineage (NCBI taxonomy): Eukaryota > Viridiplantae > Streptophyta > Magnoliopsida > Malvales > Malvaceae > Hibiscus > Hibiscus syriacus. The sequence continues at coordinate 815,619 of NW_024061782.1, forward strand.
AAATATTAATCGAATTGAACAAACTTTTTCATCAATCTCATATTGTTTGAAAATATTATTATATTATTATTTTAATTCCAAATTTAATTCGAATCATAAAATTACCATTGATTTTTTGCAACTTTTCCTTTGCTTTCGTTCGACAATTGTTGCAACAGTTTATATTCACTTTCAAAAATACAATTCTACAAAAATAATTAAAAACACGAATAAAATGAAAATCATGAAGAATAATAATTATAAAATTTAAATAGACATATAAGGAGTGGACGAGAAATACACTTAAATGCTTTGAATTGTTACATTGAATTAAACTCAAGAGGGTGAGAACTTTGAAATGGATAAAAAAACAAAAACAAAATAATATTTAAATTAAATTAATTAACTCTTCCAATCGGATGACGACACGTGCCATAATATTTGGTATTAGTGAAACGTTGCACGATCTGATTCAAATATTAAAATTAGGAATAAATTAATAGAATATATAAGTAACATTGACCAAATATATATATAATTGTAGTAATTTTATTAACTACCGCATCAACACTTCCGTTAAATATTAAATACAAATGATTTGATTCGAATATTAAATTTATTTTAATTTAATAAGGGATGTATAAAAATTATCATGCAAGACTAAAGAAAGAAAATATTATAGTTTTTTTAAAGATCATAGTTTCTCTCTCTCTCTCTCTCTCTCAAGTGTTCATCATCTTCTTCTATTTATCTTTTCTCTTATTTCCGTCCACTAAACAATTATTTATAGTTCACCATTCAAATTAAAAGAAAAGAGTAATAATAATTTACACATGTAAACAACAAAAGTGAAGAAGATGTTACGTAATATTTTAAGGCCGCTGTGCACATAAATCTTAACTGCAATTTAAAAATAATTTATTATCTATTTTCAAGTAATTTGATTATTTCAAATTTAGTCAAAAGAATTATTTTTTAATATCTTAAATGATTTATGAATTTTTAAAAAAAATATTTTTTATAAACAATGAGGTTTTTAGTTATTTTATTTAATAATTTAATTAAAGATTAATTTTATCAGATAAAATCATAAAAATAATAAAATTATTTCATTAAAATTTTAATATTATAATATTCTCAAAATTTTAAATTTTAAACTTTAATGAAAATTACAACTCGTATGAGTTAATTTTATCATTTCATAATTAAAAAATGATTAATCGTCTAAGGGTCATTATTATAAGGTTTAATACAATTTTTAGTGAAAATAATTTATTACTTAAATATATTTTTTTGTTAAAAATAGGTACTTAATGTTTTTAATGTTACATTTTTAAGTGTCTGGACGGTAATGATCGTTACATGTGTTACACATATAAAATTTCAAAAATTATTTTATTATATTTTGAAATTTTTATTTTTTAATTTTTTTAAAAATATTATTATATTTTAAAAACTCTAAACTTTACTATTTTGCAAAAAAATAACCACAATTCAAAAAATTTCTTATTCTATTCTCCTTTACTTTGACCGTCGACCATCTCCGATCACCCATCTGTCGTCGAATGACCATAATTCATTTTTGGCTACCCAATGTCGATCATCACCATTGCTATCATCTCAATCCTCAAACTCAAAACTTAAATTTCTAATCTCTAAAACCCTAAATACCCAATTCCTAAACCTAATAGCCTTAAATCTAGAAATTTATTGTTTCGGTCCTTGATAGCCCTTGATCGACAATCACCTTGCCTTCATTTGTTGTTTCAGCCCATGCAAATTTGTTGAAGGGGACGAAGGGTGTTGGTGTGGAGGTTTGACGAACCGGTTTTTTTCTGAAAAAGAAAACTAAATTTTTAAAATAATAATTTTATTATTAAAAAATTAAAAATATAACGATAAACATCTAAAAATATAAAAAAAATATTAGATATTTATTTTTAATAAAATATTTTAAATATTAAATCAATTTTTAAGATATAGTTTAATCATCAAAAAGTATATTAAGCCTTATTACACTCATAATCAGGAACTGATGTAAAATTTTATATTAGTGAATGAAGTTAAATTTATAAAATTTTAACTAAGCTGATATAATTTTATACTCATAATCAGGGAACAGACGTAAAATTTTAATGACTGAACCAACTGTATGCTATGAACTACGGGACGATCCCGGTTGTCCATGCAGTGGGTGGATTGAGGGACACGGTCCAGAAATTCAATCCATTCGAAGAGTCGGGGCTCGGGTGGACGTTCGGTAGTGCGGATGCAAACAAGCTGATACATGCATTAGGGAATTGTTTATTGACATATAGAGAGTATAAAAAAAGCTGGGAAGGGTTGCAAATACGGGGAATGAAGCAAGATCTAAGCTGGGACAATGCGGCTGAGAAGTATGAGGAAGTCATCGTCGCTGCCAAATACCAATGGTGACAAATATCAGCTTTTTAGTTCTTATATTAAGGGTATGTTTAGAAAGCTATTCGGTAACTAGATTCTGATGTAATTCTATATGTAACCTTTGTACTTTGCGGTTTGTGATGAAGCCTTTTGTTGGATCTTTTCTCTAATAAAGTGGCAATTTATCTTTATATTATTCGTCCGATCATGGTAAACAGGGTTAGCAACATGAAGCAACTTTACTATCAGAGTGTAGTTTGATTGGATGCTTCCTCTCAGAACCGAGTTTAAACAGCAAACCATCTAGCCATACCAGCTCTGCTTAAGTCACAACTATGCTCCTGTACTCAGCTTTTGTCAACGATCTTACCATTGTATTCTGTTTCTTCGATTTCTATGAAATGAAAGAATTTCCAAGCTTAACACAAAACCCAGAGACAGACCTTGTTATGGTGATAATTGATGCTAGGCGAAGCTAATTAGGAAATAAGAACTCTATCATATAGAGCACATATTGATATTAGTTCTATTCCCATATTAAAATTACATTTATTACCGTTTTGATAGTGCCTGTAGGACAACGTGTGAGGCTCTCCACCAAACTATTTGTAAGTTATAATTGTATTTGATTGAGTTATAATAGTATTTTTTTATAATTAATTTCGTATGCACCTATTTTATCATATTTTATTAGGAAGTAAGTTATATGGCGGAGATGAAGACGAACTCTTTGAAAGCAGATTTGTAACTAATGTCATGGTTCTGCAACTGCTCGGTTCTCTCATTTTGGCGTGGGAATATATGTAAATATCACTTATCGTCATTCTATTGTAAAAATATTCGGAGAAGTGTTCCTTTGGAATTTAATACGGACGAACCTATCGAATTTATCGCTTTTTCTGTCGTTATTCATAAATTTCGAATCCACCTGTGTAGTTCATGTTGATCGTAAGTGTTAATTGGCAAGTGGCAACTTTTAGTACGTTTGGCTTCGTCGCTAATTTAAAACAATTTAGTTATTTAAAAAATTTTGATTCGGGTCGGTCCACTATTCAAGTTAGCCGTGATAAATGTTATTATCCTTAACTATTTGTTGCGGTGTGTCTCTATCTGTGCTATTTTTTTTAAAGTAGTGTTTAAACTTTTTTCGATTCATCCAGATATCTAACTTTACAAATATTGTCATTTTAGGTGTGTAAATAATAAACGTTGTTTAAAAATTTTGTTAAGTGACATGTGTCATGGTCTAGTAATTTTGAAAATTTTCAAATCCCAAAAAATTTCCTTAAATCCCTTTGGTCGGTTGTTTGGGCAATGACACTCGGACAATGGAAGTCGATCGGCTGTTTGGTCTTCTTCAAGTAATTATGTAGCAGACATGCGAGGGTTGGGGGAGAAAAGGGGATGCGGGGGTGGGGGTGAGGGTGAGGGTGAGGCGAGACTCAAGTAATTCTTTTAAAATAATTATTTTCTAAAATAAGTTTTTAATGTTTTTTTTAAAAAATAAAATCTTAAAATTTTATAAATGTTAGACACTTGAATAAATAAATAAAAAGTTTGAACATTTATTTAGAAAAAATTATATAATTTATATTAATATTAATATATTTCTATAATGAAATCTATATTAAGTAATTTTTTTTTGTTATGGATGGCTTATGTTATAAATTATAGTTAAACCAATGTTTTCCTCACTCTTAATTATGGGTAATTGTTTCAAAAAACTAAAGATAGGATTAAGGACATAATTATGATTATAATGAGAAAGATAAATTATTTAATTTCAAAACTAACTGATACCGAATAAATATTTAATCTTAAAATTTAATAAATAGGACTGATTTATTAAAATATTTTAGTTTATTTTATAGGTTAAAACACCAGATTAATTACTTTTGTTTAAGTTGTGTACATTTTTTTCTCACTTAACTCAAAAAATATAATATCCGATCACAATTTGTATTTAATTAAGATATGATCATATTCATTTGTGCTAGGTGTGATCGTTCACTTTATCAAATTTTAAATGTTTATTCATTAAAGTTTTATATGTCACTGGTAAAGAAATCAAATAAAAGTGGCAACGTCTTAATTAGATAAAAGTGAAAGCATATAAATATTATAATTTTAAATTTAATAAAGAAAAATATATAAAATTAAAACGAAAGTAATCAAATAATGTAATTTACCCTATTTTATATAATATTTGAAATATTTGAATTTATATAATTAAATTATTATTTTTGGATAGAAAACAAAAAAGAAGATAAATATAGAAAATCTATGTCAAAATCTAAATATAGAATTCTTTACGCAGCTAATACATTCTAAAATATAATATTTGTTTCCAAATAGGATTCAACAACGCATAGATAAAACAGAATCTTCTAGAATCTGTAACGATTCATCGACATCCTGAGATCCAATTCCTTCTTGAACATCTCTTCAATTCCCTCTATAAAAATCATTCTCTTTTCTTTCAACATTTATTCAATTCAAAATATTTCTCTTCCTCTTTCACTTTCCTTTGCCAAAAAGAAAGAGAAAAAGTAACTCTTTAGTTTTTCTACTGCGTTGACATGGCGGATGCTCCCACAGGAAACCGACAACATCCTCGGCTAGTCTTCTTTGTTTTCAACCTCCGCGCCGGCGATGGCAGTAAACTCGGGCCGGCGCCGGCTTCGAGAGCTTCGATAGAAGCAATGCCGAGGATTAAAGTGAAGGAGAGTCCCGGCGAGTGTAGTATTTGTTTGGACGAGTTCCAAGCTGACGAAGAAGATAGGGAGATGCCGTGTAAGCACGTGTTTCATTCGGGTTGTATCGAGAAGTGGTTGCAGATCCATGGATCATGTCCGGTTTGTCGGTATTTTATGCCCTCCGCCGAGACGGCTGAGAGTGGAGGCGGTGCTGGTGGTCCGGAAGGATTGGAAGGTGGGGAGAATATTAATGGGTTGGAAGTTTTCCAATCGGTTTTGGCTTTGGCTGGACTGGCTATCTTCATGGGTGTGATGGGTTCGGGTCGAGTTGATGACGACGTGTCTTTCACTCGAAACAACGGTGGCAACTAAAGATTTAAGTATACAATTTTTTATTCTTTTATTTTTACCCCTTGAAGAAGGGACTAAATTGTAATGAAATCGGAAAAAAGTTTATTTATAAAATGAAATCGATACTAACGTTGGGCACTGATACTAAACTCTTTGTATCGATACTACTAACTTATTAAAGATTGATAACAAACGATAAGTATCAATACTTTCATGAGTATCAATGTCAAATTTGACTTCGATATTTTGAAAAATACCAAAATTATCAATACCCCTATTGGGGAGTATCGATACTTTACCCTCGTTATCAATACTCCCATGAGTACCGATACCAAAAGTGGCTACTGGAATCTGCTAAATGAACTTGTTATCGATACCACCCTGCGAGTATCGATACCTTACCTACAATATTGATACCCGACCTACAATATCGATACCCGTTTCATGGGTATCGATACTTCTAGCCCAAAACCCTTTTATTTTTAACGTCTAAAGAATAATATCGATATTATTTTTCTAGTATCAATACTCGTGCCAAAAAATACCCTGTTTTAGGTACGAAAATACCTCTCCAACACTCCTATAAGTCTTATTAAGGTCCCCAAACATTATTAAAGTGTTATGTCTGATTATAGGGGTTATAATAGGTCTATAAACATGCTGAAAAATACAAATTGTTGAATTTACCATGAACATGCTTCATAACTCATGCAACCTACCAAAACACACCTGCTGTCCTACATGTGATAGAGTTAAGTTAGAAGTGAGTTACCTTAGATTTCAAAGCTGCTGGAGTTTCCAAGGCTCAACCAAGAGTCACTTTTTCTTTCCCCTTGAACTTGAAGTTTTCTCTAACTTCTCTCACTAGAAAAGAATCAAACACATTAGAATTAGTAATGTGTTTGGGAGCTTAGAAAGGAGTTAAAAACATTTCCTAAGGCTTGAGTTTCCTAAAGCCGAGCTAATTTACCATGGGATTCTAAACCCCCACTAAAGCCTCTCTATAGCTACCATGGCTCAAAACTTGTGTTTGTGGGCTTAAATTGAAGCTTTAAGGATGAGAATGACAACCCTTACCTTTGTAAATTTGGACTAGGCTGGTAGAACCACCAAGTTTTGGCCTTTGAAATCCTTGTGGAGGAAAGGAGGAGATGAAGAAGAACGGAAGAAGACAAAAAGAGTGTGTGGAAAATAAGGTTTGTTTTAGGCTTGAGATTATAAAATTTTAATGGAATTTAGATTTTTAAAATAAAGATGGTATAATCTTTCTTTTGGTCCTTCTAACTTTGATCATAACATAAAAATCCCTTTTACCATCCATTGGCCCAAATCAAGCCCAAACCAAGCTTATTTGGCCTAAACTTCTCTACAAGGCTAATGATTCATCTAAAACACTTTTAGATAAACCCAAAACTACTAACTCGAAATTTTGGAGGTTACAATAAAACTCATAAAATTCATAATTAATAATCAAACAAGGTCTATAAACTCTCTTTAGTCTTTCTTATCACCTTTTTCCTGCAAAATTATAATTTTGCCACTCATGTTTTACAATATTTACAAATTAGTCCCTTACCTCATTTTCTAATACTTCTTCACTAGAATCACATTTAATGCATTTTTTTGTCAAGTATTATTAACTTAATTTAATAATAGATTTAATATCTAATATTAAAAGTAATGTTTTAATATAAAATAAGTTGAAATCTAACACAGTAAAAATTAAGGGTGTTGTATATAAATTTTTGTAATTTAAAGGTTTGGGTTTAAATCATAGGAGTTGCAAAAATTTATATTTTTTATAATATATTATGTAGTAGTTAGTATGTTTTCTATAGCTTAAGATATTTTGATACATTTCTTGATACATTTATGAAGTATTATTTGGTGTACATGTTATGTAAAGTTTATTTTGCATAATTTATCTGATTTAATTTTAAAAATCTTAAATAGAACATATATCATCAAAATAAATAAATTTTTATAGAATAACATATACGTAAATCTATATATAAAATAATTTATTATATTTATATTTAATATTTATATTCCACATATACAATGATATAAATATCAATACACGATAAACACGATTCTCAAATAAATTAAAATATTAAATATATATACACAGAGTAAACTTGCTCATAGAGCCTGAAAGAGACTTGAATTTTTTATTTTCTTAATCTAAGTTTTTTTTCATCCTACCTTTTATTTGTGGGCCCGAATTTACAATCCATTTAATATTCAAAATAAAAAAATTATAAAATACTTTTATGGATTACAATTAAAATAAAATAAAATAAAATAAAATCTAAATTTTATTTAATAAACATTAATTTTGATTTGGATTTAATAAATTGTTCACTCTTAAATTTATTAAAAAGTCTTAATCATTTAGGATGATTTGCTTTTTTTTCCCGATGACTCCAATTTAAGCTCATGTATCTATAACGACAAAAGACAAATCTAAATAATTTTAAAATGTTGGTAGAAATTATATTTTTTTTCTCAAAAATCATCTAATCGGATCGAATCGAATCGATTGATGTAGTTTCTAAAAGATAATTTAGGTTAACCTCATAAAAGGGATAAATTTTAATATATAAAATAAACAAACTGTTATTATTATTATTTAAAGAAATAAAAAGTAAATACATCAATAAAAATAGAATAAAGCGAAACCACGATTTTACTCGCGATCCAAGTTTCTAATTCGAAGGTGTATCATCATCATCAGCACGACCCGAAGCAGGTTGATGTGAACCCCGAGCCGAACCCGCTGCACCTATCAAGTTTGTCCGGCTAGCATAAGCTAAAAGCGAATGTAAAAACTCCAAACCACGACCGCCTCCGACTTCGACCGTCTCGGCGGGCATCAAAAACCGGCAAACCGGGCACGATCCATGGATCTGCAACCACTTCTCAATACAACCCGAATGAAAGACGTGCTTGCATGGCATCTCCCTACCTTCCCCATCAACTTCAAACTCTTCCAAACAAATACTACAATCCCTACCACTCTCTCTCACTTTTATCTTCGGCATTGCTTCTATGGAAGCTTTTGTCGCCGGTGAGGTCCCAGTTTATTGCCGGCGTTCGCTCCACCGCCGCCAAGGTGGAAAACGACGTTGATGATCGGACGACGTTGTTGGGTTTGGGTGGGAGCCTCCGCCATCCCAGTGTAGGAAAATCAAAGATTTTGTTTTGTTTTTGACAGATGAAAATCAAAGAATAATAATGAGTCCAAGAAGAAGAAGAAGAAAGCTTGTTTAGTTAAATAAAAGACGAAAAGAATGAGAGGTTTTTATAGAGAAGATTGAAGAGGCGGTTTATATTTTATTATGTATTTCATCATAATTGGTAAAGGACAATTATAATTTAATAGGAGTATGTACTAGTTGTTTTAAATGTTATATATTTTTATTATTTATATTTCATGATATATTTATGTATTACTTGGAATTGGAAAACCCGCATTTTGGGCGAAAATAATAAAATTACTAAAATTAAGATACATTAAATAAATAAATATTAATATATATTATTCTTATGGTTTTATATTTTTATTATATACAAATTAATTGTTTTGTAATTTTTTGACATATCACTAAACTCATATTTTTACTCCTTTTTGAAGAAAATTTTACGTTATATGTTGCACTCCGCAACGTACCATTAAAACGACATATCGAAACACAACACTAACTAAAATATTCTCATTTAATAAAAGTATTAAAAGGATAAATTACATGTTTTGTACCTAAATTATCACTTTTTTCGCTTTGATATCTAAACTTTAATTTTCTTTAAAACCATTAATGGTAATGCTTACATGGCATGATATGTCAAATTTTTATTATTTTTAATTATCACATCACTTTTTTTAATTATTATTATTATTCTTATACATGAGATACAAAACACTCCACCATTAAGCTAAGCTAATCATTTGGGTAAATTTCATCACATTTTGTATTTCACTTATATAACGATATCACTACAAAAATCAATATTTTTTTATTATAAGATTCAAATATATGACATTTTATATTAATAATTGAAAGCTTAGCCACTCAACTATAATGTGAATAACTTTTATTATATTGAATTTAATACTTACTTATATTATTATTAAATTAAAAGATTATTTTTCACTTTATTTAAAAATAATAATTAAATAATTTATTTATTTTTTAAAATTTATATGAAATCATTATAAAAAGTATATTTATAATATTATAAAAGTATTTATTTAATTTATAAAATTATATTAATTATTTACTTGAAATAATATTATTTCAAATTTTTTTTATTTAATTTTAAATAATTTAAATTTAGGATAAATTATGTGTTTAGTATCTAACTATCACTTTGGTCCCATATAATATTATTTAAAATTTAATAGATAATTTAAAAATAATATATTTAAAATAAATAATTAATATTATTTAAAATAAATAAATCATATGATTTTAAAAATTAAATAAATATTTTTATAATCATTATAAATATACTTTTTTAATTATTTCATATAAACTTTATAAATATATATATATAAATTATTTATTTATTTTTATTTTTAAATTAAGTGAAAATTATTTTTTAATGTAATAGTGATATAAGTAAGTAATAAGAACGACATAATAAAAATAGATTTGTTGTAACGCCCCCGATTCCCAAATTAATAGATTCGAGCTAATCCGAGAGAGAATTATATAAACCCTTTAGGATTGTGAGTCGCTCTTGTCTAAGTATGAAGTGGTTTGGGCTTTGATTGAGCTAATTATGAAGTAAAAAAAGGTATTTTTGAATTGGGCATAATTAAGGAAGGACTAGAGTTATAAATTACCCCAAAAGTCTTTAAAGGTTGAAAACCTTTAAATGAGCATATGTCATTGTAAAAATGATCCCACTTCATTCTTAGCTTCTTCATTTATTCAAAAACTCTTCTTCTCCACTCTTGTATGTTCTAAAGGTGAAAGCTTTGCCATCCATTCGTGTTAGACCAAATTTATGAAAGTAAGAAAAGTAATCTCTATATCTAAATCTTCATTTTCAACCGATTTTCTCATGTTTTGGTTATGATGGCCAATATGAGGGTTTTAGAAGAATTTTAGATTTTAGAGCTCTTGGGTGTTCCAAATCCGTCCCTAAGATTTTAGAATCAGGTTTATACGTTTTTATAAGTCTTCAAGTAAGTTAGCAATCTAATTAATTGCTTTTGGTTTGTGAGAGAGGTAAGTTAAAGCTCAAAGGTGAAGGGCAAGGAGAAAGAGGTCATTGGGTGAGCTTGAGGTCATTTTCCCAACCCCTACCTTTTAACGCACTCTTAACCTTTCTTTACTGCTTGTAGATCAACACGTGTAGTTTAATGCTTGTAAGAGTATATGATTCATTTGGGTGTATTTGGGGGTTCAAATCATAAAAACGGGACTTTGTTATTGTTCATGTATGAAGTAGTGTCCATTTATGATCCTTAAACAATAAATAAGCTTTAAACATTATTTGGGGGCCTTGGGGACACCTTAGGAGTTTTTTGGAAGGTTATAGACGAGAGAAATAGAGTTTTCTAGGTTGAGGGTATATGTACTGTATGAACAGTATCGACACTGATCGTCGAGATTGGGCAAAATTTAAATGGTTTGTGAGGAGAGTATCGATACCTCTTCAAGGAGTATCGATACTTCTCTTGTGGTATTGATACTCAAAGGCCTAGTATCATACTCGAGGGCTTGATTATATTCCAATAGTCAATTTTGGTATCGATACACATGGGAATATAGATACTGATGGTAGAGTATCAATACTTCCACTAGGGTATTAATATCAAGGTTTTTTCAAAACATTGAATGTAATTTTGGTATCGGTACTCAAAGGAGTACCAATACTGGGGGTAAGGCATCGATACTCTCAGGAGGGGTATCGATACTGAGGTATTTTCCAAAATATCAAATTTAATTTTGGTACCGATTCTCGGGGAATTATCGATACCATAGGAGGAGAGTATCAAAAGGTTCTATCAAAGGGTTCCCAAGCCATCTTTACAACCTGCTAAGGTTGACTCTGATTTTGGCCCATTACAGACTTGCGAATCGGATTCGTCTCAAGGGATCACACCACTAAAAGCGTGCCTCGAAACTGATATTCGAACATGCAACTTATGATGCTTTCCAGAGGTAATTTGTTAGACCTACACTAGGAATCTCAATGCTCCCCATGAGGTGTGACATTTCCCTTACTTAGGTAAACCGGGATTGAGCTCAGGTTTAGAGCTATGATATGCAATAGTCCTAAATATTCACAGAAGTGTAAGCATTAGCCAGAGAAAATCTTTTTTTCTTTGAAATAACATATTGAACTGTAAATTAAATAAAATCGAACTCATAATTTTCAGAATCCTAAATATAGCGTAACCAACTCGTGGCTAGACTCTCAAGTTGTTTAAAAAACAAAACATCCCTAGCGGAGTCACCAAGCTGTCGTCATAGTTTTCCCCCACCCGGACGAAAACGGTGACAACAATAAGGTGAGGCACAAGGTTGCTACAAAATACCACCCCAGACCAATGGAAAAGTTAAGGTCTCCAAATGAGATATAAAACAAATACTTGATAAAGTGGTCAACCCTAAGAGGAAGGTGTTAGGATTTTCGGAAGCTCGAATCGACAACCGAAACGGTTTGCAAAGAGGGGTCGGAATGGTTTTGTGTTTAGGGAGTAAGGAGATTGAAAGATAGAAAATTGCACAGCGATTTAGAGTGGTTCGACTTTATCAACCAAAGTCTACATCCACTACCTTAGCTCCTCACCAAGGATTTTCCAACAAATTCACTAATTTGTTCTTTCTTTTGAGGACAAAGAGATAACCTTACAACTCCCTAGTTTTTCCGGGCTAAACTAGAACCTTTCCCTAGCTTTTACACGGGCTAAGCTAGAACCTTTCCCCTAGCTTTTACACGGGCTAAGCTATAACCTTTCCCCTTTACAAAAGGATAATAAGTGTAAACAAGAAAACCTCTCTAAGGTAGGTGTTTACAAGATTGAGCTCACAAGAACAAAATATTTACAAGAGAAAGATGAAATAAGATTGAAAAACTCTTCTCTTGTGTTTGATTGCTTGGATAGTTGTTCTCTTTCTTCTTCAAGTGTCCTTAGCTTGTATTTATAGCTTGAAATGAGTTTGAAGTCGTATCTAGCCGTTGGGGATGTTTTGGAGCCGTTTGGGAATGATTTTTCTACTCAAAAAGGCTGCCCAGAATAGGGGGAATCGGTACCCCTTCATAGGGAATCGATACCCCTTCATAATATTCAAATATTATGACCGTTGGGCTGATGAACAGTGAGGGAATCGGTACCCCTTGGGGGGAATCGGTTCCCCTTTTACAAACTGGAATTTTTGAGCCTCGGGTTAATGTTCAAATAGTAAATTAAAAACATTTTTGTAAATTCAAATAGTAATTACTGTTCAAATAGTAAATTACTATTCATAAAAACATTTTTGTGCTCAATTTTAAATTAAAAGAACTTTGAATTATTTTTGTAAATTTTGAATAAATTCAATTAAGTCCAAAAACATTTTGTAAATTCAATTCAAGTCCAAAAACCATTTTTGTAAATTCAATTCAAGTCCAAAAACCATTTTGCCTTAAATTGTTATATCGAAACATAGTTCAACAGAAGGACTGGTCCCCCAAGCTCAACGAAGTACAATGGGCATATCGCACAACATTTGAGACCCTACTTGGGATGTCACCTTTCAAGCTTGTCTATGGCAAGGTGTGTCGTCTCCCTGTTGAGCTAGAGCATAAAGCCTATTGAGCAATCAAAACGTTCAACCTAGTTGTCCATCTAGCTGGTGAGAGAAGATTGCTAGAGTTGAATGAGATGGAAGAATTCTGAACCCAAGCCTATGAGAATGCACATTTATATAAGGAAAATGCGAAGGTGTGGCATGATAAACCTCTTTTATCACATCATCTTCATGAAGGTTAACATTTCCTTCTATATAACAACGGAAAAACAATTCGTTTGCACAACTCAATTATCCAACATCAAGATAACTAAAGTCAACCAACACACTTAAGCTCCGCACAATATCATCATGAAGGGCCAATAAAATTTTCACTTTCCAAAATACCAATTAACCTAACTAAACAATCTCATCCATTTTAAATTATCACCCAAACTCGCGTAAACTCCTCGCATCAACGTATATGGATCATGGTGAATGTTGCTAAAGAAAAAAAGAATCAGAACCATCTCCACGAATCGCAATGAACTAATAAGAAACATAAATTGAGTTCGATAGACACCCTTTTTTGTCTGAATCTACACAAACATTTCATTATATTATTTATTATTATTATTTTTTATTTTTTTCGGGCCCCATGTTTACTTACCCACTATCCACCACTAAACAACTACCCACTCCATTACTTTCCACTTCCAGGGCAACCACTTTCCCACACCTCTCTTTTTACACAACGGACCCATCCTTGGAAGCATATAAATTCTTTCCATTAAAGACAAATCAAAGAGGGGGCCACGGGAATATGAGCTATTCTTCTCTTTTTTATTGTAAAAAAGCCTATGTGCTTTTAATATTTTAAACAATCTTCTGATCCAAAAGGGGGGGGGTTCGATTTTCACAGAAAAAAAGGGTTCCTGAGATCTCACACATTGCCATCTTCTATACTTTCTTTCAGACTCTGCTTCTCTCTCTACTCTCTTCAGATAAACCAGAAGAAGCTAAGGGAAAAAATGACTAACCAAAAAAATGTAGTGGTTCTTGATGTGATATCGCGTGGAGTTAGGAATGTGTTGCCTCCACCACATCTTCTAGTACCCGAGTCCTTTTCATCTCAAGACCTTAAGATACTACTGATGAAGAAGTTGGAAACTGAAAAAGGAGGGGCTAAAATCAATGCCTGGTTGGATTCCATGAGAGTTTCTTCTCCAACTCGTATCAGGTCTGCTTCCTTTCCAGAAACCAACGACCGAAGCTCCTGGATTGTTCATCATCCCTCGACTTTGAGCATGTTTGAGCAAATAGTAGCTGTATCAAGAGGGAAACAGATTGTCATGTTTCTTGATTATGACGACACAACGTCTCCTATTTTCGAAGACCCAAACCGAACTCTCATACACCCTCGAATGGTGAAGGCGCCAGGAAACATTCTCAAGTTCCTTGGAGTAACTCTTGATAAATGTGAGAATTTCATCGACTCTTTGGTTAATATTCTTATAAACTAGTTTGTTTCTAGCAAACCAAAGGGCCCAGATTGTTATTGCAAATTCATTGTGTCTGTAATTGTTCTGACTAGAGAAAAGGCGCTCAATCTTTTCATCAAAAGTATGGCTATTTACCTATCCTGACCCCCGAATAACAAGCTTTCTCAACACATTGATAGCAAAAACACATTTCATGCTTACGTGTAACGGGTCTTCATAAAACTGATTACATCGAGGACAAGTTGGGTTTGAAACCACCTGCTTTAAGCACATAATAGACATTTTGGAATGTAGTTCAGACTAAAATTCCAAAGGAGAATTTTGAAATTAAAGAATTTATTTATTTATTTTATTATACAATCTAACAATATTTTTGACTTCTTAGAGAATTTTTAATCAATCAAAGGTAAGTAATTTGAATCGAAGGTTTCAATTTTCAATTTTAATTTTTTATTTTTCACAAATAAGACAACTGACAAATTAATTGGTACCGAAAGGGCAACTCAAGGGTGCTAATCATTCATTGACTGTAACCAACTCCCGAACCCGACACATTTATGGTAAAATGCAGATCATGTAAGATGGTGTCCGATCCACCTAAATGTTTTTAAAGTGATCGGTGGCGACTCTAACCCAATTCATTCAATTCGAAACCTAATTCCGGGTCCAACCGAAAGACGACTGCGACATCTTGGCGACTTCGCTGGGGATAGGTAAGTGAGTCAGGCCAGAATTAATTTTCGGTTATCTTTTTATGAGAAAATAGTAAATTTTAATTTTAATTTATTTATTCGATTCCAATTATTTACCTTTGATTATTTTTCAAATAAATAGTTGTACTGACATTTTTTTTCAATGATTTCAGATTTTTGAAACGTTTCTATCTCAGGCTCTATACCCAAGCTCCAAACCCGTTTTAAGTGGAGGTGAAAGCGACGCTCTCGTGAGAATTTATTCTCCGTATGGGCCTAGCAAGTAACCTTCGGGATTCATATACCTTATGCTTTCGTGTGAATTTATTCTCCGTATGGGCATAAGGGAATGTTTCCTCTCGAGTTAAACTTAGTCCACACAAGCTTGTAATGGGCTTAGGACTAAGAGTCTGGCAAGCCCAAGGGGGCACCAACAAGGAGAACTCGGGTACCTTCTTTAGAACCTATAGGAGAATACAGGGAATTAGAGTCCACCCAAAGCCTTATTTCAAACCCTATGTTGCTTTATTATTATTTTCTGCTTTATTTCATGTTCAAAACATGTGAACTAGAAATTTATGTGGTTATGACTTGTTCAAAATCAACTTGCGAGATAGAGATCATGTCCGGGTAGGAATAATAAACATGTGGGATAGATATCATGTGGGGTAAGACTTTTATTTTCATGACTGTTTTGATTATTTTTATCTCACTAACTCTTTTCATTTTTTCTCTTTTATTTTATTTTCATCATTTGTATAATTCAAAAGAGGTGTTGATCCACTAAAAGCGTGTTTGTTAAACGTAAATAATTTGCATTAATGGACAAATGAGTTATAATACAAGAGATGAAACGCTCAGAAGTCCAGCTATGGTCAAAATACTCAGATTGGACCGGGATTTTCGCCACACCAAATGTCAACTTTTTGAGCTGACCAAGGTTGCAGGGGCAAGACAAGGAAAAAGGTTACTGACCCAGAGAATCCTTTCGAAAACTACGAGAACAAGATGGTGAAACCCTAGCTAAGCTGAAGACCATTATTGACGAATTCAAGAAATAAGTTGATAAACTTCGGATGGAGGGCTCCAATGGCGCTTTCGTTAGGAACAAGCTTGGCAGAGAGTGAAAGCCGGAGATGGATTCATTCGAGACCTTTTTTTTGGGGCAAGCAGCTCGTCACTTGCACAATTTAGCCAAATTAGCCGGAACAGTTCGACAGGATAATCAACTGGTGATAGAAAAAAAACGGAAGATGAATCAACCTGTCAGAAGTTGCTTTTAAATTATTTTTTATCTCCTAAGATGTAACACTTTTTTCCCCAATAAGAATTATTTATAATAACAGACACATTTTTGGATCAATGCCTCTAACATTTCATGCATCATGCACTTAGACAGTTTTTGCATTATGTTATTTTTCATTTTTTTACATTTGCATTAACTAACAAGAGATGTCTCATAAAAAAAGACGAAAGCAAGGACACACCCGAAGCAGAAATTTGTGCATCTGAGGGTACATCAAAAGGAGCCATGACAAGTAAAGCAATTGAGAAATGGGGCGCAAGTGCATATGAATGCCCTAATCCAACTAATAATGCATCCTAATGAGGCCTTATTCCCTTTTGCAGCATCCTATTTGAATTTTTTTTGAACTTTCTCATATTTTTTGTGTAACTTGTGTCATAACCGGTTTTCGCCCAGGCACGAATTTTTTACTCGGCGGGAAAAGTGATATGAATAAATGGTTTTTAAAATGTTTTGGGAGTCGCCATCAGCCTTTTGGGTCAGGTAGGTCGAATACCTAAAAATTATCTTTTAAAAGAGTTTTTAAGAAAACATCAGTTAAAAGATAAACTGACCTGTTTTTTTAACCAAAGATTCGTTCTTTTTAATAATAAAAAGGGATTCGTGGTCGACTACGTTTGGGGAAGGATTAGCACCCCCACAACGCCCAAAATTGGTACTTATTAATTATAAATTGTCTCTATTATTAAAAATTCAAAAATTCAAAGATATATTTAATTTATAATCCTATTTAATTTAAATTTATTATTATAATTTAAAGAAAATATATTAATATATATATATATATATATATATATATATATATATATATAACATATTTATTTATTTAGAAATATAAGAAAATGGCTTTTAGGTACTTTAAGACAGCTCTTTCTTTTGATATTAAAAAATAAATAAATAATAATAAAAAATTATTTTAATATGGTAAGATATTTATTTATTTAAAAATATTAGAAAATGGCTTCTAGTTGTTTTAAGACAGCTCTTTCCTTCAATATTTAAAATAAATAAATAACTAAAACATAATAATAAAATAAAATTAAACATATCTAGTTCATAAATAGGATTTTTATTTCATAGAAAACAAATAAAATAAACAAATAAATATTATTTATTATATATATTTATATGACTAAGATAATAATAAAATAATAATTAAAGCAATAATTGAAATATAAAAGTAATAATATTGTAAATAAATAATGATTAAAATAAAATAAATTAAAAATATAGTGTTAAAATGTAGAATATTTAAACTTAGTACTCTACTTCAAAATATCATAAAATCCAGAGGCTTACAGTGTAATTTAGCCTTAATAATATATACGGGATTAAAATGTAAAATATTAAAACTTACAACTTATAATTCGAAATATTAATATAATATGTATATTAATAATATAATTAATCCTTAATTCTAAATATATACATAAACATATAATCAGTGGCGAGAATATAAATAAAATAAAATTAAAACACCAATTTAGAAAGACATATAAGTTGATTTTAGTGACTAAAATGGAAGTTTATAAACTTCTGGCGACTGCGTGTATGGTTTAACCATACGAGAATTTACACAAATACCCCTCCACCAAAACGACGTCGTTTGGTAGAGGGTATTTGAACCCAAACAGCCGGCCCTTCGGGCCAGTCTCTCATTTTCTTTTTTTTATTTTCTCTCTCTAACTGAGAGAGTTTAGAAACTCTCTCGCTTCTCTCTTGTTTTCCCTCACCGGAGGGAATTCCGACAGCTATCTGCCTCCGCGCTCCGGTGCCAGTCACCGCCGCCGGCCACCACCCATGGTGGCCGGAAAATTAAAAATATACTCAAAATAAAGCTCTGAACCTCCCATGGTCGAATCTGACCTCTTTTTCCCTTAAACAGCCTCGAAATTACCTAGATCTACAGAAATACCCACGGTATTTTGGTTTCTTTGGCGGTGTGTGGAGATTCTGACGACGGTGTAGCTTCCTCGGTGGTAAGTTTTCTCGTCTTCTTCTCTTTTCTTTAGATACGTAGTTGTCTGGGATCGTTGGTGTAGTTCTTGCTCTCGTGGTGTCTCCTCTCCCCTTTTCTTCTGTTTGCAGGGGAACTGAGGCTTTATAGCCTCGGTGTGGCTCTCGTCGGACCGGTCCAAAGGATGAAAGGCTTGGTGAGTCACCAAAGCTATGCTGGTGACTCACCATAGAGGCGACGTGGACGGTCGGTGTCATGGCAGCCAAGCTTCTGGAGTGTTCGTCAGAGGCGTCGTGGCAGTACTGAAGTGTCGGCAACGGCTGAACGAGACATCTGGCTTGGGCTTCTGGAAGCAGCTGGAGGCGTGGGGCGGTTGAAGCTTGGAGCGGCGTCGTGGCCCTAGGGTGATGATACCTTAGGGTTCCATCTGGAACCTCCTGTGGACCGTTGGATCAAGGCTAGATCCAACGGCTGAAAAGAGTTGGCTGCTGACTAAGATGATACAAACCCTAAATTTGGTTTAGGGTTTATCTAGATCCGAGTTGGGCTTGTATCTGATTGAGCCTGGGCCGGGTTGATTTATAATTGGGCTCCGGGTTTTGGGCCTGCAATGTATTAAAATTAATTAATTATTTAATATAATAATATAATAATAAAACAAAATAATAATAATAAATAAAATAAATGAAATAAAAACTAGTGTATTCAGCTACCCCTCTTTGTTCATTCTTGTGTTAACGAGAATAGACAAAGACGAAAAGACAATAAGTTTTTTTTTCATTTGACTTCACTTGATTATGATGAAAATGTTGAACAAGTTCTTCTTTTTTGGGGATTAGTTCTTCTCATTATGAACTTTTCCACTAGGGATGACAATTTATCTCATTTTATGATGCAATCTAGCAAAGAGTTGACCAAATTCTTCTCTTTCAGATGAGTTCTTCTCATTATGAACACTTCTGGCAATGTTGATGCTGATATATCTCCTTCTGTGATAGAATCATGTAAAAGGTTGAACAAGTTCTTCTCATTGTGAACTTCTTCTTCCTTCTTCAGATGAGTTCTTCTCATTATGAACTCTCTCTGGAAAAGTTGATCCATCGAGTGATGAATTCAAACAAAAAGTTGAACAAATTCTTCTCATTATGAATTTCTTCTTTCTTCTTCAGACGAATTCTTCTCATTATGAACTTTCTCTGGAAAAGCTGATCCATCAAGTGATGGATTTGAGCAAAAGGTTGAACAAGCTCTTCTCATTATGAACTTCTTCTTTCTTCTTCAGATGAGTTCTTCTCATTATAAACTTTCTCTGAAAAAGCTGATCCATCAAGTAATGGATTTGAGCAAAAGGTTGAACAAGCTCTTCTCATTATGAACTTCTTATTCCTTCTTCAGATGAGTTCTTCTCATTATGAACTCTTTCTGGAAAAGCTAATCCATCAAGTGATGGATTTGAGCAAAAGGTTGAACAAGCTCTTCTCATTATGAACTTCTTCTTCTTTCTTCAGATGAGTTCTTCTCATTATGAACTCTTTCTGGAAATGTTGATCCATTGTGATGGATTTGAATCTTTGCTAAAATCTTTGAAATTCCTTTCAACATTTAACATGGATAAAATGAATGGAAATGCACCTATTTTTGCAAATGCCTAAATATGATGCATGAATATTAAGTTCATTTTTATTTGATTTCAAATTGGTGAACTCGGTCTTCCTTCATTTGGTCAAAATGTCATTTCAAACTGTATTTCTGATTTGGAAGAGCAATCTTTGTGCCTTATTTGCTTCATTTAAGTCTCAGAAGAAATGTTTCATTTATGGAACTCTTGCCGTAATCAAAATTATAACCTTGATGCCCCATTTTGTCTTGGATAAAACCAACTTTCTCTGCTTGGATTTGTACAGAAATTCAATAAACCTTTCATCTTTGAAAAGAGAATCTATCATCTTTGAAGAGTATAGATGTAGATATGTCAAACTCTGCAGAGATTAATTAGGATAATAGAGTCTGTTCTGATTTGACTCTTGAAACACATCACAAGGAGGATTTATCCTAATTCCTTTCATGTCTTCACATCTAAGCAGATCTCGAATAAGGCAACTTGGACCATATCATGTCGAGATGTTTAACAACAACCTGTCGTTCAACATTAGTTGGCTCCACTAGTTTCTTGTTATTAAAAAGTTCTGGTTATCTTCTATGGAAAGAAATTTCATCATATCTCACTTCTGACCCTGGGGTTGAAGAAGACAAACTTCATCTTGGATCCATAAATGGAAATACCATATGATTGCAACATTGGTTCAGTACCAGAATAACTGGTTTGTAAAACATTTGACAACATATACATCATCTCATGTGGTTTCTGCTCAGATGTTTGTAAAGTATTTGACAAACATTCATTATTTCTTGTGACTTCTGCACAGATTTCTGGTCAGTGAAGCTCTTTGCACAGTGTTCAAAGCTTTTGTATGATGTCACAAGACCTCTTGAAAACAAAACTCAGTGGGAATACAAATGGAATGCTGGCATGACAAAAAAATTGGTCCAATTCACAAGATATGCTAGTATCGAATTGAATAAGAGATACCAACTGATCTTGATATCATCTTGGGCAAGGGAAAGTGTAATACCGATCATGTTTTCTTCCATAATGAGTGTTGTAAGAAATGAAAACACATCAGCTATAGGAGCCATGTATAGAACGATATCCATGAAATTCTTGTCGCTGGGGATGAAACGCCCATGATAAAACCAAAATAGATGAAAACTCTGTTCACCCTGGCTGGCAATGATAACACCAATAACAATGGGAGTAAGGGTAATGTAATATGAGCCTCTTTATTCAATGTCATCAAGCAAACAATAACTGATGTGAAAAACAACTTCGTAACCTCAACATTATGGTTGAAACTAACTGCCAGGAATCTCAAAGAAATATTTTCAATCATCACTGACACACAAAATACAAAATTCAAAGCCGAGATTTTGAGGAATTGAACCCTGGATCGACTGGTTTACCTGAGGACCATCTTTATTCATGCAACCATGATATAGATTAACAAAGAACACGCTGTCATGTGACACATGGTTAAGAAAATCGGGTATTTGAAACCATACTTGCTGAGTAAATATTTGTTAAACAACAAGTACCTGATGTAACTGCCTGATGAACGAAGCAATTACGTATAGTTAGCTCGACTGTCCCTGTTTCACCCTTTTCATTCTTCATATCTTTCTGTCTGATTGGAATTATTTGATCAAGGCAATGATCTTGACACAAGATGATGTGGGCCTTCAGCATGCCCCAACATTGGCTAATATAAGCGTTCAAAATGTGTCAATATTCTTCATTCTGATTGAAAGGGGTTTTCAGCATGCCCTAGCATTTGTTTTTTTTTTTTGTTGATATGAGCTTTCAAAGATGCCCAAATATTCATATTGATGTAGGCCTTCAAAATACCACACCTGTATTATTTCTGTCTGAAATGGCTTTCGAAATGCCCCAACATTTTGCTTTTGGTTCACTCTCAACGTCTGTTTGACTTGAATATCATGATTTCCACAAGGTTCAATTTTGGCTATGTACTGTGGTGGGTACTTGAGGCTTTATTCGTGCCCCAAATCTGTTTATCTTGAATACTCTCATTTTGATGTCACTAAACAGCAATGTTGTAATGTAATTTAAGGAATTCTCTTCATGTCGTCACAAACTTAAGAAATACTCAATCATTCTGACAGAAATGTCTGAGATATGTGCTTCTTCTGAATGAATTGCCCATTTTTTTGGATCTGGAGGGATCTAGTCTGACAGAGTGGTATAAATCGCTTGGTAATTCATTCTAGGTTGACACAGTGAACCTTGTTTTCAGTGAAGACTATTTCTAGAATATACTTTTCTGTGGGAGAGAAACCAATTTATGTGAACAGTAATCTGATGCAATAGCAAGACTACATATATAGTGGTACAGGCTTTTGAAAAATCTGCACCCATGTAACATGTTGATTCTAATAACTACTCATCTGATTATGAAGCGATCTTTCAGGATGATTTCACAGATATTGATAGTTCTTCTGATACCGAGGAAATCCTGAATTCTGATTCTGATGAGGAGAATAAACTGTTATACTTGACGAAAATAGGGTACTCAGAGGCTGAGGCTTTAATAACCATGGAGAGATGTGGTCCAGATTCATCAATTGCAAAATTGACGGATTTTATATGTGCTGCTCAAATTTCTAAGGCTGCTGATGCACTTCATTCAGGAGAAGATAGGAAGCCATTATACAATGATCACAATTACAAGAAAAGACGAAACTTGGACTATGATTTTTGGAAAAGGAAGAAGCAGAGGAAGCTTGAAAAGAAGCTTCTTAATGAAGATGATCATGTTCATCTTTCAAATCCAATGATTGGTTTTGAGGTTCTTACTGAACCAGATTAGATAACTCAAAGAACACTTCTAGAAGATGCTATTGGGCCTCTTTATTTCTACTACGAGAACATGACACTTGCTCCAATTGGTGTTTCGACTGAAATATCTCGGTACTTATATAATGTAGAGCCAGAATTTGTAGATTCGAAGTATTTTTATGCTGCTACACGGAAAAGGGATACATTCATAATATGCCAATTGAGAACATATTTCCTCTTATTATGCTTTCTCATTGCACCTGTAACACCCCTAACCCGTATCCGATCCGGATACGAGTTCGAAGTGTCACATTGACTTTTCAAACATTTATTCGTATAAAATAGTGAGTAATTTAAAAAAAACTTTGATAACATTTAACTTATTCAAAACGTTTACAAAATATATATCAGAGTTCATACAATTTATGTCTTTAGACTACATGCCAACTACATTCTATATACAGTACATATATTTTCTGATCTGACATTTGGTAAGGAGAACTGACATGTCTTGCTCCACATTACTCTTTACTCTTCTCGAAACCTACGTGTGAAACAATCACACGCTAAGTCGAAGACTTAGTGAGGCATAAAGAAAACACATCTAATGGAATTCATACCTACTAATCATGCATGACTGTTTTATGCTATCAAATTCTACAACTCTTTTACATATACATCAACATATATTTGTGCATATTATGTAACAGATACCATTACCCCTATCACAGATATATCATGTCATGCACAAATCATATCACAAATCATATACATATATCACATACATTGTTCTCATATCACCAATATCCATACCTGTAAGCATATTGCTTTAGCATTCATGAATTTGTATTAATGAGTTTATTGGCCCATGATATCATATTGAGAACCTAAGGTATCTGAGTATTGTGAGGTTGTGCACTATGCTGTCACCACAGCTCGTATAAATGCACCGAAGTGCCGCGTAGAATTGCATCGTAGTGCCATATAATGATGTCCATAAGGACCACATAGAATTCCTTAAGAATCATATACATATGCTAGGGATCATATATGTGTCTCACCAGACTTCACACATGTTCCAAAGAATATATATATATATCCCGAAGGACCGCATAGAATATTGTCCCGAAGGACCGCGTAGACCCTCTACTCTTGGCATGCCAACTATACCCCTAGCTCTCAAGACACATAACATGGGCATTTTCTTTTATACTTATCATTTCACATAACACATAGTTCAATTACTCATAGAACATTTTCATATGAGTCACATTTACATGTCACATAGCTTATATACTTTCTCACGTAGTTACATAGATCCATATCATATAACATATATCACAAAGTGCACATAATCACACATGTCATATCATATAGCTTAGATCATTTCTAAGATATTCATATAAACATACATATCATATCTTGTTCACATATGATCATATATGCTTCATATAACACATAGAACACTTTCTCCTAGCTTATATCAATTTTCAGAGTTCTTTCATATTACCTGATGACATATATCATATAGATATATAATAACGGATATCATATTATCTATCTCATGCTCTATTTCTTTGTATTCCCTTAGATTATAAATTATGCTGTATTTCTAAACCTATATCATTATCTTAGTATTTTTATTTAGGTACTAATTTAATCTCTTTACTTAATTCAATTTCATATATTCATTATAATCTTTTCATATAGCTCCATTATACTAATTCTCATAATAAATCATACCACTAGGTACTTGTCCAACTCATGTTTCCATTATGCATATACTGTTACCCATGTTTACCTAGTTCATATCACTTCTTATAAACTCACTTTCATCATATTTTCCTATTATTACATATTTTATCTCATAACCATGTATCCACATAGTCTTATATTTCATTATCATATTACATATACTTGTTCTCCTATGACCCTTAATAAACATATATTTCTATTTCCCTACATCTCTCGACTTATCTTCTATATTCTTATAATTTCATAACTTATTTTATATCATTTTACCTTTTTATTCACATAAACCATCTATTTATTTAGTTCAATTTCAAAAGACTTCCACAATACTCTTTAATAAAACTTTGTAGCTCTTCACTATAATACATAAACCATAGTTTCCTTTAATTTATCAACCTTCCCTATATTACTTATGTATCCTTATTTATGCCCTCGAATTCATACTATTCTCTTAGAGTCTCCTAATATTTCTCGTATCTCTCATGTTCATTTCATTTCTTATGACTCTATCATATAACTTATCTCATGTTCTTCCATTATTACATATTAAAGTCTTACATACATCATATAGCATATACAAAGCATATCATTATCTTTAGTCATGCATACATACAATTAATGTAATACAGATAATCACATATAATTATAACCACACATAATCATGTCCATGACTTCATGCATATTACTCTAGGAAATAGACTCATCGCAAGTCTTATTTCCATTAAACACTACATATCACTAGTATGCACTCACCTTGCCTCACTAGTCCATTCCAATCTCTTATCTTCCCTTGATCGATCTTACTTGCCAAATGTTCCGGAATTGCTTTACGCGCAGAATCTACATAAATGTACATTTTGAGACAATTATTAGATACCTACACCTTGTAATTGGATACTAGCAACTTAAACGAACTTATTAAACCAATATTCCCATTTTTCCTTTAGGGGGAATCGGTTCCCTACTAAGGGGGTATCGATTCCCTCATGACATTCTGGAAATTTTGTTCGTTTGAAGGGGTATCGGTTCCCCTTGAATGGGTACCGATTCCCCTGCCCAGAATCATATTTTCAACCCGAAAATTACTTCATTTCCTCTCAAACACTTCATATATCATCCCCTTTTCATTCTTAACTCTAGTACACATACTTAAACCAATCTATATTCATTATTTCATCTTAAACCTTAAAATCCTATCTTCCATATGAGATTCAAGAATCATACCAAATTTTCAATGTTTCTAATTCCAATTCTAACACTTCATACTTCTTAATTAGATTGATGACAAGTCAAATTCATCCATAAAACTTCAACAACCATACCATATCAAATTTCATCTTAAAACTCATATTGCAAATTCCTTCATAATTCCTTTATCTTATTGTTTAAATCCCATATAAGCTTTCCTTAAGCTTATTTAATACCCAAAGAATCAAAACTAAGCTTAAAACTCAAGAATTAACCAACTGAAATTAAACTTACCTTTGCCTTGCTCTCCCACGTATGAAGAAGAAATGAGAAGAGAACTCTAGATGTTTCTCAAATTTCCCACGTTTTTCACTCTTATAAAAGGGGAAAGAATATCTTTTAAAGGAAAAGACCATAATACCCTTAATTTCCTTTAATAATTACTAAATAACCTTCATTATATATTCAAATAATCTTTGAATTATTTCATTATTCTACTTTAGTCACCAAATTCTAAAACTTTACAATTTGGTCACTAACCCGGTATTGAGGATGTTACAAATCTCCCCTCCTTATAAGAAAATTCGTCCTCGAATTTTCACTGCACATCTTAATAAGAACATATCTTCTAATGTTCTTATGTTGCTTCCCTGACTTATTCTTTCTTGTCATCATCAGAAACTTACTTTTTAATCCTTTAGTTTTCCGACTATCTTTTTCGTTTATACATCATCCTCTGTTGCTTATCATATAACAATAACCAGTAATACCAATCCATTGTTGTCTTTTCTCTTATTCGATTATGCATCTTTCCTTGACCTTTCTAAAATTCAATATATGTCACTCATCACGTTGACAGTAACATCCATCTCTATATCATAAATCCATCTATTTCTTCATAACTCTCTAATTACCTTATAACCATACCAAACTTTTATTTCGTCATCATTTGACCAAAACACAACTTTAAATCTTCTTCAATGTGATTAAACATATACTTTAAGGAGTCAAACAATATTTTCACATCACCTTGCACACTTGTCTTATTTCTATATCAAAATTGTCCTCTGTACTTCCATATTTATCGTATCTGATTCTTTTAAATCAATCCCTTTCATTTCTTTATTCCTTATTCCTTATACATAAATTATATATTTCTTTTCATGTTCACATACTCTTGTCTTATCACTTATACTCATCTTTATGTACCATCTTCATTGCATCCTCATTACTCTGATAACCCATTTCTTATACATAACTTCATTCTTTATCATTTCTTATACTTGTATTTTCCTTCCTGAAGGTTCCATGCAAATACTTATCTCTATTTCTACATCATAGCTATCTGCTCAGAATATACAACTATATTCAAATTCACATCATAATCAATTAACTCCACTATATCTTTCCTCTAATCTTATAACTCTAGCACCTTTACTCTGACAGCTAGATAATAACTTTTGTTCAATCTAGGGCACAAGCCCTATTATACCAATCATACATCCTTTCCAATCTAAATGATCTCAAAATTCGCTTACTCAACTTATCAATTTCACCTCTATTCTCATACATCCTGAAATTTCTTTTGCTCAAACTCAACATTCTGACTTCCTATGTCCTATAATCTGATCATCGATATACACATTCTCAAACTCTTCTTATCAATCCTCAGCTTTACTTAAATATACAAATTCTTACTTCCTTTTCCTTTACTATAACACATTACTATGATCCAAATATGTAACTATATCCAGATCCATTGCAGATCTGTTATCATATCCTGACAATATCGTATAATCTTATAATTCCAGTACATTTTTCACATACTCTAGTTAGCCAATGCTAACTCTTTCCATCTTAACTGCAAACCCTTATCATAAACATACTCTTGTTTATGCGCAATACTATCACTTCGTTTCAAACTCATAAGCTCTGACTTTATACATCTTATACACTTGTCACTGATGCACTTATCCTTGAGTTCTTCTATACGTACTCATCACGTCCTTAGATCTTTTTAACATTCTTATGGTGACACCTGTTCACCATAATCTATCTTATCCACATAATAACAAAACTACTCTATATCGTGTTTTCGATTCCAAACGATGAAAACTTTCTATCACTATTCAGATATGATTTCAGCTTTCTGAAATCAACTTTTGATCTTACTAGGCATTTCCTGAGGTGTCCGCTCTTCATCCTGCCTGGCCAGGGCAGGTGAATAGCTATCACAATCAGGAATATCACCTTTCACTTGCTTCGAAATTATCACGATCGGATTTCTACTGTATTAAACTATTCTTATTCTATTAGCAATGCAACATATTCCTTACACTATCAGATCAGAAAATTTTCAATCTATGTTGGCATGTACATCTTTTATGACACTTTGGACTTCGGTTTATGCCGAGAATCGGCTAAACCATAGCTCTGATACCATTAAATGTAACACCCCCAACCCGTATCCGATCCGGATACGAGTTCGAAGTGTCACATTGACTTTTCAAACATTTATTCGTATAAAATAGTGAGTAATTTAAAAAAAACTTTGATAACATTTAACTTATTCAAAACATTTACAAAATATATATCAGAGTTCATACAATTTATGTCTTTAGACTACATGCCAACTACACTCTATATACAGTACATATATTTTCTGATCTGACATTTGGTAAGGAGACTGACCTGTCTTGCTCCACATTACTCTTTACTCTTCTCGAAACCTACGTGTGAAACAATCACACGCTAAGTCGAAGACTTGGTGAGGCATAAAGAAAACACATCTAATGGAATTCATACCCACTAATCATGCATGACTGTTTTATGCTATCAAATTCTACAACTCTTTTACATGTACATCAACATATATTCGTGCATATTATGTAACATATACCATTACCCCTATCACAGATATATCATGTCATGCACACATCATATCACAAATCATATACATATATCACATACATTGTTCTCATATGACCAATATCCATACCTGTAAGCATATTGCTTTAGCATTCATGAATTTGTATTAATGAGTTTATTGGCCCATGATATCATATTGAGAACCTAAGGTATCTGAGTATTGTGAGGTTGTGCACTATGTTGTCACCACAGCTCGTATAAATGCACCGAAGTACCGCGTAGAATTGCACCGTAGTGCCATATAATGATGTCCATAAGGACCACATAGAATTCCTTAATAATCATATACATATGCTAGGGATCATATATGTGTCTCACCAGACTTCACACATGTTCCAAAGAATATATATATATCCCGAAAGACCGCGTAGAATATTGTCCCGAAGGACCGCATAGAATATTGTCCCGAAGGACCGCGTAGACCCTCTACTCTTGGCATGCCAACTATACCCCTAGCTCTCAAGACACAACATGGGCATTTTCTTTATACTTATCATTTCACATAAACATAGTTCAATTACTCATAGAACATTTTCATATGAGTCACATTTACATGTCACATAGCTTATATACTTTCTCACCTAGTTACATAGATCCATATCATATAACATATATCACAAAGTGCACATAATCACACATATCATATCATATAGCTTAGATCATTTCTCAGATATTCATATAAACATACAAAGTGCACATAATCACACATATCATATCATATAGCTTAGATCATTTCTCAGATATTCATATAAACATACATATCATATCTTGTTCACATATGATCATATATTCTTCATATAACACATAGAACACTTTCTCCTAGCTTATATCAATTTTCAGAGTTCTTTCATATTACCTGATGACTTATATCATATAGATATATAATAACAGATATCATATTATCTATCTCATGCTCTATTTCTTTGTATTCCCTTAGATTATAAATTATGCTGTTTTCTAAACCTATATCATTATCTTAGTATTTTTATTTAGGTACTAATTTAATCTCTTTACTTAATTCAATTTCATATTCATTATAATCTTTCATAGCTCCATTATTCTAATTCTCATAATAAATCTTACCACTAGGTACTTGTCCAACTCATGTTTCCATTATGCATACTGTTACCCATGTTTACCTATTCATATCACTTCTTATAAACTCACTTTCATCATATTTCCTATATTACATATTTTATCTCATAACCATGTATCCATAGTCTTATATTTCATTATCATATTACATATATTGTTCTCCTATGACCCTTAATAAACATATATTTCTATTTCCTACATCTCTCGACTTATCTTCTATTCCTATAATTTCATAACTTATTTATATCATTTTCCCTTTTATTCACATAAACCTCTATTTATTTAGTTCAATTTCAAAAGACTTCCACAATACTCTTTAATAAAACTTTGTAGCTCTTCACTATATATATAAACCTACTTTCCTTAATTTATCAACCTTCCCTATATTACTTATGTAATCCTTATTTATGCCCTCGAATTCATACTATTCTCTTGGAGTCTCCTAACATTCTCATATAATCACTTATACCTATACTTATTACTTGATTATCTTATTCTCTCATGTTCATTTCATTTCTTATGACCTATCATATAACTTATCTCATGTTCTTCTATTATTACATATTAAAGTCTTACATACATCATATAGCATATACAAAGCATATCATTATCTTTAGTCATGCATACATACAATCAATGTAATACAGATAATCACATAATTATAACCACAAATAATCATGTCCATGACTTCATGCATATTACTCTAGGAAATAGACTCATCGCAAGTCTATTTCCATTAAACTACTACATATCACTAGTATGCACTCACCTTGCCTCACTAGTCCATTCCAATCTCTTATCTTCCCTTGATCGATCTTACTTGCCAAATGTTCCGCAATTGCTTTACGTGCAGAATCTACATAAATGTACATTTTGAGACAATTATTAGATACCTACACCTTGTAATTGGATACTAGCAACTTAAACGAACTTATTAAACCAATATTCCCATTTTTCCTTTAGGGGGAATCGGTTCCCTACTAAGGGGTATCGATTCCCTCATGACATTTTGGAAATTTTGTTCGTTTGAAGGGGTATCGGTTCCCTTGAATGGGTACCGATTCCCTTTGCCCAGAAATCATATTTCAACCCGAAAATTACTTCATTTCCTCTCAAACACTTCATACATCATCCCCTTTTCATTCTTAACTCTAGTACACATACTTAAACCAATCTATATTCATTTATTTCATCTTAAACCTTAAAATCCTATCTTCCATATGAGATTCAAGAATCATACCAAATTTTCAATGTGTTCTAATTCCAATTCTAACACTTCATACTTCTTAATTAGATTGATGACAAGTCAAATTCATCCATAAAACTTCAACAACCATACCATATCAAAATTTCATCTTAAAACTCATATTGCAAATTCCTTCATAATTCCTTATCTTATTGTTTAAATCCCATAGCTTTCCTTAACCTTATTTACCCAAAGAATCAAAACTAAGCTTAAACTCAAGAATTAACCAACTGAAATTAAACTTACCTTTGCCTTGCTCTCCCACGTATGAAGAAGAAAGGAGAAGAGAACTCTGGATGTTTCTCAAATTTCCCACGTTTTTCACTCTTATAAAAGGGGAAAGAATCTTTTAAAGGAAAGACCATAATACCCTTAATTTCCTTTAATAATTACTAAATAACCTTCATTATATATTCAAATAATCATTGAATTATTTCATTCTTCTACTTTAGTCACCAAATTCTAAAACTTTACAATTTGGTCACTAACCCGGTATTGAGGATGTTACAGCACCATACATGATGCTTTTCCATTGACAACAAACTGGTGACCTTCCTGGATCCAAGAACAAAGTTGAACTGTTTACAAACATGTACATGAAGTGCCAAATTGACAGAAAGGATCTGTAAGGCTCTTGAAGCTTATGACGATGAGCCACCTTCGAGTGTCTAGAAGTATGTTCTTGATGAGTGCTGAAAATGGAATATGGTATGGGTTGGAAGGAATAAAATTGTTCTACTTGAACCTGATGAAGTGGAAATGCTTCTAGGTTTCCCTAAAAACCATACATGAGGAGCTGCTAGAGACATGTTCTCCGGTGATATCAATGTCCTGTCTTTTTTCTCTGGGATCAGTGATGCAGAGGTTGGCTTTTACTGTCTTGGCATACCTTTGAAAACAGATGTGCAAGAACTGAATGATGATCGGTTGGAGCAATTGATGAGTAGATTTTGCAAATTTGACCTTGTTGTTGGTGGCATCCCTTGTAACAACCTTACCGGAAGAAATAAACATCATCAGGATGAACCAAATATTTTGTTGGTGCATTTCCTTGCAATGACTGCTACAGTGACTGTCTCTTTTTCTGCTTCAAGATAGACATCTCCATATCCCACTCTTCCCGAACCATGGAAAGGTTTGGCTGATAGTAAAACTAGTTATCTCAACTTTTGGAATCCTGTAACCAATGTTACCCTATATAAAAGGCCTATAAGGGTAGATTCTGTTCCAATGTCTTATTCTGTGCCATAAGTCCTCAAATTCAAATTCAGAAATCTTCTGAAGGACATAATGGATATCATCTTGACAAAGAAAATGATCGGCATAGAAGAAGTAGCAATGATGTATCAAGACTTGAGCTAGTATCACAGTATAACCAAAGTGCAGATAATGACTTGTTCATGGCTCTATGATGTAATCTTCTAGAGAACATGAATTGATGGTTGGGGAAAATAATATGTCTGGTGATGCTTATCGCCCTCAACATAAAATAAACGATACTCTTTACTGATGAATTGCTAATAATGTCATAGGAGAGTGTCACAAGTTTAATTCTCCAGACTTTCTGGCTTCTTGGACCACTTGCTTTCAAGAAAGTGAAATGCTTCATCATTCTAGCCTCGTTCATTCTTTTTCTACAACAGAGGTAGAATAAGCAACGGTTGCTTCAAGGACCTTCCTCATTTAAGACTGTCCTGTTTGAAAATGTTTTTTCTCCTTTCTTTATTGAAGAATAAAAGAATTTTACAAAGAAATGCCCTTCTCAGGTTCACAATATAATCAAATCATAAACAATGAATTTAATGAATATCAAATAAATCAACTACACTTTTAAATCATTCAAAAATCATAGTCCTATGGCAAGATTCAAAATTATTGATTGATTTGAGGTGTAGGTTGATTTTGGTAAAGTAGGTTCTTTCAAGTTGGTTCAGTATGTCGCTTCGAGCTTCCACTAACTTGAAGAAATGGTTGTTATGCTCATCTTGTAGAGATACTTCTTGATTCCAGAATCTCAGGAATGTCTTTTGGGATGTGCGGTGTTTCATTTAAGAGCTTAAGATCATATCTTATGTCGTTTGTTGCACAATTCAATATTCGAGCCACCTTTTTAGGTTTTCAACTCAAATCCTCCTTTGGTTTCAAGATGTTATTTAAAAATTTACATCTTGAACCCCCCTTTATCATTTTTCATATCATACATTAAAGATTTTAAAAAAACCAATTTTTGCAAATAAAAATCAATCTTGAGAGGTGGAATGAATTCTGAAGATATTCTCTTTTAATGCCTTCAATCTTGCTTTGCTTGACTTGGATCTGCCTTGATGGGGATTTTTCCATCATCTAGATCCCTCTAGATTGCCAAATTTTGGGTTCATTTCCATTTTCTCATATCTTCATCATTTCTTGCTCTTCTTATTGAATATGAATCTTTGGACTAATTGTATTTGATCCATCTTGCAACTTGAAGCTCCATGAGTCACCTATCTTGATTCAATTTCTCCATTTTTCCTTTTTCCTTTTTCTTTTCTTTTTTCTTTTTTTCTTTTTTCTCATTTTTCCTTTTTCATCTTTTTTGTTTTCTTTTTTCCTTCTTCTTTGTTTGCTGGATGAACATAAGACTTCACTTTCTTTGAGTGTCTCCTTTTTCTTTTGTCCTTTTTCTCTCGAGCATAATATCTCTTGACAGAATCCGAGTTTATTTGGTTTCTCCGAACTTTCCCATCCATTTTTGCCAAGATCAACGCTTCTCGGGAAAAGGCATTTTTTTACAACATAGGTCCCTTCCTTATTAGGCATTCATTTCCCAAATTTTTTTTATGTAAAGGCAATCCTAGATCACACTCTTAGGACTCTCTCAGATGTACTTTCTGTTCGTGACCTTTCATCATCCATTTCTGATACATCTGCCCATGGCAAACAGCTTTCAATTGGTTCTTATCAATAATGTTTAATTGATCAAATCAAAATTGGATACATTCAGTCTTCTCCAATTTTTCCTCCTTTAGGATACAAAATAATGGGATCTCAACTTCAATTGGTAATACTACTTCCATCCCATAGACTAAACAATAATGTGTTGCCCCAGTAGATGATTGCACAGTAATTCAATAATATGTATATAAGGCAAAAGGTAGCTTCTCGTGCCAATCCTTGTAAGCTTCAGTGGTCTTTGTAATGATCCTCTTAAGGTTCTTATTTGCTCCTGCAAATGCCCCATTCATCTTTGGGTGATATGACACTGAGTTGGCGTGCTTGATTTGTGCGCGAAGTTTAGTCATCTTATACATAGAAGTCCTTGTAAAAAGAGGTATCTCCAGGGGGATGAATATTCAATATTAACTTTACTTACATGAAAAAAATGTAATTAATGCATGCTATATTTATTTCAATCAATCACTTTTTCCTTATTCTTTAGTATGCCCTAATCACTCGAAATTATCTTCAATAAGTTGGTCCATGATGCCTCATCTCGTCTTTTCTTGCAGTAAGATTCACTGATAATTGAAAATTTGGTTCTTTTGAGGTGTTTTGGTTTATGATGGTTTTGTGTTTGGAAGTATAAATGTGTGACTTCTAAAGTCATGTATATGGTGGAAGGTAACATAATGAATCGATCAACTCTACCCGAAAAGGTAAACATCTGGAGTAGGTGTCTCAAAAACAGGTAGAGACACTTCTTCAAAGTCTTTGTAGTGTCAGGATTTGGTTTTGGTAAGGGTTGAGTAATTGGCATTGGATATGGAAGATATAATTTTACCACTTGCCAAAGATCTATAACTCTTGAAAATTTAAAAGAATATTTAATCTACTCAATACTCAATAATCTAAAGATTAAAATTTAATTCTTTTCTCATAACCATAAAAGCAACACAAATTTATTTATTGCACAAAAACCGGAGAAAGGAACAAAAAACAAGTTCAAACAAGATGTTGAAAAGGAAAGGTACTACAGTGGTAGATAACACTTCCACTTATTTATGCATCATTACTTCTCTAATGTCAGGTGTGTAATAGGATCAGGGTCATTGTATTCTTGATCATTTCTTGTGTCAACTTCTTTGGATAAACTTTCAGATGCACAAATCTCTCCTTCTTCTTGAACAGACTCTATCATCTTTTTTTCCCCGAGTGGAAATTGGGCTTATATTCATAACAACTTTCTTTGGTGATGACAGTTTTGTCCTGATTCTGAATGCATCTTGCAGCTATGATTGGAGTAGTATTCACCAGACTCTTTATATTGCCCACTGCCTTACTTGTCCTTAGAAAATCTGATACAGGTGTTTGAGTTTTTCAGAGTTGCATCTTTCTCATTTTTTAAACCTATGGGCCAATCTCGAATTACCTCTCCTTTTACTTCTTTATCATTTATAATCAGAGAGGTATTGAAAATTGAATGTTTTATCTTTGGCTCAAATTCTTTGTTTTCCTCTTCCTATATTGTATGTACTTCACTTGTTTTAATGCTACCCGCTGTATTTTGGGGTTTGATTCCCAATTGATTGACCAAAAAAGACTGATCATCCACTTCTATGATTCCCCGAACCAAAAGGTCTTGAACCCGTCGTTTGAAGTTACCGCAATTCTCAATGGAGTGTCCTCGGGCTCCAGTATGATAGTCACAAAAGACTTTCTCATTATACCAACTTGGATATGGAAGCAACAAAGGCTTAGCTCGACATGGTGCAACAATCTAGGCCTGGAGCAACTTGTAATATATCTTGCTGCATGAAACTGAAGGAAAATATGGTAGATTCTCCCCTGACATCACTATCTCTTTACAATTGTTTACTTTGCTTTCTTGAAGACCTTGTGACTGATGACTAATATATTTGCTTTGAATGTTTGATTCTTGACCAACATCATGAGGAAGATGATGACTGAAAGATCTCTTTTCTCCAACCAACTTTGAGTTTTTGAGGAATTTAGGTTTCTTATCTTCAAAATATAGCAACCTCTCTTCGATAAGATTTTGGACTTTTAATTTTAGGGTTATACAATTTTTCGCAGAGTGACTAAATTCTCCAGAATGATAATTGCATAAATCTTTGTCCTCTTGCCAATCTGGACACCAATAATATGCTCTAGGAGGAATGGATGTTACAAGACCACTTTCAAAGAGAAATAGTAACAAGTCTGAATATGGGATTGGAATTGGAATGATAGGTATCACTTTATTTTTTGCCCTTTTTAGCTTTCTTCAATGACTTTTGAACCTCTTCTATACTTCGCTTCAGCTTGATCTCTGTTGCATTTTCTGTGGTCATACCCGATTTTTGTAGATTTATTGGATTTCTACATTCCCTGATAAAGTTCTGGTCATTTGTTTCCATTGTGTCAGCTATATCATTCATAATTCCATTCAAATCTTTCACAACAGAATCCTCTAAGGGTTTCTCTCCATGTATCACAACATTCATCAGGTCCAACAGCTTGGTCATTTTCTCTTTTGAATCATCCTGAAACTTTTTTGCATGATCAGTCATCTTTTGTTGAGTCTTGATAAGTTGCTCTTGCAATTTCTCAATTCTACCAACCCTTGCTAAAATCTCATTCATGGCTATTATCTCTCTTCTTTAGGAAGACCAAGTTAGCTCCACTTTGATTTCAAAAGTTATGTCATGGAATCTTCCCCGAATTATTCCACATGCAAAATATTTTTAAACAAAATGTAAATATGTAAAGATGCAAACGCAAAAAAATGAAAATCTACGAACGTAAAATGCAAATATAAAAATGTGAATGTAACCAAAAAATGTAAATTGTGCATACAAAAGCAAACATAAAAGTATAAATTCAAAATGAAAATGCAAGGATGCAAAATGCAAATGTATGTATGAAAAGGTGTTACTCAAGAGTGATCATCTTAGAACGGATTTCATTGAACACAAAAGTTTCGGTATATCAAACAAAACTTTACATATAGGGATATCTTTCACTTCTAACTTCTCCAAAGCCCAGTTAGTTTCCATTCATGCTCAAAAGTTGAGTCTTCAGTCTGCTTCATCTCCTTGTAAAGTCAGCTAAATCTATTATTTAAGAACCATATTGCTTGTCTGGACTGCAACTTCTTCCATGACATTTTCTTTCATCTTCTATGTCACTTCTCGGAGTTGCTCATTTTCCTTTGTAAGAGAACCTTTCTGTCCAAAAAGTTCTTGAACAAGATCTTCATATATGTTACATTTCTTTTTCAACTTGGTGACCCCTATGATCCACTCTTCTGGGGTGTTTCTTATGCCAACATTTCGAAAGGCTTGACTGATCTTCTGGAAATCGTCATGCATGGCTTCCATTTCTGTGCTCAATTTATTATTTTGATCTTTCAAATAACATGCTTGAGCTTCATAAAAACCCCCTTCATTCTGAATGCCCTGGCTGATATTCTTACCGTAGAATACTTTTGGTATCAGTCTGGAAGGATCTTTGTGTAATAATATAACAGGACCTCTGTGTGCATTGCTTGCTTCTTTCCTCGGAGTTTCCTCAGGATGTCCTTCCTTGGCCGCGTCATATTTTGTTTGATCATAAAACTTTTTATCCATTTACGATTTCTTTCCAATTTGATGATCAGTCTTTCCAGTTAACACTTTTTGGTTATGCCATGATCATGCAATGCAAACAAAAGAAAACAATATAAACAAATTAGAGCAAAAATAACTTTGTAATGGGAAAATAAAAAAAAAATGGTTAGTACCAACTAATTAAAAGAAAAAATTTTATTTATCATGGTATATAATAAATCCTAACCTCATGCTTTCTAGTTTCATGCTTTGTTTGGAAAAATTAACCTAACCGCATGATTTTTAGTCGCAGGCATTTATTCAGAAAAAGGAAAAAATTAAATAAATCAAAAGACAAAAAGTTAGAACTTATTTCTCCTTTGTGTATACCTATGAACAGAGGTTCGATACTGTCTTAGATCAGGTGAATTTTTAGGGTTTATTATATACAGAGTTTCAGTTCTAGGAGTAAAGGTACTCGAATTGTCCTTGTTGATGCCCCCTTGGGCGCCAACCCTCAATCTTAGTCCACTACAGACTTAAGCAGACCGAGTTCAATTCGAGGGGACAAATTTCTTTATGTCTGACACGGAGAATAAATTCTCACGAAGACATAGAGCATATAAACCCTGAAAGCTACTTGCTAGGTCTGACACGGAGAATAAATTCTCACGAAGACGTCGCTTTCACTCCCACTTAAAAGGGACAAATCTCAATTATAGAGATTATGCTTATGCAATGCATGTGTTGTGTGTGAGGATAAATGTTCAAACCTCTGACAGATAATTAATGAAATAAAATACTTGAAAAATAAAATGAAACATTAATAAAATAATATACATATAAATATTATGAAAATAATAAGTATATATAAAAATTTTGAAAAGAAGAATTAAAAATTAAATATATGAATTTTTAATTTTTAATTAATAGAGACAATTTATAATTGATTTTAAAGTTTGACCAGCTCCCCAGCGGAGTCGCCAAGCTGTCGTAACCGGTTTTCGCCCGGGCACGAATTTTTTACTCGGCGGGAAAAGTGATATGAATAAATGGTTTTTAAAATGTTTTGGGAGTCGCCATCGGCCTTTTGGGTCAGGTAGGTCGAATACCTAAAAATTATCTTTTAAAAGAGTTTTTCAGAAAACATCAGTTAAAAGAAAAACTGACCTGCTTTTAACCAAAGATTCATTCTTTTTAATAATAAAAAGGGATTCGTGGTCGATTACGTTTGGAGAAGGATTAGCACCCCTCACAACGCCCAAAATTGGTACTTATTAATTATAAATTGTCTCTATTATTAAAAATTCAAAAA
This sequence comes from Hibiscus syriacus, assembly GCF_006381635.1. NCBI lineage: Eukaryota > Viridiplantae > Streptophyta > Magnoliopsida > Malvales > Malvaceae > Hibiscus > Hibiscus syriacus. Next base: position 854,676 of record NW_024061782.1, read on the forward strand.
TTCGAAGATATATTTAATTTATAATCCTATTTAATTTAAATTTATTACTATAATTTAAAGAAAATATATTAATATATATATATATATATATATATATATATTTAAATAACATATTTATTTATTTAGAAATATCAGAAAAGGGCTTTTAGGTACTTTAAGACAGCTATTTCCTTTGATATTAAAAAATAAATAAATAATAAAAAATTATTTTAATGTAGTAAGATATTTATTTATTTAAAAATATTAGAAAATGGCTTCTAGTTGTTTTAAGACAGCTCTTTCCTTCAATATTTAAAAATAAATAAATAACTAAACATAATAATAAAATAAAATTAAACATATCTAGTTCATAAATAGGATTTTATTTCATAGAAAACAATAAAATAAACAAAATATTATTATTATATATATTTATATAAGACTACAATAATAATTAAAGCAAATTGAAAATATAAAAGTAATAATATTGTAAATAAATAATGATTAAAATAAAATAAATTAAAAATATAGTGTTAAAAGTAGAATATTTAAACTTAGTACTCTACTTCATTAAAATAAAATATTAAAACTTACAAATATTTAATTAAAATATTAATATAAATGTATTAATAATATAATTAATTTTAATATAACAAACAATAATCAGGCGAGAATATAAATAAAATAAATTAAAACACCAATTTAAAAAGATATAAAGTTGATTTTAGTGACTAAAATGGAAGTTTATAAACTTCTGGTGATTGCGTGTATGGTTTAACCATACGAGAATTTACACAAATACCCCTCCACCAAAACGACGTCGTTTGGTGGAGGGTATTTGAACCCAAACGGCCGGCCCTTCGGGCCAGTCTTTCATTTTTTTTTCTCTCTCTAACTGAGAGAGTTTAGAAACTCTCTCGCTTCTCTCTTGTTTTCCCTCACCGGAGGGAATTCCGGCAGCTGTCTGCCTGCGCGCTCCGGTGCCAGTCACTGTCGTCGGCCACCACACATGGTGGCCGAAAAATTAAAAATATACTCAAAATAAAGCTCTGAACTTCTCCTGGTCGAATCCGACCTCTTTTTCCCTTAAACAGCCTCGAAATTACCTAGATCTACAGAAATACCCACGGTATTTCAGTTTCTTTGGCGGTGTGTGTGGAGATTCTGACGACGGCGTAGCTTCCTCGGTGGTAAGTTTTCTCGTCTTCTTCTCTTTTCTTTAGATACGTAGTTGTCTGGGATCGTTGGTGTAGTTCTTGCTCTCGTGATGTCTCCTCTCCCCTTTTCTTCTGTTTACAGGGGAACTGAGGCTTTATAGCCTCGGTGTGGCTCTCGTCGGACCGGTCCAAAGGATGAAAGGCTCGGTGATTCACCAAAGCTATGCTGGCGACTCACCATAGAGGCGACGTGGACGGTCGGTGTCATGGCAGCCAAGCTTCTGGAGTGTTCGTCAGAGGCGTCGTGGCAGTACTGAAGCGTCGGCAACGGCTGGACGAGACATCTGGCTTGGGCTTCTGGAAGCAGCTGGAGGCGTGGGGCGGCTGAACTTGGAGCGGCGTCGTGGCCTAGGGTGATGATACCCTAGGGTTCCATCTGGAACCTCCTGTAGACCGTTGGATCAAGGCTAGATCCAACGGCTGAAAAGAGTTTGCGGCTGACTGAGATGATACAAACCCTAAATTTGGTTTAGGGTTTATCTAAATCCGAGTTGGGCTTGTATCTGATTGGGCCTGGGCATGCAAACTGGGCCGGGTTGATTTGTAATTGGGCTCCGGGTTTTGGGCCTGCAATGTATTAAAATTAATTAATTATTTAATAATTATAATATAATATAATAATAAAACAAAATAATAATAATAAATGAAATAAATGAAATAAAAACTAGTGTCTTCAACTTGTTTTTGAACTTTCCTTTTTATATGAACATTTCAATAAATTTATGTTACTTTAAAGATGGCGAGCAATGAATCACATTTGCAAACTTGCAATTCTTTAATTATCAACTGCATCAAAAAACTCTATAAATGATCGGAGTTACAGATCTTTGACATTTTGACATGATTAAAAAAACAAGGACTTTAACCTTACCCAAAGAAGATACACTCAAACACCGTACCCTTCTCTTGCAAATAACCAATATATCCTTCTCCCTTCATAAGGCTTGGTATTTAGATGTGCATAGGTGCGGACAACATGGGCATCTTTTGCATATGACATTACTATACTTTTTGTTTAAGATGTTCAATGATGATAATGATTCACAGATGAAATAGTCGAGTAAGCAAATCTAGTTTAGGTCAGTTGCTTGGAAATTGAATTCTAAGGATGAGATTTCTTGACTTTCAACAACACCTAGACCATAACAGGTTCTCTTTATCAAACTTAAGAAATTGGATCCGTAAACTCATATTATAATATTATATATATACAATAAAGCTTGAGTTGTCCCTCTAAAGCAATTGGTTAAACGCCCCGGCTTTATGGATAAGATTCAGCTAGACTGATAAAGGTGATTATAATATACAATAAAGCTTGAGTTGTCCCTCTAGAGCAATTGGTTAAACGCCCCGTCTTTATGGATAATATTCAGTTAGCCTGATAAGGTGATTATAATACCTATACAATGATATTAAGCTGTCCCTCTAGAGAAATTAGTTAAACGCCCCGGTTTTATGGATTCAGCTAGCCAAACAATGGCAAATTTAAATAAGGAGTTTCGGTAAAAATGGACTAAGGGAGTTAAGCAACACCTGTTATAGTTAATTTCACACGAGCACTCAAAAATTTCATTTTTAGACCGATATTTGTGCACTACCTTTATTAGAGGAGGTTACAAAACTTGAACAAATGGAAGATTTCAGAGAATCAAAATAGAAGGTCTATAATTGATAATACTAATTACGTCATTTTGTCCGCATCCAATTAAAATGTCAAGCCAATCAATAACCGAAAAAATGACTTTTTATGGCTAAATATGAGGTCAACCTAAAACCAACTCATCAATTTGAACATTTGTCAAAGAGCTATAACTCTGAAAGCTGTAAAGAGCTATAACTCTGAAAGTTGTAAAGAGCTATTGTTTTGATATACTTTGAACTCATGTTTATGATTTGATTCGATTACAAGCCTGAATTAAGGAGCAATGTTTTACATAATTCTTATATTTTTCTCTCCTAAAATAAGAGAAAGAAAAAAAACCATTTTCAAATAAAAAATCTCAAATGTGAAAGGTTGCAACTCGAGAAGAAAATGGGGCATGGTCGAATCCGAGTACAAGACCGACAAACAAAATGAGACTCCATCCAGAAGATAAAATAACCAATTCATGTTGCATGTATCTTAGACATACTTAAGAGCATCACATTCATCATTTTTGCATACCTATTTTTTTTTTGCAGCTTTTAAAGTCAATTTCAACTTCACGGTGAAGGATATTAGACTCAACAAACAACTTTCCAGTTTCATTTAAAGTCAATTTCAACTTCACAACGAGGGATATTAGACTCAACAAACAACTTTCTAGTTTTATTCAGAGTCAATTTCAATTTCATAACGAAGGGTATTGAACTCGAAGCAACATTTATTCTTATATTTGGATTTCAACTTCACGACGAAGGATATCCAATTCAAGGCTCAACTTTACAATGAAGGGGCTATCCACGATTTCAACTTCACGATGGAGGATATCGTGCCCACAAAGCAACAATGCAACCCTTGGATTTCAACTTCACGACGAATGATATCTAATTCGAGGCTCAACTTCACGACGAAGGGGCCATCTACGATTTCAACTCCATGACAGAGGACATCATTCCCACAAGCAGCAATACAACTCTTGGATTTCAACTTTACGACGAAGGGGCCATTCATAATTTCAACTTCACGACGAAGGATATCGTGTTCACCAACAACATACAATACTTGCATTTCAACTTCATGACGAATGATATCCAATTCGAGCCTCAACTTCACGACGAATGGGCCATCCACGATTTCAACTCCACGACGGAGGACATCGTACCCACAAGCATCAATGCAACCCTTGGATTTCAACTTCACGACGAAGGATATCCAATTCGAGGCTCAACTTCACGACGAAGGGGCCATCCACGATTTCAACTTCACGACGAAGGATATCGTGTTCACCAGCAACATACAATACTTGGATTTCAACTTCACGACGAATGATATCCAATTCGAGCCTCAACTTCATGACGAAGGGGCCATCCACGATTTCAACTCCACGACGGAGGACATCGTGCCCACAAGCATCAATGCAACCCTTGGATTTTAACTTCACGACGAAGGATATCCAATTCAAGGCTCAACTTCATGATGAAGGGGCCATCAACGATTTCAACTTCACGACGAAGGGTATCGTGTTCACCAGCAACATATAATACTTGGATTTTAACTTCACGACGAAAGATATCCAATTCAAGGCTTAACATCACAACGAAGGGGCCATCCACGATTTCAACTCCACGACGAAGGATATCATGCCCAAAAGCAGCAATATAACCCTTGGATTTTAACTTCACGATGAATGATATCCAATTCAAGGCTCAACTTCACGACGAATGGGCCATCCACGATTACAACTTCACGACGAAGGATATCATGTTCACCAGCAACATACAATACTTGGATTTCAACTTCATGATGAAGGATATCCAATTCAAGGCTCAACTTCACAACGAAGGGGCCATCCACGATTTCAACTCCACGATGAAGGATATCGTGCCCACAAGCAGCAATACAAATATAACATCCTCAATACCGGGTTAGTGACTAAATTGGAAAGTTTCAGATTTTGGTGATTAAAATAGAATGAATGAATAGTATAAAGATTTATATGTAAATGATTGTGTAGGATTGAATTGAAAGGAAGAAGGAATGGAAGGGCAAAAGAGTCATTTGCAAGGAAAAAATTAAAGAAGGGATAAGGATATATGAGTACAAGTGGGTTGAAAATGAGAGAACAGCAAAGGCTTCCAGAGTTCTCTTCTTCTCTTCTTTCTTCCTTGTGCGTGTGAACCAAAGCCAAGGTAAGATTCTGATTATTGAGTTCTTGTTAAATTTAATATGGGTTTTGATTATTAGATGATAACTAAGCTTAAGGAAAGCTTAAGTTATCTTAACATCAAAGGATGATTGAGTTAGGAGAGATTTAAGATTTGAAGTTCTTAAATGAAATCTTGGAATAGAGTTTATAACTAGAATTGAGAGTTAAATTTGACTTGTCATCAATCTAGTTAAGATATACGAAGTGTTAGAAGTGGAATTCAAACATGTTGAAAAATTGATGTAATCATTGAATTACATATGAATGATAGGATTTGGAGGTTTAAGATGAAATAAATAAGTATAGATTAGTTTAAGTATGTGTGCTAGAGTTAAGAATGAAAAAAGTGATTAAACATGAAGGATTTAATCCAAAATGAATGAATTTTCGGGTTCAAAAAGAGGATTCTGGGCAGAGTGCATCGATGCACATTTATAATGCATCGATGCATCAAGGTTAAAACCCAGAAATTGTTTGAATGTGTATCGATGCATTAGTAATGCATCGATGCACTCTTTTAAAATAAAAACATCGAATGAAATTGGTGCATCGATGCATAAGGAGTGCATCGATGCATCCCATCAATAATACTACATCGAATACCTTTTATGCACCGATGCATCAGTAGTGCATCGAGCATACCTTCATTAAAGATGAAATTGACTTTTCTCTTAGTCTAAGGAGTGAACCATTAGAAATATTAGTTATAATACTGATATAAATCCATGTCTGATTATGTAGATACTAAAAGTAAGCTTATTACGGAACGATCAAAGGATTAGAATCGAATCAAAGCAAAGCTAAGGTGAGTGCATACTATATGTATATTATAATGGAATAAGACTTGTGATAAGTCTAACCCTATGTTGATTTTTAATACAGTAGTGTGAACATGCATACATGATAATTATTGTGATACATGCATAAGACATATATGTTCATGTATGATATGTGATATGACATGTGATATGAGAACATGATATGAAGTGTATGAGATACATGATCACAAGAAAAGGATATGAGTACATGAACATATGAAATATAAGAATAATGCCATAGTATACAATATGAGAACTATAGGTGTAATTGGCATGCCAAGAGTCGCGGGTAATAGTCCTTCGGGATGTAGTCCTTCGGGGATGGCTATGGGACATAGATATAGTCGTACGAGACGAATACTGAACTAAGGTTCGGTGCCCCATGAGGGAATTGATACGAGCTATGGTGACAGCATTAGTGCACAACCTCAATGTACTCACATACATCTATTCTCAATAATATACTTGGGAAACAACAACAACAATTGAAATACCGATTTACAGTGAAAGTGATACAAGAAGGTAAGTTTCGTATATGCATTATATGATATATGTTATCGGTGATTAGATACATGCATATTGAAATGTCATGATCCAATGGTAAGTATGAACATTCATAAGTTTATTGCATATTCATTTATTGCCTCACAAAGTCTATGACTTAGCGTGTAAGTGATTTACACGTAGGTACCAAGAATCAGGAAAAGTGGAAATAGAAGTAGCACGGACATCAATACTACTAAGAGATCAGATCAGAAGTAATTGACAAAGTATGTACTTGGTTATGTATAGAGTGATGGCATGTAATAAGTGTTAATTATGAATACTCTGATCGATTTTGTATTTTATGGTCTTATGTAAATTAATGTATTTTGGTTTAATGAAAGTTTTAAAAATTCCCGGGATTTTCTCTAAGAGTCAAAGTTTGAAAAGTCAATATGACACTTCAGACTTGTATTCGGGTCGAATATGAGTTAAGGGTGTTACATTTAATGGTATCAGAGCTACGGTTTAGTCGATTCTCGGCATAAACCGAAGTCTATAGTGTCTTATAAGGTATACATGCCAACAAAATAGTGGAAACTTTTGATCTAATGGAATAGTAAGTATGTTGTTTTGCTAATAGAACTATATGGTTGTATTTTTATAGATGTCCGGACAAAGTAGATCTAGAAATGAAGTGGGAGACGATAGGCCCGCTGAAAGCAGTAATTCACCTGCCCTGGCCAGGCAGAGTGAAGAACAGACATCCTTTGGAATGCCTGTCAATGATCAAGATATATTCTTTAGAACGTTAGACGTTGTATTGACGCATTTCCAACCTCCTGTTACTTCAACTCCAAAAATGAATGTTGAAAAAGAGTTGAAGGGATTAGGAGCTCCAGAGTTTAAAGGGGAAGCCAATGAAAGTCCTGTTATTGCGGACCTTTGTCTTAATGACATGAAAGTCATGCTTACGGAACTTCATTGTTCCGATGCTGAGAAGTTGGATGGAGTAACTTCCTTGTTGAGAGGACAAGCAATGATCTGGTGAACCAATGTTACATTGAGGATATCTAATGCCCAAGTAACTTGGTCATTATTTTTAGAAGAATTCAAGCATAAGTACATTGGAGATCAATTTGTTCGTCAAATGAAGAAATAGTTCATGAATTTGAAGCAATGGAATCACACTGTATATGAGTACGAGTGTGAATTCAATAAGTTTAGACGCTTTGCTGCCGAGCTAGTCCCTACTGAAAAGGATGCTTGTGAGTGGTTTGTAGAGGGTTTACGTCCTCGGTTAAAGGAAATGTTGATTGTCTTAAATTTATCATCATTTCAAGAAGTAGTTAACCGTGCCAAGGCTCTGGAAAGAGCTCAGAACGAGAGGTTTGAAAATTCAAGAGCTCAGACAGTCAAAAGAACGGGTGTTTCTTTGAGTTCCGCACCATAAAAAAAGGGCAGAGATACTGGTTTTCGACCTCAGGTTAGATCAGAATCAGTGGCATCCTCCACTAAAGGATCAAATCAAATGAGAGGTGGACAAACTCAGTCAGTGGAATCTGGAGCTGGGAGAACTAATCAGAGTCAAGCCAGACAATGCTCGCATTGTGGAAAGAATCATTTAGGGGTATGCCGGATGATTTCTGGAGTCTGCTTTAGATGTGGAGACGCCGAACATTTCGTTCGAGATTGTCCAATGTCAACCAGTGAATCTGTAAAGCCAGAGAGGTCTGTTTCTGTTGCCCAGAGGGGAAGAGGTAGAGGCAGAGGAAGAAGTCAGTCAGAGTCCTCTGCTCAACAGGAGATACACTCCACTGCTCGAGTGTATAACCTCAAGACTAATGAGGATTGTGATGACCCAGATATTATAACAGGTACCTTTCTATTGTTTGAAAAATGTGTTATTGTATTGATTGATCCGGGGTCTAAATATTCATATATTACTAGTACGTTAGTAAGAGAATTGAACATTCCTTTAGAAACTAGTAGCAATGAAGTAATAGTGACGAATCCATTAGGGCACAGTACTCGGGTAAATATGGTGAGCCGAGGGTGTCCCATACGGATTCAGGGAATTAAATTCCCTGATAATCTAATAGAATTACCTTTTAATGAATTCGAAGTGATACTGGGGATGGATTGGTTATATCATTATTACGCTGATGTCGATTATAGATTGAAAAAAGTGACGTTGAGAAGTTCCGAAGGAATATAAGTTATTGTATTTAGTGAAAGATGAAATCCATTAGCAAATGTGATTTCACTGATGACTGCAAAGAAGTTACTGCTACAGAGATGTCAAGGGTTTATTGCTAATGTACTGGATGTTAGAACCAAGGAGAAAGGGATTGAAGAGATTCCTATAGTCAGAGAGTTTCTCGATGTATTTCCTGCAGAGTTGCTAGGTTTACCTCCTGACAGAGAGGTAGAATTCCAGATTGAGATAATACCAGGAACAGCGCCCATTGCAATGGCACCATACAGAATGGCTCTAAAAGAATTACAAGAATTAAAGATTCAATTAAAGGAGTTATTGGACAAAGGGTTTATTAGACCAAGTGTATCACCTTGGGGAGCTCCAGTTCTATTTGTTAAGAAGAAAGATGGATCAATGCATCTTTGTATCGATTACAGACAACTTAATAAAGTGACCATCAAGAACAAGTATCCACTTCTACGAATCGATAATTTATTTGATCAATTAAAGGAAGCTTCAGTGTTCTCAAAAGTTGATTTACGTTCGGTTTATCATCAATTAAAGATTCAAGAAAAAGACATTTCAAAAACGGCGTTTAGAACAAGATATGGTCACTATGAATTTATCGTGATGCCGTTTGGAGTTACGAATGCACCAGCTGCTTTTATGGATTTAATGAACAGAATTTTCCAACCATATTTGGATCAGTTTGTTGTGGTGTTTATTGATGATATTTTAATATATTCAAAGTCATAAGAAGAGCATAGTTCTCACTTACAGATTGTTTTACAAATTTTACGAAACAAGAAGCTTTATGCTAAATTTTCTAAATGTGAATTCTGGTTGAATGAAGTGGCATTCCTTGGACATGTAATTTCTGCAGAAGGAGTTCGAGTGGATCCCCAAAAGATTAAAGCTATTCTGGAGTGGGTAGTTCCAAAGAATGTATCGGAAGTTAGAAGTTTTCTGGGGTTAACTGGTTATTATCGAAGGTTTGTTAAAAACTTTTCGATTATAGCATTACCCTTGACTAAACTGTTGAAAAAGGAAGTAAAATTTGTTTGGACTCAAGAATATCGAGAGAGTTTTGAAATGTTAAAGAAGATTCTTACAGAAGCTCCAGTGTTAGTTCAACCCGAGTCTAGAAAGAACTTTATAGTGTATAGTGATGCGTCTCATAGTGGTTTGGGATGCGTATTAATGCAAGAAGGCAAAGTGGTGGCCTATGCTTCGAGACAACTAAAACCGCACGAGAAAAATTATCCAACACAAGACCTAGATATGGCGGCAATAGTGTTTGCTTTAAAGATCTGGCGTCATTACTTGTATGGTGAAAAGTGCTACTTGTATACGGATCATAAGAGCTTAAAATACTTGATGACTTAGAAAGAGTTGAATTTAAGACAAAGAAGATGGGTGGAATTTCTCAAGGATTATTATGTGGTGATTGATTTCCATCCTGGAAAGGCAAATGTGGTAGCTGATGCCTTGAGTCGAAAGACGTTTGCAGCTTTGTGAACTCTTGATGCTAGATTATCGTTAAGAGAAGATGGTGCAATTTGTGCAGAACTAACGGTCAAGCCCGTATGGCTAAATCGAATTAAAGAATTGCAAGTTAAAGATGAAAAGTGTTTAAAGATGATACAACAGATAAAGAATGGAGAGGGTACGGATTATGAGATTAAGTTTGATGAGAACTTGTATTATCAAGAAAGATTAGTAATTCCAGATGATGATGAATTAAATAATGATTTGTTAACGGAAGCTCATTGTAGTCCATTGACAATGCATCTGGGAGGGAACAAAATGTATATGGATCTCAAGAGTCGATATTGGTGGCCGGAAATGAAGAAAGACATTACAGAATTTGTATCAAAGTGTTTGACTTGTCAACAAGTCAAAGCTGAGCATCAAGTTCCGTCAGGATTGTTACAACCAATTTCAATTCCTCAATGGAAATGGGAAAACATAACGATGGATTTTGTGACGGGTTTGCCTTTAACTCCGAACAAAAAGGATTCAATCTGGGTAATCGTGGATAGATTGACTAAGTCAGCCCATTTTATTCCAGTACGAACTGATTTCTCCATGGATAGGTATGCTGAGTTGTATATTAGAGAGATTATACGGTTGCATGGTGTACCTATTTCCATAGTTTCTGATCGGGATCCTAGATTCACATCACGGTTTTGGAAGTCATTACATAGAGCATTGGGAACTCGGTTAAACTTCAGTACAGTGTTTCATCCTCAAACCGATGGTCAATCCGAGCGAACTATTCAAATTCAGGAGAATATGTTAAGAGATTGTGTCATTGAATTCAAAGGATCGTGGGAAAGGTATTTACCACTTGCTGAATTTGCATACAACAATAGTTATCAGTCAAGCATCAAAATGGCTCCCTATGAAGCTCTTTACGGAAGAAGATGTCGTATGCCCTTGAACTGGTATGAACTTAAGGATCGAGAAGTTATTGGTCCTAAGTTGATTCAGAATACGGAAGAGAAAGTTCAAGTAATTCAAAATAATCTGAAAGCTGCAGTTGATAGACAGAAATCGTATGCTGATTTAAAAAGGAAAGAAATTAAATTTCAAGTCGGAGATAAAGTGTTCTTGAAAGTATCTCCGTGGAAGAAAGTATTAAGGTTTAGACGTAAAGGAAAGTTGAGTCCTCGGTTCATTGGACCTTATGAGATTACTAAGAGGGTAGGATCAGTAGCATATCAGTTAGTTTTGCCACCTGAAATGGAAACGATACACAATGTTTTTCATGTCTCAATGATTAGGAAATATAGATCTGATCCATCTCACATTGTGACTACTGAAGAAATTGAGATTTGACCATATTTAACTTATGAGGAGGAACCTGTTCAAATATTAGCTCACGAAGTCAAGCAATTAAGGAACAAGACTATTCCATTGGTTAAAGTCTTGTGGAGGAATCACAAAGTAGAGGACACAACATGGGAACGTGAAGAGGACATGAGGATTAAGTACCCCTACCTCTTTGCATAATGAAAATTCGAGGATGAATTTTCTTAAGGGGGGGAGAGTTGTAACATCCTCAATACCAGGTTAGTGACTAAATTGAAAAGTTTCAGATTTTGGTGATTAAAATAAAATGAATGAATAGTATAAAGATTTATATGTAAATGATTGTGTAGGATTGAATTGAAAGGAAGAAGGAATGGAAGGGAAAAAGAGTCATTTGCAAGGAAAATTAATTAAAGAATGGATAAGGATATATATGAGTACAAGTGGGTTGAAAAGGAGAGAACAGCAAAGGCTTCCAGAGTTCTCTTCTTCTTCTTCTTTCTTCCTTGTGCGTGTGAACCAAAGCCAAGGTAAGATTTCTGATTATTGAGTTTCTTGTTAAATTTAATATTGGGTTTTGATTATTAGATGATAACTAAGCTTAAGGAAAGCTTAAGTTATCTTAACATCAAAGGATGATTGAGTTAGGAGAGATTTAAGATTTGAAGTTCTTAAATGAAATCTTGGAATAGAGTTTATAACTAGAATTAAGAGTTAAATTTGACTTGTCATCAATCTAGTTAAGATATACGAAGTGTTAGAAGTAGAATTCAAACATGTTGAAAAATTGATGTAATTATTGAATTACATATGAATGATAGGATTTGGAGGTTTAAGATGAAATAAATAAGTATAGATTGGTTTAAGTATGTGTGCTAGAGTTAAGAATGAAAAAGTGGATTAAACATGAAGGATTTAATCCAAAATGAATGGATTTTCGGGTTCAAAAAGAGGATTCTGGGCAGAGTGCATCGATGCACATTCATAATGCATCGATGCATCAAGGTTAAAACCCATAAATTGTTTGAATATGTATCGATGCATTAGTAATGCATCGATGCACTCTTTTAAAATAAAAACATCGAATGCAATTGGTGCATCGATGCATAAGGAGTGCATCTATGCATCCCAGCAATAATACTACATCGAATACCTTTTATGCACCGATGCATCAGTAGTGCATCGATGCATACCTTCATTAAAAGATGAAATTGACTTTTCTCTTAGTCTAAAGAGTGAACCATTAGAATATATTAGTTATAATACTGATATAAATTCATGTGTGATTATGTAGATACTAAAAGTAAGCTTATTCCGGAACGATCAAAGGATTAGAATCGAATCAAAGCAAAGCTAAGGTGAGTGCATACTATATGTATATTATAATGGAATAAGACTTGTGATAAGTCTAATCCCTATGTTGATTTTTATAATACAGTAGTTGTGAACATGCATACATGATAATTATTGTGATACATGCATAAGACATATATATGTTCATGTGATATGATATGTGATATGACATGTGATATGAGAACATGATATGAAGTGATATGAGATACATGATCACAAGAAAAAGGATATGAGTACATGAACATATGAAATATAAGAATAATGCCCATAGTATACGATATGAGAACTATAGGTGTAATTGGCATGCCAAGAGTCGAGGGTATAATAGTCCTTCGGGATGTAGTGGTCCTACGGGATGAATACTGAACTAAGGTTCGGTGCCCCATGAGGGAATTGATACGAGCTGTGGTGACAATATTAGTGCATAACCTCAATGTACTCACATACATCTATTCTCAATAATATACTTGGGCAACAACAACAGCAATTGAAATACCGATTTACAGTGAAAGTGATACAAGAAGGTAAGTTTCGTATGTGCATTATATGATTATATATGTTATCGTGTTATAGATACATGCATATTGAAATGTCATGATCCAATGGTAAGTATGAACATTCATAAGTTTATTGTTGCATATTCATTTATTGCCTCACTAAGTCTATGACTTAGCGTGTAAGTGATTTACACGTAGGTACCAAGAATCAGGAAAAGTGAAAATAGAAGTAGCACGGACATCAATACTACTAAGAGATCAGATCAGAAGTAATTGACAAAGTATGTACTTGGTTATGTATAGAGTGTTGGCATGTAATAAGTGTTAATTACGAATACTCTGATCGATTTTGTATTTTATGGTCTTATGTAAATTAATGTATTTCGTTTTAATGAAAGTTTTAAAAATTCTCGGGATTTTTCTATAAGAGTCAAAGTTTGAAAAGTCAATGTGACACCTCAGACTTGTATTCGGGTCGGATATGAGTTAAGAGTGTTACAGCAAACCTTGGATTTCAACTTCACGACGAAGGATATCCAATTCAAGGCTTAACTTTACAACGAAGGGGTCATCCACTATTTCAACTTCACAACGAAGGAGCCATCCACGATTTCAACTTCACGACAAAGGATATCGTGCCCAATTGATCGACTTAATGTCACAACAAACACTATCAAGTCTCAAATCAAAGAAAACCAGACAAAAACTAGTTATCTTTTTCATCTTTATCATATTCTTGTTAACACTAAAATGTGCAAAGAGTGAGCTATAAACACCCGTTTTTGTCCGGATCTACAAAAATATTTTATTATATTATTTATTATTATTATTATTATTAATATTTTTTTTATTTTTTTCAGACCCCATGTTTACCTACCCACTATCCACCACTAAACAACTACCCACTCCATTACTTTCCACTTCCAGGGCAACATTTCCCATACCTCTCTGCCTGCACAACAGACTCGAAGTATATAAATTCTTTCCATTAAAGACAAATCAAAGAGGGGGGCCACGGGAATATGAGCTATTCTTCTCTCTTTGATTGTAAAAAAGCCTATGTGCTTTTAATATTTTAAACAGTCTTCTGATCCAAAATGGGGGGTTTGGTTTTCACAAAAAAAGGGTTCTTGAGATCTCACACTTGTCATCTTCTCTGCTTTCTTTCAGACTATGTTTCTCTCCCTACTCTCTTCAGATAAACCAGAAGAAGCTAAGGGAAAAATGGCTAACCAACAAAATGTAGTGGTTCTTGATGTGATATCGCGTGGAGTTAGGAATGTGTTGCCTCCATCATCTCTTCCAGTACCCGAGTCCTTTTCACCTCAAGACCTTAAGATGCTACTGATGAAGAAGTTGGAAACTGAAAAAGGAGGGGCTAAAATCAATGCCTGGTTGGATTCCATGAGAGCTTCTTCTCCAACTCGCATCAGGTCTGCTTCCTTACCAGAAACCGACGACCGAAGCTCCTGGATTGTTCATCATCCCTCGGCTTTGAGCATGTTTGAGCAAATAGTAGCTGCATCAAGAGGGAAACAGATTGTCATGTTTCTTGATTATGACGACACATTGTCTCCTATTGTCAAAGACCCAAACCGAGCTCTCATACACCCTCGGATGGTGAAGGCGCCAGGAAACATTCTCAGGTTCCTTGGAGTAACTCTTGATAAATGTGAGAATCTCATCGACTCTTTGGTTAATATTCTCATAAACTAGTTTGTTTCTAGCAAACCAAAGGACCCAGATTGTTATTGCAAATTCATTGTGTCTGTAACTGTTCTTACTAGAGAAAAGGCACTCAATCTTTTCATTAAAAGTATGGCTATTTACCTTTCCTGACCCCCGAATAACAAGCTTTCTCCACACATTGATAGCAAAAACACATTTCATGCTTACGTGTAACGGGTCTTCATAAAATTGATTGCATCGAGGACAAGCTGGGTTTGAAACCACCTACTTTAAGCACAGATTAGACATTTTGGAATGTAGTTCAGACTAAAATTCCGAAGGAGAATTTTGAAATTAAATAATTTATTTATTTATTTTATTGTACAATCTAACAATATTTTTGATTTTTTAAAGGAATTTTTAATCAATCAAAGGTAAGTAATTTGAATCGAATGTTTTAAATTTTAATTTTAATTTTTAATTTTTCACAATTAAGATAACCGATAAATTAATTGGTACCGAAAGGGCAGCTCAAGGGTGTTAATCATTCATTGACTGTAATCGACTCTCGAATCCGATACATTTCTGGTAAAACGCAGATCAGGTAAGATGGTGTCCGATCCACCTAAATATTTTTAAAGTGATCGATGACGACTCTAATCAAATTCATTCAAGTCGAAACATAATTATGGACCCAACCGAAAGACGATCTCGATAAGTTCCAAAACGATACCCAAATTTTTAAGACTTGAGAGTTGACCAAGTCAACCGCTTTACACATCACATGAATAAGGATAAAACTTATCCCACAAGGTCATATTCTTAACATTTTGTAAAACCAAAATATTTCATTTACCTGAGCTAAAAATAGGATAGGCGATGCATCAAGAGATCCATTTACCATGAATTACCGATTACCTTAAATTTCCAAAAGAAAGAAACCACACCAATCTTATAGTCAAATGAATATATCAGCTTCCACCTGATTGTACTCAGTATCCCTTAACGCAAATAAAACTCTGTTTAGCAATCGATTGTTCTTCCTTAAAAATAGTTTTGTTCCAAATAACAACAGTACCCCCCAGACCTTTCGATTGCATGTGACACTCAGAATTCAAAGACACCAATAACCAGGCAATATGAAAGTCAAGATCAGCCAAAGCTTCTTACTTCGACTCCTGCAGCATCCGCTTTAAGGTTCTTCAAGAAAATGCAAGGCAAGTGACAAGGATTCGCCCCATGACCTCTCACACTCCATGTAGTGATCCTTATCCACCCACCGTTAAACTCAAACTCGAACTCGAACTCGAACCCAAACCCCTAACTCCCAAAGTCTAATTACAAGTCAATTTTAGTGACACCAACTCTTCTAACATCTCTAGTTCATTATCACATACTAGAATCTCCAGTTTTTTATTTTTCTAAAATTAAGGTCAACTCTACCTCTCTAATTCTCGCTGGCCTCCTTTTCCTGATATCTTAATCAGAGAGAGACCTTCTCGAAAGTTTTGAAGACTCAAAATCTTGTTTCTTTAGTTTATTTTTTTCAGAGCTCGATCTCTCCTCCTAACATCCGCTTTCGAAAGAACTTTTTCCTAAAGTTTCAGATAAGACTCGTATTTCTTTGCTTTTTTGTTTCTAATCGTCTAGTCTAACTCAGAAAAAAAAAAAAGACTTAGCATCCTCCTTGAAACTGCACTTACGGGAGCCCCCTCAAAAAGATCCAAACTTAACTTTTCATTTGATCGCTTGGACATATTATCAAACATCTCTACTTCCCCCGTACTTTTACCTAAATCATCAAACATCTCTTCCCTTACAACTTGGCCCATTCCATCTATATCCTCTATAACTCTTAAAATTATAATGTGCACCCACTCCAAACTAACATCTTCCACTCTTTCACCCGAGCCATCAACTTTACTAGAATCTAACAGCCCACTATAGACTTCGCCAGGCCTATCTTGACCTAGCACTATAACCGAAGTCCAGCTTTCAAATGCATCTGCTGCGACTCTACCCCTTCCCTCTTCAAGCACACTATGGTTTTGTCTAAAATGACAACGTTTTTTACACTGAATTTTAAGAATATATTAATTTTATCACTAAATTTTTAAATAATTTACTTTTTGATACTTCACTTTTTATTCCATAATTGGCAACCGATTAGTGCTCGCCACCAGTTGTCATTCACGAAAAAATTAGAACCAAAACATTTACATTTCATTCCTCTTACTTCTCCTAGAATTGATTTTTCGCGAAACACACTCAAAAATTTTAAATTAAGGGTTTGAGGACTTTCTTGTGTTTGTTCGAAAATCTGAATTGTAAGAAGCATAATTTTGAGAAACAAACAACATACCTGAAAAATAACTTCATTGAAAGATCATAAGAAGATACCAATGTATTAATATGTTGAACTTTTAAATGACTTTTCATTTATTTTAATTGAGTTTCATGGAATAATCTATCCTAGGATAAGAAAGAGGGGTGAAATACAATGATTTTGTTATCGATCTTGTTATGAAATACGATTGGTAATCGACAGTGATTGGCTGTAGACGACGACCGAGAAAGTGTAGTGCCAAAAAGTTAATTATTTAAAAAATTTAGTGAAAAAAATAAATATTTAAAATTCAATATTTAAGATGACATCATTTTAGTTATCAATTGTTGTTATAAAAACGATGTTGTTTTGTCAACATCATTACACTGGTAGAAATATCTATCCACATCGACGAGCCTTCAAAGTTTATGAACTTACTGATATAATTAAAATTAAAACAAAACCTTAATGTTATAATTAAAGAAATTAAAAATACAATAATATAAATTGTACAATATCTCGCGTAATTTATCCTAATTTTAATACATTTACGCGTTGGCTCTATATATGTGTGTGTTGTGGTGAAACATACGCTTTTATAGTGCCTTTTCGTTGGATCTGAAGTTGCAGAAAGCTAAAGCTTAGAGTTTTCGTGGAAACTCTCACCATAAAGCCTTCATAAAATCTGTGAAGTACCCGTTTTCAGGGATTGTTGAACAAATAATGGGTCGGTCTTGGCTTCTCAAACTGCTGCTTCTTTCAGTGCTTTTGGCTCTCTCCTTCCCTCAGGGTATATATTCATTTTTTCCCCAAGGCTTTCTTGTTTTATCATTTGATATACATCTGTTTTTTACTCTCATTTCTCAGGATATGGTAGAAAAGTGTTGGAGACTGTTGAATTTGAAGAATTCACTTCTGCTCATTTTAAGGTTTGTTTTCCCTATCTTTCCTTTAAACTTTCAACACTGATATACATATTACAGTTTTTAAGAGCGCAAAACTGGTTTTTTTTTGGTATAATACTAAAACAATTCCTAAAGTTGATCAAAATGATAATTTTGACCCCTATATTTTTTAGTATTTTGGCCCTAATATTTTATTTTACAATAAAAAATCTCCTAACATTCAACTAAATAATCATTTTGACCCTTATTCATTTTTTTTAAAAAATATTTTGTCCTCCAACATTTTATTTTAGAGAAAAAAATCTTATTTTGGAATATTAGTTATTTGTCAACTAATGATTTTCAATTTATGGAGAAACGTTTTTCTATAAAATGAAATATTGGAGATAAAAATCTCGAAAAAGAGAGAATATAAGCTTGATATTGTATTTTTTTTTCGGCAAACAGAAACTTCCAGAACCAAGGAGAATGACTGAAATAATGGATTATGAAGATCCAGGGCCAAATACTAACCCAAGAGCTGGTTACATAATTAGCCCTCCTCCACCAAGCTAAGTTGAGATGTTTTAGATAAAGCAGAAGCATTAGATTGAGCTGCATAGCATTTCACTATGTTGCTGTCTTTCTTTCTTTGTTCTGACAAAAGACTCTGATTTTTACCTTTCGTCATGTTACATGTGCCGTGCAATCTCTGGCATAGATATTATATTATATTTAACCTTAAATTTATTAAAAAATGGCTTTCAAACTTGATGCTAGGAGATAAGTGTGGATCAGGAAAGATGTGCCCTTCTTTTAGGATATAATATGATGACTTTAAGATAAAGTACATGTGGCTGTCACAAGGCTTGAATTGATATGAAAAATGTTGGGATTGTTGCTAAATAAATTCCCTCGTGTGCATGGCACTTGTGTGGGGGGACAAATTGGGTCAATTTATCTTTAGTCGGCCATTAATTGTTTTAAAGACAAATTTTTGCATTAGTCATCAATTCAAATTTTAATGATGTAAACGAATTAAATTAGATTAAAAAGGATTATCCTTGTAATAAAAGTTTATAATATTTAATTTTAGTTGATTACATAATAAATTAAATATCTATAATTATATAAAAAATATGTGATTTTATAAGATTACAATTTTAATCTGTTCATGTCGCAAGGCACACATATAGATAGACAAGCCTGGATGGAGATAGTAAAATATGTTTAATAATGAAAATCTTTTAAAGATGGAGAAGGTATTACATTCCTATAAACGACGACGACAACAACCACCTCCCGAATGCATGAGCCGCCTAACAATCGAAGACAACAACAACCTAGAAAAACCATATCAAAAACACTAAAGGCTTCTTATTATGACACCAACAGCAAAACGACGTAACCTCTTTAAGAATCTTTAAGAGATAAAACACGCCCCTCACAACGAAGCTCTAGACTATGAGATCAAGCGCAGTCGAACTCTAATAACGCCAATTCCTTCACTGCCTCTGACTCATCTCCAAAAATTTGGATCCCTAATTTTTTTTCCCCATAAACAGAGTCATCTCAGCCTCTTTTATCGCTGCCAACCGCTTTTCCTTGAGATCTGAATTGAAAATCGACCTTCTTGATAGCTCCGACAACTCTAAGTCCTTTTTCTTCAGATTATGTTTTCCGACCACTCAGTCTCTTTTCCTTCGATTCACAGTCGACAGAACTTTACCCTGAAGATCTAGTAAAGACTCATACTTCCTTGCTTTCTTACTTTTTCCCACCTGAACTAATTCAGGAAATAATGATTCAAATGAATCAACCCCGTTAACGTTCTTACAACAATCAGGTAGTGTTTGTTTTTGCAGAGGTAAAATGTCTGCAGTCTGTGGACCACATCTGCAGGCATCTGCAGTAGAAGAGGTGGATCAAAAGTCTGCAGTCTACAAGAAGAAGACTGATTGTTTTTTAACGTCTGCAGACTGCTAAAATGAACTGAAATATAAATAAACTGATTTTTTAAACTTAAAAGAGTTTTGCAATAATGAGATTTAAATAATTTTAGTTTTACAATACTGAAATTTAAATAATCCATACAACTACAATAATGAATTATTTAAAATAAATCAATCCATATTTTAAAATAAATCAATCCATACTAATAAATTATTTAAAATAAATCAATCTATACAACTACAATAATAAATCAATCTATATTTTAAAATAAATCAATTTATACTAATAAATTATTTAAAATAAATCAATCCATATTTTAAAATAAATCAATTCATACTAATAAATTATTTAAAATAAATCAATCCATACAACTACAATAATAAATCAATCCATATTTTAAAATAAATCAATCCATACTAATAAATTATTTAAAATAAATCAATTCATATTTTAAAATAAATCAATCCATACTAATAAATTATTTAAAATAAATCAATACATATTTTAAAATAAATCAATCTATACTAATAAATTATTTAAAATAAATTATTTTAAAATAAAACAATCCATATTTTATAATAATTTATTTTAAAATAAATAACCTTATTAAATTATTTAAAATTATTTTAATAAATAATTATATTTTATAATTGTTCTTGGAGAGGTTTGAAGACCTTTGAAGACATAAAACCATGTTTGCACCAAGAAGAGCTCGTGCAGACATTAGAAGAGCTTATGTTTTCTAAAAAACAAACGGTCTGCGAAGCCTAATGTCTGCGCGATCTGCGCGGCGCAGACATAAGAGGTTTGAAGAGGTTGCACAGTGAAAACAAACTAAGACTAAGGTGGTGTTTGTTTTTGCAGAGGTAAAAAGTCTGCAGTCTGCAGACCACATCTGCAGGCATCTGCAGCAGAAGAGGTGGACCAAAAGTCTGCAGTCTGCAAGAATAAGACTGTTTGTTTTTTAACGTCTGCAGACTGCTAAAATGAACTGAAATATAAATAAACAAATTTTTTAAACTTAAAAGAGTTTTGCAATACTGAGATTTAAATAATTTTAGTTTTACAATACTGAAATTTAAATAATCCATACAACTACAATAATAAATTATTTAAAATAAATCAATCCATATTTTAAAATAAATCAATCTATACTAATAAATTATTTAAAATAAATCAATCCATACAACTACAATAATAAATCAATCCATATTTTAAAATAAATCAATCCATACAAATAAATTATTTAAAATAAATCAATCCATACTAATAAATTATTTAAAATAAATCAATCCATATTTTAAAATAAATCAATCCATACTAATAAATTATTTAAAATAAATCAATCCATACAACTAAAATAATAAATCAATCCATATTTTAAAATAAATCAATCCATACTAATAAATTATTTAAAATAAATCAATCCATATTTTAAAATAAATCAATCTATACTAATAAATTATTTAAAATAAATCAATCCATACAGCTACAATAATAAATCAATCCATATTTTAAAATAAATCAATCCATATTTTAAAATAAATCAATCCATACTAATAAATTATTTAAAATAAATTATTTTAAAATAAATCAATCTATATTTTATAATAAATTATTTTAAAATAAATTATTTTATAATAAATTATTTTAAAATAAATTATTTTATAATAAATAACCTTATTAAATTATTTAAAATTATTTTAATAAATAACTATATTTTATAATTGTTCTTGAAGAGGTTTGAAGACTTTTGAATACATAAAACCAAGTCTGCACCAAGAAGAGCTCGCGTAGACGTTTGAAGGGCTTCTGTCTTTTAAAAAAACAAACAGTCTGCGAAGCCTAATGTCTGCGCGTGGTCTGCGCAACATAGACATAAGTGGTTTGAAGAGCTTGCACAGTAAAAACAAACACCACTTAAGCCTCAATCTCCCTTGCCTCTGGGCTAATCCCTAGAAGAGGTTTATCCTTTTTATTGGCTTCACAGTTGGATGAAATTTCAGCACCTCCTAAACTCAAATATTCAATATCCTCTTGGGCCCGAGCAAAAATTGGACTTCAGACATTTAGCCTCAAAGTCAGATATTCTACAAAACTCCCTTCAATACTTTGGTCCACCCCATCATCAAACAACCTCTGTTTTGAAAATCGGACTGGACTGGCCGGTTCAACCGGAAATCGTTGTTTAGTCCGGTTCAATCTAAACCGGTTGAACCGCTATTAGTGAACCGACCAGAACCTCTGAACCGTTCGAACCGAACCGGATGAAAATCGAAAAAAACCGGGATTTTTTTTTTAAATTAAACCAAACAACGTCGTTTGTTAAACGAGCCAAGTCGAACTCGAGTATTGCTGAGCTCGACTCGAACTTGAAAACTTTAAAAGTAAGCTCAACTCAACTCAAGCTCACAAGCTAAAAATTATCAAGTTCAACTCAAACTCGAAATATAATATTGAAACTTGAACTCAAAAAGGCTTGAACTCAAAAAAAAATTAGAAGTTCGATTGAAGCCTAAAATTCGAGCTTGATTGAAGTGAAAGAATAGTTCACTCAATGCTCACCAAAAGGCTCCATGATTTTGAATGCCAAATTACTTCTATTATTTATAGAAGTTAGTTGTGATGCGCTTCTATGTTTCTTAGCAATGTTAGATTGTTTTGTTCTCATATTTTTACTCTTTAGACTTTTGGGATGTTCTTCTATGTTTCTTAGCCATGTGAGATTGTTTAAAAAAAATTAAACCAAACAATATCATTTTGTTATGATTTTTTAACCCCAAATTTATTTTTTAATTATAGTTATATAATTATATTTATTATTTAATATGTTTTATCTTAAATATTATGTTGTAGTTAATTTGAATCATTTTGTTTCACTTGATTTTATGGGTTTTAACTTATATATGTTATGACTTGTGATATAAAAAATTATTTTTTATTAAATATTTTTGGTATTTTTATTTAATTTTTTAAATAATTATGACGTCGTCCGATTCTTCAGACCGATCAGACCGATTCAATCGATTGAACTAGTAAATCGATAACATGACCGATTCAGTAACCGATCCGATTCTAAAAACCATGCAAACAACTTACAGCTATTAGGATTCAAAATATTGATTTCATTTAGACGTTCCAAATTCCTAGAGTTGCCCTTATCACCGTTCACTTGCTCCAATTTAGCACTCATTGTGCCTATGTTCTGACTGCCCATTGAGACTCCAGTAGGAAAGACAAAGTTATCTACACCCATTTTGGAAACCGAAGCATTCACATCTTTGTCTCCATCAAAATTTTCTCTTTCCATACCAGAAGGTCTCTATTCATCCTCAACCTCCTCTGACGAAGACTCCGGTGGACTCTCCTCACCATTGTTTTCACTCTTTGCAGACTTTGTCACCAAACCACCTCCCTTGCGATTATCATCTGTACCATCCGAAAATCCTTTTTCCAATACCTGAACCGAATGAATGTTGTTATCAATCTCTATATCAACCTTCTTCAATTCTTCTCTCAAATGCAGTAGTAATTAGCACTGAAACCTTTTCACAGTCGATCTAGTGAAAACCATTTTCCCAAGGGCTTCGAAGTATCCCCATAGTTCGTCTATTCTTCTCACGTAGTTTGATTCCAGCAGTGAAGAGGCAAACCATGAATCTCGATCCAGGAAGCTCTTGGAACTTGATACGGCACTTCGGACCATATCCTCACTGCAAAAATTTCCTTAAGATAGAACCAGTCAAGCTCTTCTGGCGTCAAGAAGAGATCTTCATCATCAATGAATATCAAGTATGTTTTTCCACTCATTCGATAGATTTTAATCTCCCCAAGGCCCCATTTTTGGAGCCTATCCCTTATACTCCGAGTATTACACACTACATCCATCTCACCAACCAGATATCTCTTCATCTTCCATAGCTCCTCCTTCTCAACATGCCCGATTATCCTACTTCTTAGTTTCGCCTCCTGGTGCAAACTTAGCTCTTCAGGACTATTAACACCAAAATTACCCTCATTGTCCTGCAAGTTTCTTATAGGCACTAGAAGATTTCTTTTATTATATCTCCTAAACTTGTAGCCTTCATCTGACTCGGATCTCTTCAGCTTCTAGCTATCAAACTGGACGGAATTTCTCCAATACGCTTCTCTTGCATTGTACTTTTCTAATGTCACCGATAACCAAAAGACATAAAGCCTGAAACCATTCAACCTCTCCAACGCTCTGAAAGCATCTGTTCTATTGGTAAAACAAACAAAACCAAATCTGATTCCTGCCCTATCCAACTTGCTTGTAATGAACCAGTCAACAACGTTGCCATGTCTCTCAAATGCTTGTCTCAGGTCGCTCCAATGCAATGCAGTCGGAAGATTTTGAACGAACAAAGTTATCAATTTACCTTCCTAGGTGGCTGCCACTGTTCCTTTCGCCTTGAATAATCCATTTTTTATTGTTTTTAATTGAATTTGACATTGGTGTAAGCTTGGATATATGCAAGATAGTTCATGCCACATGTAAAGAAAAAAAAATACCAATATCATCAATTATGATGAGCTTACTAAACCATAGTTGCTTCTGAAATCTGAGAAGTATAGCAAAAGTAGCAGAAAATAATATATATGATAGTTCTTGTCTTTTTAATATTCATCAATTATGATGATGCTTTACCAAACCATAGATGCTAATCGTGTAATTTTCATGACTAGTATTTCATGGAGGGTTATTTGTAAAGTCAGACGTAAATGATGATTTCCCGGTGATGTTGGTTAACTTCAGAGGAGCGATGGGTAGTGATGTCTGAAACAAGGCTGAGTATTGGGTGGTTTCTCTTTGATGGTGGTGATCTAATCCTGTCCTTTGTCTTGTCGGTTTTCTGCTCTTGTCCATTGGGATACATTCTGTAGGTAGAAGAGAGTTTAAGAAGTTTACTTGCTTTTGCTATCCTGGTGTTTTTGCTTGCAAGGTGGGTTGTGTGCAGGGAATTGGTCCGATTTGGACGGGGGTTTCTCGTTTCGTGTTGTTTTTGCCGGATAGGATGTACTCTTTTCCTCCACTTTATTATGAGAAATTTTTAACGAGGCATTCTACTTTGATTTTTGGTTTTATTGATTTTATTAAAATTATTTTTGTTGAGAAAAAATATATATTTAAAAATAATTTAAATTTATGTTTTATGACACGACATGACACATGGATCTGCCACATTAATAAAAAACGTTGATCGGTAATTAATTAATAATTTCTATTCACTCAGGGGCATTTTGCTCTAAAATAGAACATTGGGGCTAAAATGTTTCAAAAAGGAGAGGGGACAAAGTGATCATTTATGCAAATGTTTAGAGCAATTTTGTTATTATGCCTTTTTTCTTTGAGTTTAAAAGTAATTGGGTTATAAAATATTAATAGGTTTAGGGTTAAAATTTATTAAATTTTAATATTTCAAACGAGCCTGGAGATTGTGTTGAATATAAATGAACAAAAATAAATAAATAAATAAATTATCGAACGTTCTCAAATGTAAATGAACGAACGAGTCATTTATTCATGTTCATTCATTTAATTAAACGAATATAAAATCTTGTTCAAGTTCGCTCATTTAATAAATAAATGAATTTCCAATCCAACGGTTCACGAACGATTCACTGAATGTTCGATTTGTTTATTGATGGTAGAATAGATTTTAAGGAAATCATAAGGACCGATTTTTGCTGAATCAATTTTTTTTTTGTAATTTTGAAAAATTAATATATATATATATATATATATATATATAAATAACTCGAGCTTGAATTTATTTTTTAAAATTCATTTATTTTATTGTTGTAATTATAAATTTGTGTTTGGGAATTAAGAAAATAATAGTGTAAAAGTAAAGACAATCTTCCTTGATGAAGCAAGGAAGATTTCAAAGGAGTAAACAACCGATTCCATG
The DNA here is from genome assembly GCF_006381635.1 of Hibiscus syriacus. NCBI lineage: Eukaryota > Viridiplantae > Streptophyta > Magnoliopsida > Malvales > Malvaceae > Hibiscus > Hibiscus syriacus. Next base: position 880,649 of record NW_024061782.1, read on the forward strand.
CCATGGTTATAACAGAGGAAGAAGAGAATCTAATCTTTACTCAATAAATCATATTTATATCATGTATTCATATAAACATTTTAACATGTTAATAATTCATTAGTCCCGATACTAATCACACGTTCCATTTTGAACCATTATTTACAAAATGTACAATTTGTATTTAGTAAACCCATCCGTTTAATTTCCATTAATGATGTAGCACTTTCATCATATTCTTAAAATGGAGGAAATAATAAGTGGCCCTTTGAAGAAGGGACCAAAAGATCTTACTCACTTGGGCCCAAAAGTTCTTAACAATACTTTCTCTTCATAAAAATTGAAAGAGATTTGTATATTGATATTACATTTGTTTTATTATTATTAGTGTTTAGGATATCATAATAATACATATAATATAATGTACTTATATTTTTAATATCATAACATATATAATATTCAATGCGGTACTGTTTCTTTGACAAAATGTCTGATATGGTACTTGTACTTTGATAAAATATGCAAAGCAGTACCTATACTTTGTTAAATACTTAACATGGAAACTTAACCATCAGTAGGTATATTATTATGATACGTAGGTTAACATTGTTAGTAAGTTTCGTGTTTGAACTAATTTCGTGTAATATTATGGTAAATTTGTCATCTAGTGTCAAATCAACCAATGAAAATTTATAAGTGATATAATACACACAAATGATAATTCAAGCGCTACATTGGATATTTTATCAAATTTCAAGGTACCATATTAAAAGTACACCGACCACATCGTACATTTTTGTCAAATTACAAGTACCATATTAAAAAAATTTAAATGTATTTGCCCCATATTGGATATTTTATCAAAGGGTAAAGTACACAAATGGTCCCCCAACTACAAGACATTGCTTTGTTGAGTCCATCAACTATTAAAAGTTACAAAATGATCCCTTGACTCTAAGGTGTTGTTTTATTGAATCCCTTGACTATTAAAAGTTACAAAATAGTCATTCAAGTATTCATATGTTCTATACTTGTCATTTTCTGTTAAAAAATTGACGGTTATCTGAGTTGGACATTAACCTGCTACTAGGGTATGATAACATTTGACATCAGAACCTTTTCATTTGTATAGTCGTTTGAGATTCTTAGATTAGATTTTATCATCACGGTCAATAGGCTAACATCCAGTTCAAACTATTGTCAAATTTTTAACGAAAAATGAAGAGTTGAAGTGTATGAATATTTGGATGACCGTTTATAATTTAATAGTTGGACGACTAAACAAAATAACGCACTATAGTCGAGAAACCATTTTGTAACTTTCAATAGTTGAGAAATTCAACAAAATAATATTATATTGTCAAGGGATCATCTGTGTACTTTACCCTTTATCAAAACACATATACCAAATGTGATATTAAAAATTATTATTATTATAGTTAATTACACAATACATCTCTGAAGTATATCTAAATTCTAAATTGATCTTCAAACTTATAAATATTTTAACAATCTATTTAAACATCAAATTTTAACTTAGATATACCATGAAATATACTTAATATATATAGATCAAATTTTGAAAATGATGTATATTTTGCATGAAGAGTTTGAATTTAACATGTGGAAAATAAACATTATCATTAAAATCTAATACATATTTTTTTAACACATCAAATCTATACTATAGATATAGTAGGTGCAGCATATCCAAAGATACACATCTAAACCAGAAATCTGAGAAGTCCCCATGAAAATTGTATCTTTTGTTTTTGTTTTCTACTGTTTTGTAACTTATTGCCTCACTGATGTTCCATTCCACTGCTTTCCTTATTTTGTAACCCAGCGTTACCATCACTCACTCTCACACATTTTGAAATTATTATTATAATATACTATCAATTTTGAAATGAATTTCATTCTTTTCTCAATTCAAGAACAAGCTTAATGTAGGCTATGAAATCTTATAAAATCAATATAATTTCTATAAAGTTCAAAAATGTAAATAATATTAAATTTGAGATAATTGTCGTAATCATTAATATTTGATTTAATGATAAATTAATTCAAATATAATATTATAAAATATTTTTATGAGATGATTTATTGATTTAAATTGTAAATATTTTCAAAAATTCAGCTTCAATGAATAATTTGAACCGGTTTTAGTGATTAAAGGATTTTGTCAATTACTAAGAATGATTATGAAGAGATATCATTTTGTAATCATCTTAGACCACTAAAAAAACTAATAATTGATTTTATTTTCCATTTCTAGTCGATGTGAACCTTGAAACTTTCTTCTAATTTCATTAAAAAGAAAGTGAAAAGCATGAGACTGGTGATGAGAAAGAGTATTAGCTTTCAATGGTTCAACTTATGGAATTTGTGATAATGGTTTTACATGGACAAAGATCATGCTGATCACACAACAAAGATCCTTTCTCTTTTCCCTCTGCAATCTTGTCATGGCTAGTTTTACCTGGTTTAGGTTCTTTCAATTAAGCTCCTACTCCAAGAAAATCTATAAATGTGGGAGATGACGGTACAGTAATGGTCTCAAAATGGGTAGCCGATGGCGATGATGGTTCAATCACCGTCACCTGAGATGCCGATGCCATGGAGTCCGAGAAATTACCAGCCGATCCCTGATGAGTACACGATTGTTGCATTATTATGGCTTCATCCTGCACCATTTTCCATTGCCTAGTGTTTCTGCGAATACCATCATCTGCAACATTTAATAATATATAAAACAAGTAAATACAACTGTCTTGTTATTTTTCAAACAGGATGAAGATGACTAGACATATGGAAGATTTGGTCAAAGTGTAGTCAAAAAGCAGGTAACAAAAATGAACAAACCAGAAAGGAAATCCAAGGGTGTGGGGTTTTCACAAGTGTTGTTGTAGCTTTAGAGTTTGACCCTGCAAGCAACAAATCTCCACCATTTTCAACAGCTTGATGATGATGACTTAGCTTTCTCCTTCTGTAAGCACTGGCTTGCTCTCTATATTTCCTGGACATTATCATGCCAATGGTTTTTAACAGCGTTATCAGTTCTCCCAGGGAAAAGCCTCGCAATCATTGCCCATTTGTTCCCAAAAGCTCTATGAGCTGCCATTAGCCTCTCTTCTTCCTCTTCTGTGAAAGCCTTTTTGTTGATCCGAGGATCAAGCTGATTAAACCACCTTAATCTACAGCTTTTACCTTCAAACAAACAAAAAATCAAACACAAAACAATTAAGGAATAATTCATGTATGTTTTTTAGTTTACCTGTTCTTCCCTGCAGCTTCTCAGCTATAAGGTTCCAGTTCTGAGGGCCATATAAAGCAACAAGTTCCTTGAGTTTGGAGTCCTCAGATGGTTTCCAATGCCCCCTGGAGCAAACCTTTGGAACCCCAACATGATCTTTCATGGAGGATTTGGAGAAATGAAATTCTTCTTCTTCTTCAAAGAAAAATGGAGAAAGAGAACCCATGGACTCCATTGTTGATGAGTCTGAAGGTGGATAAGGTGCCATTATTATTATTACGGTTTTGTTGTTGGTGATGAAAACAGGAGGTGTTGTGGAACTGTTGCAAGGTCATCTTCATATTCCAAAACGGGAAAAAGAAAGTGCAGATTGCAGGTAAAGAAACAAAGAAAGGGAGAGAGATATAAGAGGATTTGGTAAGCAAAATAAGTGAGAGTCTGCAAAAAATATTAGAGATTTGGTGGAAAGTGTTTATGGATTTTCGTTGTATATCTAATACAAATAAATAATATGAATTCCCACAGGAATTACTGTGAATTTCAATAAAAGAAGCTGCTGCCTCTAACTTTACAGCTTTGACCCTTTCTGTCAATGCCCACATTCTCCTTCGCTACTTCATAGTGCGTGCAGTGTGCAAACTTACACAAATCTACACTTGTCAAGCTGAGTATATTTGTTCTCAACATTAATCCACCAACGTTTATCAATATAATTGTTTTAGTCCTTTATTCTCTTTCTTAAGTATTTTAGTCCCTAATATTTTATTTTAAGATAAAAAGAGTTTAACTAAATAGTCATTTGGATCCGTATTTTTTCTAAAGCATTTTTGTCCCAAAATTTCATTCTAGGGTAAACATACGTATATTTTTTAGTATTAACCATTGTTGACTAACACTTTTCATCTATGAATGGATCATTTTACCTCAAAAAGAAACGTCGGAAACAAAATGCTTCAAACAAATGAATAAGTACTAAAATGACTATTGGACCAACGTTGATGGTTAAATTTGATATTATGACTTTGCTAAATTCGTAAAAATATCTTTGATTTTTAAATTAATTTTTTAGTTTTCAAAATTGAATCATTTGATTTTTTAAGTTTAATGCGAGTAGATTCTATAAATAACTTGAATAATAGATTGAATGTGAATGCTCCTTAGATTCTTATTAATTTTAAAATAATGGTTGTCCCTTTTTTCCCATATGTATGGGGTAAGGGGAGGTAAGATAGTAGGCTGCTCCCAACACTAAATTGAGAGCAGCTTCCGTAAAACATAAAAATACAAAATTTTATAGAATTTTAGGCATTTTAAAAAATATAAATTATAAAATTTTAATTATTTTATAAAATGTAAATCTAAAAAATTAAATAAATAATTATTAATTCAACTTTATTATACTGAAATATTTTATTTTTATCTTAATTTAATTTGAAAATATTTTCAATACAAATAAATATGTGAGTTAAATATAAGTGTTCATCAATAGAGTTGGATTCGATCTAAAATTATTTATTCTAGATTATTATTTTATCTCTTAAAATTTTAACAAATATACCTAAAATTACTCATTTTAGTACTTGAATTTGACTTCATTTGATAATTAAAGTGTTTTTTCTATAGTTAAGTATCTAAATTTGGTATTAAATTTTAATTCGATACCTATTTTTTTTCCAATTAACTGCCTAAACATGGCTTATTAATTCAAATCGATACATGAACTTTACTTTTTAGTTTAAACTGATTCGTACGATAAGTGATTTATTTGAACATGATGTTGGGAAATAACTGAGTAATTTCCCTATAACCAGATTAGTGAGAATGCGAAATAAAAGTGGAAAAATAATACTCGAAATTGATAACGGAGTTCAGCCAATTATGCCTACGTCTCCGGACTGCTATAGATCTTTTACTAAAGGAAGAAAAATTACAAGTGTTTACAAAAAAACACTTGAGAGAGAGCTAGAATGATTTGGGGATGGATTTGAAGCTAAATGGGTTAGGGTATTTATAGTTGAAGCTTAAGGACTAATCTTATAAATACCCTTAAGTATAAAGGGACTAAAATGTAATTAACCCTTTATAATTTTCAACTAAAATGACTGCCTAATTTGGACCAATTTTAGCCGCCCATGTATCTTACTTTCAACAATCTCGGCTTGAATATTCAACAATCTCTCACTTGAAGACTGATTTTAATCTGTCTTCATACCTCGATCAATGCAGCAGTATTTCTAGTTTTGTTATTCTAGCATGCCAACTGAAGCTGAACACAAAGTTTGTTTGTAGTCACTGCCCTGTAAACCCACTTGTTATTGGGCAATTTCTTCGTGGTTGCCTTGTCCCTCAACGTCTTGGCTCCCTTCGACACTTGTCCACTAGTCTTTGAAGGATTGTTCCTCACTTGAACATCCTCGGCAAGCCCCTGCTTCGACCCTTCTCTTATGATGGTCTCTGAAGCCATGTTCTCTACTCGAACATGCTCGGCAAACTCCTTGGACATGGCTAACTCCTCATACACTTGGCTTCTACTTGCCTTGGCTAAAATTAACCGTATTGAGCCAACTCTCAACGCCCCCTCGATCCTGGGTTCGTCCTCTTCTCTGGACAACTCGATCTTGGGCTCATCAATCACATTGGATGACTCGGCTCCCCTCGAGTAATTTTGCAACACTTCTGGCATCTTAAGTCTGCGCCCCTTAATTTGCTCGACTCTTACCCTCGACTTAGCATCTTTGACACTCAAACTTCTGCCAAGACTGCACACATCTTCCCCAGATCCATCATCTGGTTCATCATTGAGTGGACTTTCTCTGTCACTTGAGGAACAACATTCCTCATCCTCTGACTTGCCTTCATCACGGAATTTCTTGCCGCTACCCTCGGCTTTGCTTTGGAAGTCTTGTTCTCATTGACTCCAAATTCTTTGATGGACTTAGCGATTGTCAAGGCTTTGGACAACTCATTGACTTCCCTTCGCTCCAACACTTTCTTCGCCCATGGCTTCAATCCGAACATGAAGGTGAAGAACCATCTTCTTCAGTCAAACTTGGGACTTTGAGCATGAGTCATATGAATCGGCTCACATACTCCTTAAGTGTCCCTTTATGCTTGAGACGCCTCAACTTGGACCTCGCCTCCATCCTGGCATACTGTGAGCGGACTTGCTCACTATACACCCTTGTCTTGATTGCTTGGATACTTGCAATCTCGGGCTTTCTTCCGGGTTCGGCTGCTTTAACGTCAACAGTCTTGCCTCGTCTTGATCCTTGCTTGGCCGCATTGATCCCATCAATCGGACCAAGACTTTTCATTGGCTTGGTAGCTTTAACACTTGCAACCACACCAATTCCTGCTACTTCTCCTTCTCACATCCTCTTCATAATGGTTGTAAGGCAATGCTTCTCGGGACATCCTCTAATCAAATGAGGACCTTCACATAAGTAGCACTCAAGCGTTTCCTTGTTCACCTTCTTCTTCGCCCCAGACTTAGCCTTGTCATTCTTTTTCGATGGCATTCCTTGGCTACGAACAGTCGATGGCTCACATTGGCCATTCGAAGAGCTTCCTCTACTATCTCTCTGCTGCAGCTTTTCCTGGTCTCCCCCATTATTGCCATTATCTCTGGGCATGGGCCTGGACGACACATCGCTACTTGGCTTGTCACCTACAAGCTCAGTCATCTTTCCGGCTACAACTATGACCTCCGAAAGTCTCTGGGCATCACTTTGCTCTTCCCCGAGCATTGCCACTAGTCTAAATCCTTCCAAGAAGGTCTTGAGCGCACCATCAAACTTCTCAATTTTCACCTTTTCTTCGTCTGCAACCATCGCTCTCACTTGAATCTGGCTTCGTTTGGATCGTTTTTGACAATTTCTACGAACCACCGTGTATTAGAACACCTCCGTCGACAAAATCGTATCGCCGACCAAATTTCATTATTCATGAAATTTACTATTCACGTAAATAGTAACCTCGCAGAAAAATTGACAAAACTCACAACCAAAAGCTCTGATACCAGTTGTTGGGAAATAACCGAGTAATTTTCCTATAACCAGATTAGTGAGAATACAAAATAAAAGTGGAAAAATAATACCCAAAATTGATAACGGAGTTCAACCAATTATGCCTACGTCTCCGGACTGCTGCAGATATTTTACTAAAAGAAGAAAATTTACAGGTGTTTACAAAAAACACTTGAGAGATAGATAAAATGATTTGGGGATGGATTTGAAGCTAAATGGGTTAGGATATTTATAGTTGAAGCTTAAGGACTAATCTTATAAATACCCTAAAGTGTACAGGGACTAAAATGTAATTAACCCTTCATAATTTTCAACTAAAATGACTGCTTAATTTGGACCAATTTTAGCCGCCCATGTTTTTTTACATTCAACAATCTCAACTTGAATATTCAACACATGATAAGCTATAAAGTTTCATGTACCAATTTTAAAATAAAATCAAATAAAGATGTGATTAGCTATCAAATTAAACTTTGAGATCTTAAACAAAAACTTGAATACCAAATTTAAGTTTGAAAATAAATTCAAATACCAAAATTATATTTACCCAAGATGTAAACAACAGGACTTTGAGATTTCATGACTACATGTATGATGTATCTGCCATTAACTCACAATCCATTGTATGACTCATAAATAACATATGATAAATAAATATATATATATAATGTCCTTAAGTAACTGCGAGTGGTGTTTGAATATATGCTCATCATTTGTTCCCCTTCATCACTTCCACACGTGTGGATGTCACCTCATGTCACGTGTAAACTATCCTAAAAACAGACAACCTAAACCTGTCTCTCTTTTCATCAATAATGGGATCTTCCTAGCTTAACAAAACAAACGTGCCCACTGCTGCTTGCCTGGCCCCATTCCATCTATATTTACTTACCCATAAATGAATATATGTTTCCCCTTTTACAATATTTTAATATTTATGTTTAAAATTTATAAGTAAATTCACTTTATTTTCTCAGCTAGTATTTCTAATTTAGATACCGATGAGTATACAATCGTGGGTTAGTGTTTTTCTACGATAAAGATGAAAGCATCAAAAATTGGGTAATGAAAAAAGAGAAGGAAGTTAAAGAGGTGTATTTTTCAGTCGGGACTGAAATATATTTATAGTGACCATAACTGATGATGTTATGCATAAAATCATTATAACTACATGTAAGTCAATAGATTAAATAGATTTTGATTGTCAGATCTTAGATTTCCCTTTGATAGATTATATGGATCTGTCAGAGGTCTTGCACTATAGTTAACTTGAAAACTATGATACTCATGTGTTTGGAGAATATGGATTCTTTAAAAGCTTTGGTAATTTTTTAAGGTGATTTTCGAAAAATATAACAAAATTGATCAACTTGTAATAAATATAAATTATAGTTACAACATACTATAATAAATAGATGATATAAAAATGTTACGGACACCTAATTGAATTACCCTTCTTAGATACTTAATCCAAATAGTGGTTATTTCGTACATGATATCATTGATTAGTTGGTTAACCATTAATTTCATTAGAGATCATTTGCGTCTATTTTTATTTATTTCTTCTCACCTAGCTATATAATTTGAATCTTCACTCACCAAAAAGAGGAAGAAAAAACAACTCTATTTTTATCTTTGTTGGATAATTACCTAGTCGGTCCTTATACAGTTATACTATAGGTTAAGGAGTAAATTATTAAAATTAAAAAGTTAATCCTTATACTTATAATTTTAAAGCAAAGAAGTAAAAATATAAGATTATGTTTTAAAATGACGTGAAAAGAGTAAGTAAATTTAAATATGCAAATATTACTTGCTTGCTTATCCACCAATACTGATAGTGCAGACAGAGTCAGACGTATGATTTTTAAGTTAAAAGACGAATTTTTAAAATTTTAGAGGAAATAAATCTATAAAATTATAGGAATGAAAATGAATTATTCATAAAAAAAATATCTAAAATTTATTCCGGGGCCATTGCCCCTGACCCCTTGAGTCCATCCCTGAGTGCAAGCCCTCAAATCAATTAATTTTTAATTTGATGTCACATTTTGGAGATTGTAATTTCGTGTATGTCCAAGGAAGCAGTTATTTTCGATTTAAGGGCAGTTTAGGGATGGTGGAATAGGAAAAAGAGTGCAGGGACCCACAAGGGAATTTAACCATTTTCATTTTGACCTGCATAACAAAACAACCGTTCCATGCAAATACAATATGAGTATTCAAATATGGAAAGAGGTACCAACAAAGACATTAAACTCCAAAGCTCAGTTCGGGCCTACCATCTTTCACCTGTTTCCTTTTTCCTTATGATAATTTCCAAAACAACCCCTCATAATATTTTACATTAATTGTCCAAATCTTTGGGGTTAAGTTTTTAACCTAATTCCCAGTAAAATGGGGTCAGTAATATTTCCTTCTCCATCAGATTGCCGTTTTCTTTTGACTATTTCTAGGAAAAGAATTGAGAGTGCCTCAACTTCAACACAATACCTGAATAAATGTTAAATAGGATATGCAAGTTTGTATACTGTAAAATAAAAGTTACATCTGCAAACTTCACCTTGGGTTAAATCTAAATCATACTGGTACCAAAATCTTTACTCTGCATTAACCAAACGTCTGGTTAATCTATAAAGTGAACTGAATTTTAGCTCTATTGGTATATAAGTCACCTTTAAGAAACTATTCAATGACAGAATTAAGATAAAACTATGAGAGGCAAATTGCTTAATTCTAAAATTAATAAGGACTTAAAAAAATGGGACTAGTGCTTAATTTGACTAAAACTTTAAGGACTAGAAAACCAAAAGATTGAAGGTAAGAGTTAATTTGACTAGTCTTAGAAATGATAAAGACCTAAAAGTAATTAAACTATGAAAGATGGGAGCTAAAACTTAATTTGACTAATCTCAAAACTAATACATAACTTAAAATCATATAAAACTTGCCTTAATTTGATAAAAACTATATGGAGAATGACAAATCCGACGATCATCGATCAAAAATCAATTATAAGCATGTTAAGCTTCGAGGTTAGTGAGGCAAAAGCACAAATCACATTAATGCACGTCATATAAATTTATAAATCATATCATGCACCTCAATATCACTTATAAGCATGTTCAATCATATATGAACTCAATATATAATAATGTAAATCATATAATATAGTTCAATATCAATTATAAGTGTAATGATCCAATTTTTTGATTCAATATTTTAGCATTGACCAGTTGAGTCATGAATAAAATTATCGGAAAGGTAACCACATTATTAAGCAAGGTTTAGGCCTAATCAGGTGAGAATCGAGCACAATGACCTTCCAAAAAGGGATTTTTGAATTTGGAACAAATAGGGAATGATCAAATGCGTAATTTTCCCATTGAAGAAAATCAAAGTTGATTTGGGTTAAATTTTGTCTTGCTTAGACGTTGTCACCCACATATTCTCTATTTCTTATCTTCTTCATTTTCTGTTCATTGGCATATCTAGAGCATTCGAGAGAAGGAGAAAAAAATCAAGTCTCATCGTCTCAAGAGCTTCATTAAAACTCACCATTTCTTCATTGTTATGAAGCTAGCTTGGGGTGTAAGAGGAATTTATCGAAGACGGAGCTTAATCAATAAATTTAGTTCACGATTAACGAAAGTGACAACTCTAATAAATAGTTTGATTAAAATGCTTATATCATGAATTTATATTCATGTTTGACGTGCATGCTTCTGTTTATAAACTATGTGGAGGACAACAGAATTGATGTATACCACTGAGTTTATGCAACTTAATGTTTGGATTGTTTTTATTTGTATGTTAGATTTCAGAAGAGTAGCGTCAACAAGGGATCATCAATACAATTGGCTCGTTGTAAAGTACATCTTTATTCAGTAGGCACATGCATTCAGAATTTGTTTGTATCATGTCTTATTATTAATTTACAACACTTGATATTACAAAGTTCTGATTTTGTATAAACAATTTACTTTGCTTATCTATTGGTTTATTTACCATTAAATAAGGCTGTATTATGTCCTTAAGCTTAAAAGGCTTCAATCTTAGAATCTCCCCTTACCATTAGAGGTTCCACCTTGGACTATGTAAACATGAATCATGGTTGAACTTTAATCTTCATAATTAAAGATTTATGTAATATTCATATTTTTGACATTTCATTTATATCCCTGAACTATGACTATCATTCTAAATTAGTCCTCAACCTTTTGACATTTCATTTTTATCAACAAACTATGATCTTCTTTCTAAATTTGGTTTCCAAGCCTTTTGAAAATTTCAATTTAATCATGAATTATACGCATACACTAATCACATCCCTTCTTAATAAAATTGTTAGACCAAGTTTATTACTATATGTTTGGAAAAGGTTAAAATTTAGGTGAAACTATGTGTGAAATGGATTACATGTTTGGATGAATTTGGGGATAAAACTAAAGATGCAAAAGTTTAGGGACTAATTTAGAATGATATTCATAGTTTGGGGGATGAAATTGAAATGTTCAAAGTTCAAGGACTAATTTAAAATAATAGTCATAGTTTTGAGATAAAATTGGAATGTTTAAAAGTTTAAAAATTAATTTAGAATGAGTCTCATAGATTGGGGATATATAATGCAATTAAATCTATTTTAAAAGAACAATCCCTCATTTGATAGTTTTTCAATATGTAAGCGTGTAATTCACATATAAATTTAAGAAAATTCTAGAAAGGATGTCAAACATTGATATCCGTTAATTTTATAAGACAAAATTTACATATGGATATTAAACTATATTAAAATATCTTTTTAGATACCGAATTTTCAAAAGTTATATAATAGGCATTGAACTATAGATTTTGTTACAAAAATAGTACAACACCATTATTTATCATTAAAGAGGTGGTGTGACATGCGGAATTAATAGAAAATATTTTATTTGTCCCTTTAATTGTAATTATAACTTCACTTTATTGTTAATTTTAATTAAAATATTTTTTATGTTCGTTAAATTAAAAATAAAATGGATGTAAATAAATTAAATTCTATTTTTTACTAACATATTATAAATATTGAATTTATACTATATAAATTATTTGATACATTATTAAAATTTAAGGATTGTTTCGATTATTTTTATTTAAGTTTGGATGTATCTTTCTTATTAATGTGATACTATAATTTCTGGACGTATTTTTTAAAATTGTGTTTAAACTTCTTAAACAAAAGTCAAATGTTTGAATGTCGTTTAATAAAAAATAATTATATTGTTTGATTATTCAAATTTTTGGATCTCAAAAATTATAAAATTTTAATTTTATAAATACAATCATGATAATAAACAATTAGTTATAAAATAATTTGATGAAAGAAAAATTTTAATATATATATATATATATATATATATATATTTTTAATTTTCAAAATGAATTATTTATATATATATTTTTTAAAGAATTCTAAATTGTATATTTCCTTTTTAAATTATTACTTAAAAATATTGAAAGAATATTAAAGTGGAATTTCAGTTATGACTGAAGGGTCAAATAAGATATTTCCTATTAATGTAGCATGTCATGTCAATCCCTTAAAAATATATCACGATCGCTACCTATTTTTTTTATAAAATTTGAAGTTTAATATCTATTTTATAACTTTTAAAAATTCAATAACAAATGAAATCATTTTAATAACTTTAATGATCATTTATTAATTTTATAATATTTTTATATTAGTGGTACATATCAATGCATATCATTAGTGGTGCACTTCGGTGTGTGTCACTCATTCTAGACTATGGATGATAATGGGTCGGGTCAGGTGCTTGCTCTTACTCCGACACGACATAATTAAACCATAACCAACTTCGACCTGAATCTAATTTTAATATTATTTAATCTGACCTGAATCTAAAAATACAACATATATCTAAATCCGAACCAACCCCACTTGATTTTTATTATTAAAAATAAAAAATATATAGAAAAATTCCTAAAAGAAAATACCCTAATGACACCAAGTTTTCATCGTCAAAATCCTGAACCAACAAAGATTTTAATTTTTCATTTAGCTAAAACTACTAATAGCTACCATTTTTTTCTCTTAATATGCAAAATATATTATTTTTTTAAACGGAAATTTAAAAAAAAAACTACAATAAAAATCAATCCAGATTTTATAACATATATTCAAAATTAAAAAAAAAATAATAAAAAATGATTTTTTATTAACAAGAACAGATATTACAAACAAGTTTAGATCGAAAGCCTGAAATAAAGAAAAGTTTAGAAGAACTCATAAATTAAGGAACCAAAACCTTTAAATAAAATAGCTCTCAAATTTAGTTCTTCTTTAAACAAAAGAAAAAAGAGAAAAAAATTAAAAAGAAGAAAGGATCATCTAAATAATGAAAATCGTTAACATTCAAATTGAAGTGGGGGAAGAAATAGAATCGAGGAAATGAAGAAAAGTTGAGAGAAAAATTCAAACTTGCGGCAGAATAATAAAAAATAAAGAGAGAAACCCTAAAAACATTATATATGGGATGGTATTTCTGTAAATAAGCTAAATTGTATATAAAAATATCCGGGCGGGGTCGGATATTTTTTACCTCTAACTCAACTCTGACCTGAACCCGAAAACATTATATGCTAAACTCGATCTGACTCGATCTGAATCCAAAAAATTTTAAAAATAATTTGCCTTTATCAGGTCGGGTCGAAACTTATCGAATATGGGTTAAATTGTCATTCCTACTCTAGACTCATCCACAAATTTATATTCCAGAATTAAAAAAAAAAGTAAACCACAATCTCAAGGCATGTTCAACAAACCTTGACTGCCCTTAGATATGAAACAATTTCGAATGTTGTAAATTTATTAAATCGCACGAATCAAGCGACTTCAGTGATAAGAAAATGTTATTATTCTTTAAGGTTTTGAGTTTGAGCACCAAAAATATCAAATGTGTAAGCGTTTAATATCAAATAATTGAAAATTATTTTTAAACATATATTATCTTATATTTACTCAGATTATATATATATATATATATATATATATATATAACGACAGATTTGTCGATCAAAACCAATAACTTCATACCAAATTTAAACCTATATCTGGTTTAAGGCACCCGTAATTAATGTTTCCCCCCGTAGAGATGCCATGATCATGCTGGCCGATTCGAAGCAATAAACAATTCATTTTGTTCAAATCTGAATAAGAAATAAAAAAAAACAGCATGCATGACAGTTCATCATACTATATATAAAGCACCCAAATTTAAGGCATACATATGTGATTAGGATAGCCCTCCTTTGAAAATTTAAAATTATCATATATTTTAGATTTTTTTATATATTTTTATTAAAAATATATTTCCGTTCCCTTAGAAATTTATAAATTCATCATCTTCTAAAATTTTAGATATTCACCCCTAACATAAAATCGTACGTTTGTCCCTTTCTGTCAAATTCTATCACTCAATTATATAAGGCATATGCATTTGCATAATGTGTGTACATTATCAATACTTAAAAAATATTTTGAACATATACTATTAGAAAATAAACTGCTGCAAAAGTACAAGACATTAGTATTGACAATATAATTTAATTAAATAGTAAAAGGTGGGAATAAAATATCGTGTCGTGGTAAACTACTAACTTAGAAGCGAATTCGCTCCAATCGTTACAATCAAGGATAGACACAAGATTCTATGTTAGGGGGGGACGAACTTGAATTTCAGAGGGACTAAACAAATTTTCAATAAAAAATACATAAAAAAATATAAAATATATAATAATTTTAAAATTTTAGGGGGACTACTGCCCCCACCCGCCCTCGGTCCATTCTAGTTTCAATGGATGAACACCCACCGAGATTAGCATGGTCTCTCTAAGGATTCATACATCTAAAATCTGGGTAGACTTTGACACTGTTAGAGGTTTGAAAGAATTAAGAAAATCTTTAGAGAAAATGATTTCTCGGAATTTAAAAAAACTGAAAACGTTGATATTTATAGGCTAAGGTCACCAAAAAAAAACTGAGATTCCTGCTACAATTAAATTATAATTTAGTAGCTACAATAGTTGTAAAAGCTCATAACAGTTGCAATTAAGCAACTAAAATTAAACAGCAAATAAACAGTCATTACAGTTGGTAAATATCCAATTCAAGCATGGATAAGGAATTAAACAATACTAAAATTGTTTTAAAATTGAGCATTACCAAATAGATAGTACATTCGTAATCATTTCATACCATAAAAAAAACTTTATTACATAATTTAGATTTTGACTTGAATGTCAAATATAAAATACATTTAACTTTTTATAAACTTATAAATATATTAAATTCAGTCATAGTTGTTGGCAGCTTTCTTAAATCCAAGTCGAAAAAGATGGTCAGAAATGAATGGGCAAACTATTAAACGTCGTACAAATTAAAGGTTGAAGATTTATAGGGTAACATTTAGTTGGGTAGGGGAGCCATTGAAATGTCAATAATTCATTGGAGTTTACAGGTAGTTGTGTTGCATCTAAAAGGGACCTTTCATGTACATATATATACACACATTAATAACCATAAGTATAAGCTCACGTTGTACAGGTTTTTAGGTTTCCCATGTTCTCTCTCTTTAATCATTAATGGAGTAAGACAGGGAAGGGGCCATTGCCACACTTGTTTCAGACAAGATTTTTCCCTTTCTCAGCTTTGGTCTTTAGGGTTTATTTATTCATTAAGATAAAATACACTTTCAAAAGCGATGTTCGGTGCACAAACCAAACGGTCTCAGGTTAAAGAAATGAACTGATAGAAACAACAAAATACATAAAGGATTAATAATGAAGATTAAGTAAATTATGTACAAAGAAACTTCTAGATTATTGGGATTTTGTTTGTTTAGTGTAGTAATTTCACATCATTATTGTAATCTAACATGATTCATTCAATAAAAAAATGTTTATTTATTTTACGTGCATGTTAAGTCCGCAAACTTGAAATTGTATGCAAAACAATTAAATGAAAATAAATATTGGCTCATTGATTACCTAATGGTTAACTAATTATAAGCCATGATATACTTTTTGTAGTGTAAAAGACAATTTATATTAGTTTATAATATAAATAAATGTGTAATCCATGAAATTGTCTGAAACAATTAATTTATGTCGGGACTTCTTAAAATTTTCTCCCTCGTGATCTTCAAAATAAGAGTAATATAAATATTTAACAAATTTGTTCAAGTGGTAATTTGAAAAGATCTATTCATTAATGTATTGTTTACTTAAACATTTAAAGATTGTATTTAATATTAAATTGTAATACTCAAAGATCTTATATGATATTATAACGAGGAAGGGTAGATACGTGTTGTACTCTTTTTTCTCTTAACTAAGTTTTGTGCCACTGGATTTTCTGATAAAGTTTTTAACGAGGCAACATGTTATGCACATTAAAGATATGTGTATCATTTTCCCTTCATTGAGATTTTTTTTCCATGGGATTTTATTTAGTAAAGTTTTAACGATGCACGTTATCTTCATAGACATCCAAGGTAGAGTATTATGAATATTTATTTATGTGGGTTTCTATCTCTATATATAAGATAAAAATATTGATATACATTATTATTAGGTTTCTAATATCTATTATTATTAGAGTTGTATATTACATCAACTACTTATGACTATAAATATAGAGGTTAGAGAAAACATTATGCACAACTCAAATTGAAATAATAATATAGTTCTCTCTGTTTGTTCTTATTTATCTTCTCCCTCGTATTATTCCTATTGCTTCGTTTTTTTTCTTATTTCACAATAAAATTAATTTTTTGAGGGTGATATTTGAATAAAAATAGAGCTCATTTTATCACCTTTGGATTTACAGTGTATAGGCCTAATGGTGAGTTTCCAGGCCCACCGACTAATTAGAGCATATTATATTTGATATATCGTATTAATAATTTGGGCTTGGGGAAAATATTACATAATTCTCGGCATTTATGGGCTGCTTATTTCTCCCATAAATCATTACAAACTTGGATTTTTAAAAATGAAATTTATTTTATACTGTTAGTGTAATGTTTTAATTTTATGTCGTGCTTTTATATATATATATATATATAATTACATTCTTCATGTCACTTGTCATTCATTTAATATTATTTGTGAAAATTTTCAATTGTACTGACAGTGTAAGAATAATTTTCATTTTTTTGTATATATATATAACAAATGTCATTAAAATATCTGATACAACGATTTCATATGCTTTGGTTCTATAAAGGAATTACAAGAAAGTATGTTTTTTAAATATTTTTTTTATAATTTAAAATGATTATAAGATAATATCTATTTATAATATTATTTAGAGACATTTATTCGAATTTAGAACCTTGCATAATTATAATAAATTTTAATTCATTAAATATATTTAACTAATAAAATGTAATTATAAATAATTTAATGAAACTCGCTAATTACAAAACATACAACTTTCTCAAAGTTGCTGGTACTAAATTTATCATGGGTAAAGTATACAAATGGTCTCTCGACTATAGGTCGTTGTTTCATTTTATTTCTCGACTATTGAAAATTATTAAATGATCTCTTGGACTATAGGATGTTACTTTGTTGAGTCTCTCGACTATTAAAAGTTACAAAATGATCACTCGACAATTCATATGTTTCAAATTTATCCCTTTCCATTAAAAAATTGATAACAGTGTAAGCTGAACGTTAACATGTTAACTGAGATATGATAGTCGTTTGAGATTCTAGGATCATATTTTGTCATATCATAGTTAGTAAGTTAACATCCAACTCAAATTGTCGTTAATTTTTTAACAGAAAATGATGTGTTTGGAACATTTGAATATTCAGGGGAACATTTGAATATTCAAGTGATCATTTTGTAACTTTTAATAATTGAGGGACTCGACAGAGCAATGCACTATAGTTAAGGGATCATTTCGTAACTTTTAATAGAAGAGAGACTTAACAAAGTAACACCCTATAGTTATGGGACCATTTTTATACTTTACCCATCTATTATATATAATTAAATATAATTACACTCAAATTTGAGTATTAAGACTTTTCAAATATTTTAAATATAATTACACTCAAAATAAAGATAAGATAAAGATTTAGATATATTTCCTTTTAATATTAGCCATCAATGTAATTCAATTTATACCGTTGGATATAGGGAGCGTTCACTATAAATAGAGGCTTACTCCCACCTCATTTTTTATTCAGAGTTAAATAAAGCTAAGTTATTCTCTCAATTTCTCTTCTTCTTGTGAAGCATTTTCCTTTTGAAGTTCTCATTGTTTTCTTTCTTTTGTCTAAGTATTGTTTTACTTAGACAATTAAGGTTGACTTAGTCGTTCTCACTCATGAAAGCATAAGGCCGCACAGTTTTTTAGATTGAGATTCTAGGGACATGACATAATTCACAAACAACTTACTTTTAGCAGCTTAATTTTAGCCTCAATTTCTCATCCATCACTCAACCATTTTGAGCATATGATATGCCATTGTAAAGATCTCATGAAGTATAATAGAACATCATAATTTCATGATTCAAATCCCACCTTAACCCATTGAAAATATGCCTCAAATTTTCTATAAAAAATTCAAATTTTCTAACCGTCTCCAACATATATAAAATTGATGATTTAATCAAAACATTGACTCAATGTGAAGATAGAGTCTACGAATGATAGTTGCATAGGATAGGTAGACATAAACCTTGAATCATTCTTTGTGAAAATATTTTTTACTAGCTGACCAGTAAATGTGATGTCCTTGAATTGCTCTATCGTTTATGCAAATGATGATATATCTCACACAACTATCTCCCCGATAGGACTTCTAGTTCTCATGGTTATGTTCATATAGTCATAGGCATCTCCTAATTTTGCAAGAGCTTAGAGAATTATGCCTGATTAGTCTCCTTGAAGCGGTCATACTTTACTCTAACAAATGTGACTTATGTGACTCTTCTCACTGAACACACAATAATCATTAAAATGATTTCTTAACCCATTTGTATTTCATGATTATTTAAGTTATATGAACGGATTAGAGATAGGAATCCCTCATTGTCCCTTTGAATTTAGATATTGAGATCTCTAGTCAACTGAATCGAGCTTTCCTTCATATAGCACTTTAAATATTCAAGGGCTTTAGTCTCATTCATTTTGATGTTTTATTAACTTGACATTGATATAATCCTTTGGTTATTAAATTTACAATATTATTTTTCTATTTTTACAAAATCAATAGAGATAACTTCACTTGAGATCAATTGTCTAACGACATTGTATCGATGACGTATGTGTCTCGACTTACCGTTATTGTAACGTCCTAATCCGCTACGATTTGAAGACCGAAGGATTAGTATACTACACGGGTCCATTGATGTGGTTAACCCAAAAATTTTCTTTTAAAACAATTGTAAAGACCAATTTAAAACATCCATCATAAAAATAAAATGAAATAGTAGTGTTTAAGTTTACAAATCATGAGCCCCCAAAATACATCCAAACTAATTTAAAGAAATATTTCAAAAATACAGTTATGACACGAATACAAAAGTACATATACAGTACATTCCCTCTAAAAATATACCCAAGACATACTCAAAAGATGATGTCGGTCTGGAATACACACTGTGCGATAAGCTCTTCAAACGCTTCTCCTAAGAATATACGCACATAAACAAATTCTAAATGTTGAGCTCACAAGCTCAGTGCCACACTAATAACCAAACTATACTATATGTGTCCATTACATGATCAAGCTTGCTAAAATAAATATTTGCATATGAATATGCAAATCTAAGCATACATTCATACAAAGTTGGGCATCATTGTGTGGTCGGAGGGCTTCGCTACATCTTAGAGACATACACCTTTCTAGCCTACCTAGGGTGAGATTCAAAATTTCTACATCAGAAAGTTCACCCAACCAACCGACTCCATATAAGTACTTGGGGCATCTACACTCGGTCAGTAAGGAAGTATCTTGTGCAATAATTAAGACTTGTCCAGACATTCTACCACACAAGCATTTACCTAGCTACTATAGTAGCTCAAGTGTCCTGGTCGTTTTCGAAGCACCACACAAGGCTAGTTTTATGATTCTCTAAATTATATCGATTCTAGATGTAATTATTCATTAGTGTTGTTCTCACTTGGAATCTTATTTATTAAGTTTGGTTGGCCTTTGATCTCCTAACCCAACTTATTTGAGATGTGATAGATTTCTTACCCAAACCAAGACGAGGGTATCGATACTGACCTTATAGTATCGATATTGGTCTCTTGTCTATCAATACTGCCTTCTGGGTATCGATATTGAAAATAGCTTCGATATTTTAAAAATTAGTTGAGTGTCGATACCCTAAATGAAGGTAATCAATACTCCCTTGAGTATCGTTACCAAAATAGGCTACTGGAATCCTAAAAACTAAAATGGTATCGATACTACCCCTTAAGTATCGATACTCTTAGAATGAGTATTGATACTCGTAGCTAAAACACTCCATTGTTTGACCACTCAAAGAATAATATTGGTATTGTTCATGTAGTACTTATATCGTTGCCCAGAAATGCCCTATTTTGGGCACGAAAATGCAACCTAATCTTACCCATTTTCCCTCTTAAGGCCATCAATTAGTGTTTAAGTCTTATGTGATATATTAGGGGACATAAAGGGTCAATTTTCATGCTTAATAACAACATAAACTAGCATTCACCATTAATATACTCTCATGCTTCATATGTTAATGCAAGTTATACAAGTGTACTTAATGACCCACAAATAGTATAGGAAGGTTAGAAATGTGTTACCTTAGTCTCTAAGCTGAAGAAAAATGTCTCCAATCACCCAATAGCTAATTTCACTTTTCCATTGGCTTTGGAACCTTCTCCAATTCCCTCACTAGCATAATATGGGAAGATGAGTTACTAACTTGTTTGTGAGACTAAAATGAGGCTAAAAACAATTTCCCCAACTCAAATCTACCAAAAATGAGCTAGAAATCCTTGGTTTCCTAAAACCTCACTAAACCCCTATCTATGGTCATTATGTCTAAACTATGAGATTGTGAGCTCAAATGAAAGCTTGGAGTGAGGAGATTATGATTCTTACCTTAGAAATTCCAAAATTAGCTTGGAGAATTGTCAAGTTTCTACCTTTGATAGTTTTCTTGAAGGAAGAAAGATGGAGAAGAAGAGGATTTGGTAAAAGAACAAAAGGATGATGAAAATGAGGGAAATAGGGGGTGGATAAGGCAAAATACATCATCATTAAAAGAAATCAACCTTTTTTTTAATGGTATTGCTATTTTAATCCTTGCTATTTCCTATAAATGCTAAAGTACCCATTCATGCTACTAATTGGGCCTAATCCAAGCACAAATCAATTCTCAACTTGATCCAAGTTATTCTATAAGTCTAGTGGGCCTATTAAACTCTTCTCGGGTTAGCCCAAAACTACTAACCCGAGATTTGAAGCGTTACAATTATATATCATGTTTTGTCTTGTACTAATCATTGTTTGGCTATCCCAATATATACATATTGCAGTCACTCAACATTTCCTTCTCGAAATAAGTCGATTTTCATTAATTTAATTTGTGACATAGGAGAATATCAATTTGAATGATTAATTTGATTCCGTAATTGAACTTAATTGAAATGTCCCCACACACCATGCTTAAGATGCTTAAGTATATTTTCACCTTCATACCATGCATACATAAATTTATTCAGACAAATGTTATCGCTAATAAAGATCCATTGACGAGTATGTAAAAAAGGAATATCGCTAATAAAGGTTTTCTTCTGCATTTGTGTAGAACTGAGACGGAATTTTTTGGTTGGGCCAATTAAAACATTAGCCTAGCAATAAAAAAATGACCCTTCTTTATTTAGTTGATTTTTTTTTTCAGTACAAAATGTTTTGGGGACATGTTGGTGAGAGTAACCATACTGGTTGAGATTTTACGAAAACGAATTAAAATATCAACGTTGACCGTTAAAGATTAAAAATATTTAAACATAAATAATTTTATATTTATTATAGATTTATAAAAAAAAACTTATTTTGATGAAAACAACCGATTCAATTAGTATTATGTATCTTAAAATTTAATTGGTTTAACTTTTGATTCAATTTTTTTACTTGACCACTAAAAATAGGGATGTACTGATTAACAAATAATTATTAATTGTAATGGTCGATTGGTATAAATGTTATATTTTATAAGTTAATTAACAAAATCGTTAAGAGACTAAACGATTTCAATTACATTTATGGATTTGACAAACGGTTAACCTCTTGTAGTCTCCGGTGCTCGAATCTGAAATATTTAGGGATAACAATCATTCTTTTAACCACTGAAGCCACTTGGCTCGTGTGTGATTTCATTATTCTTAAAATTAGTAAACATGAGGAAAAAATTATAATAGATTATAGGTTAACCAGTAAGTGAACCATTAATGTCATTAATTGTTTTTAATGATTAAATTACGGTTAATAAATTTTAATAATTGTTACTATAACTATTAACCAATTTATTTAGATTAAACAATATAGTTAACCCCTAATAAACAAAATGAATCAGTATCATATCCATTCATTCTATATAAAAAAAAAATAAACCCTAAGCTTAAGCTAAAAGAAACCTTTAGACTTTAGTTAATTTGAGGGCAGACAAAAGGGTACATCATGCAATTTATGTCTTACGCCACTCTATAATCCTAATCTATTGTAACAACAGTTTATAAGAAAGAGGATCCTTCTTCACCTATATATACACACCTTAAAAGAAATCTAAGAATGGGTATGTACACCATGATGGTTCAATTTCGGTGTCTGTGTCTGTGTCGAAATGAATGGCCTTCAATTTCGGTACATTGGGAGCCCCTACATGCCCCCTTAGCTCCTCCCTAAGTACTATGTATCCCTTTACAGTCATTTACTCCTATTCGTTTTTATCAATAATATGATAAAAATTGGAATTCACAATATAAAACATGATTCATCTACTGATGAATACAATGTTTAAATGATATTTCATTTTCTTTAACTATTTTTTTCAATTTTATTACTCTTTAGATATATCTCATTAATTTAAATCATTATTTACCGATGACAATTTAAAATATTTCACAAGGAAAAGATAGTGATCATTTAACCTTTTTGAAACCTTAAATGTCACTTAATCATTATGTTTGGTTGATAGACAATGGCATCAATCTTGGTGATGGTTGTCATCGTCGGTATTTCTTTTTTTTATATCAGATCTTTTATTTTTTTAATAACTCCGTCTTTATAAAATATTTTTTATTTTTACGATATGTTTTCTTATACCTTATGTGATCTTAAATGAGTAGTTTACTATTATAATCGTAAATCTTAATTGTAATTATGACTATTCGATCATCTTAATAAAATTAACTGATTCGGTAGAAAAACAATGAGCCGAAACTTTAAGAAACAATCACAAGTCAAAAGGGGATGAACTAAATATCGATATCATGAGTCCTACACAACTCAAAAGCATAAACCAGTTCTACAATTACACATATTGGTCGAATAATGCACTTGTGATATGATAAAGTGTACTTATTAGTTTGCTTCTAAGATTCTCAGACTACAATGCTGTTGATGGTTTAACTTAGTGAAAACATTTGCACACTAACAGTGAGTTGGAGCATGATTCACCTGCAGCTTATGAGACAACATATTTCCCCCCTACAGAATTCAAGTATAAATCAACTGCATCAGCAAGACTAGTGTATTATATTTCAGTCATTGATCTTGATACAGAATATTGCTTCTTAGACCTCCATTATATCATATGATTGTCAAGGAAAACACGATAACCAGACACTGATATTCGATCAACAGGATCCTTTTTCCGGCAAGTATTCGAGAACGCCACCAGTGTTGGTGTTGTCATACAAATCACCTTTCAAGGAAGTATTATTCACATCAACATGGTGAACCTGCCATTGATTAGTTATTGTAAGAGAAAATAAGACATTCACCGTAAAGGACACTAAAATCAGACTATATGTATCAATAACGTCAAAACCTGTTACTTAAGAGTATTCCTTTCGCTATGAGTTTTGTAACGATTAACCGAGCCATCTGGATTCTTCTTGACTTTGAATAACCACTTATGGCTTTCCTATCACGAGGAAGCAAATTGAATTTTCACTAAAGCAATCAACATATCAAAAGCAAGGAATAACCTCTGATTTATTTTGGAACTGATAAACCCAACAATTATTGCTATACAAATCAATAAATGAACCATAATACTAAAAATCATACATCAGCTTCAACCATGTCGCTAATAATCATTTGTTGATTTAATCGTCATAATCATTTGTTGATTTAATCGTCAAATATATTTTTTTACTTATAAATAACAACTGTAAAACTTTAACGAAATCATTTTTTTATATATAATTATATATTTTTTTAGAAATATTTATTATACTCGTGAATTGAGTGCTACAGATTATGTATTTAAGGCGATAAAATGATTATACGCGTTCCAAACATCATGGAGATCTTTACAGTAGGTAACACTATCTTCTTTTTTGCACTTTCCTTGATCCTGTTTACAGACAGTCGAATATAAATATGTAGGAATCATAAACAAATAAAAGTCAGCAAAGTTTAATTACATTCATCTTACCCAAATGAATAGAGACAACAAAGGTAGTTTCTGAAGTACACGGTCGATGTTATGCCTGCTATTGTAATTCGCTACGCAAGATGGAGACTTCATCGCGCAATGATGCAATATCAGCTCGCATTTCGCTCACAAGAGAATCAATATGCTCCCGAAAATTGACAATGTATTCCATCACTATCTTAATTGTGACATCCTCTCCACCTGGAGCATTTTCCGTCGTTGCGTCTCCCATCGGTTGGTCGTCTTCATGGCCAATGGGGTTTACTTGTTCCTTCTCTTGTTCTAATCCAACGACATCCTTGACAAGCTACCAACCAACATTTTCAACAAAATTGTATCTCACTCTAGTCATTAATAACATGTCAATCTTGCGGGTTAATGGAACAGGGGAGTCCAGCAAAAAATCAACTTCATGCTTCTTCAACATATGGGTGATGACACATCCATATGGCAGTGAAGTTGAAATTGATGCTCCCTTTGTGACTATATAAGCAATTGTCTTAAATATCAGTTTAGCAATGTTTGGAGTCGTTTTGGATCTATACTTTGCTAACCACCAATAATCGCAGTCTCGAATCACTGAAAATTTTCCCTCTGAAGGCCGAATAAACCAAGTGAGCATTTTGTGAAACACTCTCGACTCTACATTTAGGTGAATTGGGCTATTTCTCTCAACACGTTGTATTGTAGTATCTAAATCATTTTTCGAATCCCCTTTATTCTCGACACCTATACCCGCAACAATAGAATCCGGAGATATATATATATATATATATATATATCCTTCCCCATGACATGTATTAATTTCTATTATATTATTCTTATTAGGCTCAAGCTCGAAGGAAGAATTATTGTAGAAGACTCTAACTAGGTTGGGGAAATATTTTGGTTCTACACCAAGTAATTCAAGCCAACCCCAAGATGTAAATGTGGATTTAAAACTAAAATCATATTTCTCATCGAACATGAAATCTATGTCAATAACACGTTCGGGACGAATCTTCCTTACTTTGAAAGTCTTTTGTAATTTTTCTTTCTCCTCATCAATTCTAAAGTTGTGAGTATCGAACGACCTGATTTGGTCAGAAGAAGAGCCTGGTTGAGAAGAAGGTTGTCGTTGAGAAGAAAAGCTTGGTTGAGAAGAAGGTTGTCGTTGAGAAGACTCGCACCTCTGATGTTTTGGAGTCATTTGGGTGTGGATGTTGTTACATTGGAACACAAAGACATTAAGGAAAAAAAAGAGTCCAATCCGTAAATCAATCAAACCCTAATTTATGGTAAAATATCGATAAATTTACCTGAAGATCTGATCGTAATTGTTATGAATACTGGTATTCGTCGGAGTGGAAGAGTTATATTTTGCCTTTTAGGTTTAGGGTTTTCAATTTTGATAGGAGTATCGATTCTTTTATCTTTTAAATAATGATGACAAAAAACATGCGTAATTTAAAAAACATGCGTAATTTAAAAAATGTATCGATACAATTTAAAAAAGTATCGATACATTATGTTTACCTATTCTCTCATTAAATTGATATATTTTTACCGGTTACATTGTAAATTTACATATTACTTTATAATAATCGGTTTCAATGTTTTGAGGATCGATGCTTATAATAAATGTATCAACACTTTATGCGTGCATCTCGTTGGGCATTCATTCTGGACAAAAAATATCGATATAATTTAAAAAAGTATCAATACATTATGGTTACCTATTCTCTCATTAAACCAATATATTTTTACAGGTTACAATGTAAATTTACCTATTACTTTATAATAATCAGTTTCAATGTTCTAAGAATCGATACTTATAATAAATGTATCGACACTTTATGCGTGCATCTCGTTTGACATTCATTCTGGAAAAAAAGTATCGATACAATTTAAACAAGTATCGCTACATTATGTTTACCTATTCTCTCATTAAACCTGTATATTTTTACCGGTTACATTGTAAATTTACCTATTACATTATAATAATCGATTTCGATGTTCTTAGGATCGATACTTATAATAAATGTATCGACACTTTATGCGTGCATCTTGTTTGACATTCATTCTGGAAAAAAAGTATAGATACAATTTAAATAAGTATTGCTACATTATGTTTACCTATTAATCTCTCATTAAACTGGTATATTTTTACCGGTTACATTGTAAATTTACCTATTACTTTATAATAATCGGTTTCGATGTTTTGAGGATCGATACTTATAATAAATGTATCGAAACTTTATGCATGCATCTCGTTTGGCATTCATTCTGGACAAAAAGTATCGATACAATTTAAAAAAGTATCGATACATTATGTTTACCTATTCTCTCATTAAATCGGTATATTTTTACGGGTTATATTATAAATTTACATATTATTTTATAATTATCGGTTTTGATATTTTTGGGATCGATACTTATAATACATGTATCGATACCTCTAGTTTGGGAAGCATACAAGACAAAAATGATCGAAACTTTATGTTTACTAATTTTGTCATTTAAAAAGTCTAGTTTTACCACTTACATTGTAAATTTACCTATTACTTTAAAGTAATAAATGTTGAATTTTGTAGTTATTAGTTGTACATACCTAAATATGTCCTAAGAAATTAATGTTGTACTCACCCTTCAACTACCATATCTTATTGAAAGCACCACTGATACATGTTATTCTATGAACCTTTACTGACATCTCCATCAACTCCTATTGGGACCATTGAACTTACACAAGCAATTTTTTGCCATATGTAGGAACCATTAGTTATGGATCATACTGCACCAGACAAGGTTAAGACAATCGAGGAATGCCATGAAATACATATTGTTGATGAATCTGAAAGATCGGTTGATCAACTCTTCTCTTTGCGTGAGCAAGCTTGGGACTTTTACAAGGGATTCGCACGGAAACATGGTTTTAGTGCACGTCGGGGAACAACACGGCTTGATATGGAAGGGAATGTGAAGACACAAGAATTTTGTTGTTCAATCGAGTATCCAAAGTCAATAAAGTTTATCATCAACGTGCTCATACGCCAGTCACAAGAACAGGATGTAAGGCTAAAGTCATAGTTACAGCAACAAATACAAACGATTAGTGGGTTGTAAGTAAGTCTTCTTAGAAACATAATCATGCATTGTGCACACCTGCTATGACACAATTTATGCGTTCTAATAGAGCTTTGAGTAAGGTTAATGTCGAAGAAGAAACAGTATTAAAAGACGTCGGTGTTGGCACGCCACAAGTAATAAACTATTTAACGCAGCAGACAGAGGGTTATCATAATGTTGGATTTACACATAAAGACCTCTACAATGTACTTCAAAGAGGTAAAGCAAAGGAAATCTTCAATGGGGATGTGAATGTGCTTATTGCTTACTTTGATTATAAGAAACATGATGATCCCGGGTTTTTATGACATACTCAGTAGACGAATCAGGGGCATTGCATAATCTTATTTGGTCTGATTCTACATCGAGATCATACTACACGTGCTTTGGTGATGTAACTGCGTTCGACACAACGTACAAAGATAATTTATATATTCGACCAATTATGCCTATTGTCGGTGTCAATCATCATTACACAATTGTGTTTGCTACTGCCATAATCGCTGACGAGACGTTCCAATCTTTTGAGTGGGTGCTAAAGAATTTTTTAGAAACCATGATGAATAAATCGCCTATTTCACTTGTCACTGATGGGGATAAGGCAATGTAAAGGGCTATCAAATCTGTTATCCCTTATGCTAAGCACAGATTATGTTCTTGGCATCTTTCTCGCAATGCACAAGCTAACATTGGTGACCCAAAATTTACAGCAGCATTCTCAAAATGCATGGCTTCCTGGTGGAAAACCGAGGAATTTGATACTCAATAGTGTTCAATTTTTTCGGAATTCAATGTTGAAAAGCATCCATAGGTGATTGAGAAGATAAATACTCGGCACTTATGGGCACAAGCATATCTAACCGGCCATTTCTTTGCCAATATTCTCTCAACACAAAGGTGTAAGTCTATGAATGCTTCACTCGCGATTGTACTGAAAAACAAGAAGACTTATTTAGATGTTCGTGCAATTGAAGAAGGAATTAGTAGAATGCGTATCAACGAGTTGAAAGCAGATTAGTTAAGTTCCCATGCTGCTGAGATTTATACGCGCAAATCTTTTCGTTTGTTCCAAGAAGAATTTCAACGGGAGACATTGTACCGACTTCAGGAAGAGATTTAGTCCTTATCAGATGAATGTCAAAATTATATTTTTACAAAGTACAAAGAAAAAAATAAGACATTTGAAATCAATTTTGATTTTGGTACGGAAACCCTAAATTGCTCATGTAAAAAATTCAAGACCGTCAGAATTCTATGTCGCCATCAAATTCACATTTTGAAGCACTTGGATTACACATATTTGTCCGGGCCTTTGATTCTAAGTAGGTGGACTAAGGATGTGAAGGCTTGTGCACCCAGTTTTGTTGACTTAAATGTGCCTCCAGAAGTAATGCAAATAGCAAGGTTCGCTGCTCTACATGCAACGTCAAGTCGGTTATGCTACATTGCATCAAAGTATATGCGTCTTTCAAAACCGCAAGAGATGAGATGAAAAGACTAACAGCAGAATTTGAAAACTCATTTGGTTTGAATGATTCAGCCAACTGAAGCAGTGCAGTAAACAATGTTCAAGACCCTAAGCGAAAACAACGCAAGTGAAAAGAAGTAGCAAAGAACAAGGTCGAGAAGAAAATTAGGCGATGTGGGTTCTGCAACGGTGAGGGACATAACAAACTAACATGTCCTCATGTCAAGCTCAGTTTGGAAACAAGCACACAACCTACATCAACTGATTTTTTCGAAGACGGAATGGAATGGCCCACCAGTCCCGCAAATGATGACAATTATGTGAGTGACATTTGGAATAATGCAGACAACGATCTCCATATATCGTAAGTATCAACATAACTCCTACTGTGTATAAGAAACATGTACAACAACCTATTGCTAACTTTTCTCATCTCATACATAATTACATTCAAATACAAAATTATTAATCGTATACAAAATTTCCCTTATATCATCGGGTCTTATTGTTATTCATGTGTATAATGGAAGCTTTTGTAATATCCTCTCTCCGTTTATTTTGATCGTGGCTTACGAGATCGTTTAATATTCGCATACGATCCCATTCTCCAACAACCTATATTCAAATTGTCAGTACGTTAAGTATTGTTAACCATAGCATTCAATCTACGATTTTTAACAATTTAACGCAAACTAATTTTTCATTCCACTTACAAAATCATCTGTTGACCCTCTAGAACCAACCGCTTCCATCCGCATAATCACATAAATGTCGCAATCATATATGTTACAAAATTTGAATACCACACATGTCAATTATGGAACCTGCATAAATTGCGCTTTCTATTTATGATAACATCTCATACCCCTTCAATTTCTCATTCATCTTATGCTCCGCAAATTTGAAATGTTTCAATGGGACCTTTAGATGCCCACATGCTTTTACAAAAATGTGTTCCTTATTATATCTATCTAATATTGTCATATGCATTAAAAAATATCAAGTTATGATCCAAACAAATTATGCATTATAAATTACATAATTTCCTTTCATACATACCAATTTCTTAGCATCCTTCACTCTGTTTTTGGCCGCAGGAGATGAAAATAGATTATCGTATACCGTTGCAAGACAAGAAATCATATCCAACACCAACAGATACCAATGGTTACCACCATCATTTATTGTTATCAGGATCTGCAATAAATTTCACACCCAATTTCACAAAATTCAACATTATATCTTCCAAAACATCATTTGCAATTCGTATGGTGTTTTACCTTGTCACAGTCGGTGAATTTCAAATAGTCATTAATTATCATCTCCCAAAAGCTCGCAATACCATCAAGATTTGCTTTGTCGTCCAACGCCTATTACTACATTTACGCGACAATCATTATTAATTGACCATCTATAACATTTTTTTCAACATTTATTAATTTAACTCACCGCTAAGTTGAATAGAAGGTAACCAATCTTCTCATGCTGCGGTATCTTATTCAATTCGTAACACAATATACAACCGACCAAATCAATAACCTAACAAAATTAATTATACAATCAGAACATATTCACTAGGTTTTAACATTTTTTACTTTCTACTTACCGCACCGCCAACTCATTACATAGGCTTCAACGTCGGATACTAAAGCGAATTGATTTCCCATTTCGATTACAATATATCTGTATGAAGCATTATGATTAATATTTTTTCATGATATATTTAAATATTACTCACAAAGCAATATATTTCACTTACGTCGATTGTAACCCACTATTCCATATATAATCACACATTGCAGCTTCGTAATCACCAATTCTACTTGGAATTTTCACTTTTTCAACCTACAATTTTGCATACAAATTTTTGTCACAACACAATAATAAAAATCAAATTAAGTTTTCTTTTATTTAGCTTACCTTATGCTTCTTCTTGGGTGCAGGACATTCTGAATCTAAATCTACATCTATAGCACTCTCCGGTGTATAAATCACATCCACATCCTTCCTCCTCACTTCCTCCATCTTTTCTTCTTCATATTTTTTCAATTCATCGTATTTTTTCAATTCATCGTATTTTTCCTCCACATAACTCTTCATCTCTTTTATTTCACCCTTCATTTTTTCCCCTTCATCCAAATTTTTCTCAACCACTCCCTTCACCATCTTAAGTTCACCCCTCAATTCCACAACTTCTTTCATCGCTCCATCAATTTTTCCGCCATCATCATCTTAAGTTCACCCCTCAATTCCACAACTTCTTTCACCACTCCATCTATTTTTTCACCCACTTCCCCCCTTAAGCCTCTAAATTGCCTCTTCGACTCTTGATTGTCTTTGCAAAATATCATAAACGAATTTTTTTACCTCCGTCAATTCAGACATAAAATATGTCTAATTTACTTTGTTTTCCCTCACCATCATCCCCCTACTACCATATCTTCTTCCTTCTCCTCTTCCTCCTCTGCCTCCTCTACCTCATTGACAATAACCTTCAAAATAAAATTACAATATTAATATATTGATTATATTATTAATATTATTTAATTACATTTATTACCCTTTCTTGCTTTGTTGGTCTTTCCAACTTCAACTTCTCCATCTCTCTAACTACTTCTTCCTTCCTCCATGCACGGATGCGTGTCACTCTGGTTCTTTCGTATGCCGTCACACTATTATAGTCCGACAAAAAATCGAACAGTCCAACCTACATTTATAATTAAATTTATCATTTTATCTAATAACTATACTATCATTTTATATAAAAAAACACGTCCTTCAACTCATTTACCTCTAAGATTGCTATGCACACTTGAGGTATATTTGGTGGCCCTTTTGAAAGTTGATTATTGATTCAATCAATCTCGAATGGACATATTCAGCCCAATTGAATTCACCTTTCAAGCCTTCATCGCAAATCAACTTTATATTGTCCTTGCTTGGGGATGTATCACCCGTTGGGCAAAGAAAGATCCCGACAAGGTACAATAGAACTCGGGCCTTCAGGTCATCCCCTCGTAAGATCCGCTTTTGATTTCCTCTTCAAGTTCAACATATGTTACATTGTGCTTCAAATCATATTTGGAGGCAAATGTTTTCTAGTTCTTAGTCTTACTGACTTCTATAAAACTTTTGCCTTTATTTTCTACCCCCATTACGGCTACAGCACATGGGACCCCCTAGAGGAAATGAATAACCACCATATTTAACCATACATTGTTGAACATAGAATTGCTCCACCAAGGATCGACACAATTCGGCCCTCCGAATTGATCGATCCCTTACTCCGATCAAAGATCCAAACCCCATTTCTTCCAGCACATTAACTTTATTCTTCTCTTTAAGGTGTTCAATTAATGAGTTCACTCTTTTTATGCTGCACCTTGTAGACACTTCTTACATTTTTTAAAAATATATAATGTTATTGTTCTTATATATCTTTTATCAAAGTATTTTCAAGTTTAATTAATACCTTCTTTTCATGTGCTTTCCTCCAAGCTTTGTATTCTTGTCTATCCATCTTTGACCGTGTCACGTAAGGTTCCTTCTCAGCATCAGTCATCGACTTCCATTTCTCCAACACATCATTTTTCACCTAAAATTAAGCATAAACGTTTCTTAATCAATACATTAACGGTAAATCATACTCAATGTCAATTTTCATTTTACATACCGAACCGATGTGATTATCAGCTTTCTTCATCCTTTGGCATTCAGTCATACTGTCAACATTTAAAATTTGTAATCAATTTAAGTTCTTAAATACTTTAATCCAATTACCATTTCAACAATAATAACAAAAATACATTGATACTTACTAGAAGTACATATATCCACCCTTCGGTTGCTTTCGACTCTCGGCCTCAATTTCAAAGTCATCTTCGCCAACAATTGCAAGATCCGTTGACTTCATTTTTCCTTCACATATCAGTTTACGCAAATCAAAATCAAATACTGATTACATACACTTTATTCAAAATACAAATATTGATAACTACTCTTGTAGTAAAACGATTTCCTTCAAAAGAATTTGAATGGCCACTACTACAAGTATCGGTACATTTATACAACCAACAATATCATTTTCTACCTATAATATTATACACAGGTATCGATATTTATTTTCTACCTATACTATTAATATTTATTCATGATTTCCATCTACAACATTATTATTACTCAACATTTCCGATAACGCTAAACCGACTTTGTTAAATATCTTATTATGTTTCCGATAACGCCGTATATTAACCGTATATTATTCTGCCTTTCCTAATACAACCCGGTATTCTTCATGTCTGGTTTAATTTTCCGTATTTTTTTGTCGAATTCAATTTGGTGTCATTTGACGAAAAAATACACACAAATCAAATTATAAAATAAAAATTGGTAAAATGTTATTACAATTAAATTTTATCGATATACTAATAAATTTAAATTAAATTATTCTTAATAAATGACACATGGATAAAATGAGTATCAATCATATACATACGTATGTCTCAAATATAAATATTCATTTAATAACATAACGTTTAACGATTAATGCACAAAGTGAGATGATCACGTCGTATAAAATATGTACCCATATAGTAGCATCGATAATAAAATAAAATATTATTCTCTATAAAAGTGTCCCAAGTCTGTAAAATATATAATATCACTAAAATAAAAAAAAATTATTAACATATATTATCTTATAATTAACTCAGACTATTAAAGATATATAACTTAAAAGGAACCAAACTTTAAGGGGAAGGGGAACTGATAATTTCATGTTACTTCTCTCTCTTTTCATTCAGCGTCTTAGTCTTCTTCAACAACATTTTTTTTTATTCGGTTAACAATTATGCATCTTAAAACTTTAAAAATGATTTTGATTAATGGATATTCACACCCCCCCAAGGAATACAGGGCTGGTGATTATCAATATGTAACTTGTTCTCACTTTGCTGGATTCTTAAAACTTAACAGAGCTGCTATCTCCATAAAAACCTTGAAAAGACCAAGTATACACATTACATCAACAATGGAAATGGTTTCAGAATTATAAAAAAAATAAAAATAAAATACCAATAAAAGGGGCAGAGATTGCATACCAAGAGATCCGATTTCCATTCATTTCAACTCCGGAGATGTATAGATAATGATCATTGGCCATAATAAGGGGGCTGACCTGGAGGTGGAGCACCACCAGGCCCAACGCTTGTCCCTGACAGCGGCATTCTCATGGAAGACGCAACAGGTTGGGAAAGGGGTGATGAGCCAGCAGGTGGTGCAGCGTTCATGTATGTAGGGACTGCAGATGATTGATATTCTTGACCAGGAACGGTCCCGGGCATGTATCCATATGGTGGCCTAGCCTGTAAACTTGGATCCCAAGCTGGAATTTGTCCCACAGAGGGTTGAGCTTGAATTGCAGCCGCTGAAACTGCATAGTCAGTCCCAGGGTACAATGGAGCACTCTGAGGATTCTGCCAAACATTTGAAACGGTGGACATTCCTGGAACTTGCGTCGCAAGCAAACTTAGGGCTGAGACCGTGTAATCTCTACTTTTATCACTGTAAGCCTGTGTTGCAAAAGTGAAACTAATCAAGAATCACATGTAGTGAATATGTGTCGAGCCAAACAATAGAACTAATTTAGCAGGTAAGGATCGCAATAAAGTGTCAAGAAGCATACATTTAAACTGTTCATATCCTCTTTCTTTTTTGGATAAATGGATCACCTTTATCGTCTAATGGTGTCGTTAATTTATTTTCTTCTTTCCTTTTTCTTATGAACACTAACTCAAAACCACATACGTATACCTTTATATTGAGATCAGTATGATGAGAGTATGATAGATGAAGCTTACAATAGCCACCATCATATATGCAGTGTCCCTCTAAGGATTCTTTGGCAACAGCTGCGGTCGTGACATCTGAATGTAACAAATCCGACGTCAGTAAAGCCTACCATAATATCTAACAAAATAGATGCATATCAACAACGAAAATAAAAATAATTTGCAGGTTGTAAGATGTCCGAGAGTCCCCAGGGGACAGAAATATATTTGCATCAATCACTCAGAAATGGGACAAATTTTGAAATAAAGCAATGTGAAGGGAAATATGCTATAGTTCTATATAATAAAATAGGCACATACAAAAAGAAGAAAAGAGAAATAAATATTTGCATCAGACTCAAAATTACATGGTAAACTAGATCTGACTTGCTTTTATTATTCTAGTCCCAGCTACCAGACTCTTCACTATAGTGTGCTTGGTCAGTTGATTGAATGGAAAAGTGAAAGGACGAAAAGAGGGAATGGAAAATCGAAAATAAAATATTTTTTTAGTGTTTGGAAGGAAAGAAAAGTCGGAGGAAATAAAATAAGAGAAATGACCATTTACCATCCTAATGCATAAAAAAAATTAATAAGAATTGGAAAATTATGCATTTTCTTTCTCCTGTAGCAAAAAAAGCTTTACAGGAGCTTCTCTGTGTTGAAAACTTATGACTACAGTACAACTGACAGCAACTCCATAACAAACATCTTAGAATTAAAAAAATGCATTGAAACAAGACAAGTGAGCACTTAAGTGAGGTATGCCTTTTGGATCTCGTCTTTAAGAAGAAAGAATGCCCAAGTGAAGTAAGGCACAATGTGTGTCTGTGTATGTGAATGTATCTATACAGAAAAAATGCATATATGTGCATCTGTGTATGTGAATGTGAATGTATCTATACAGAATAAGATTAAGATATATACTCTAATGCGTGGTCAACTTCAATCTAACAAAACATGCAGAATTTCTCCTTTTTTTGGTCAATATTCACAACTTGTCCATGACCACAGGTTTCTATTAGAATACTTTAACGATGTTGCATGGATTAACGTTCACGTATCAATATGAGTTTTAAGGGTTATAATAATAATTTTCTCAAAATTTTGAGCATGGTAGTCATCTAAGAAGTGTCTGAAATGGGAAATGGAAATTTCACAAAAGTATATGCACCAAATTCTCTTCCTTTTAAAAAGTGGTCTAATAGAAAATTTCAATTGGCTACTTTTGTTCCTAGGCTACAATGCCGCAGAAGCAAAGAAACCTAGCTTGCGTCAATGGTGATGCACAACATCAATCCTTAGCTTTGGTTTTTAAAGAAATTTTGAGCAAAAAGGTGATTGTGCAAAGTAGGGAGTTATTATTATACCCCCTTTTTTGCAATTAAAAGTACAATTAATGGGGAAAACACAAAAAAAGAAAATAAAGGCAAGAGGACATCAGTCGGGCAAGATTTCTCTGATCCTATCACCTTGCATAAAATGTAACCTAGGTGACCAAGCATGTGCCAAATCAAATGCGTCATTCCTGACAAGGCCTAAGGCACTTTTGTCATCTGACACTAAGCCTTAGCACCCAAGTACACACATTGACAACACTGCCAAAAAGATACATAAAACAATTAATATGATAAAAATAATACCAGGATATTGAATTAGTGCATGTGTTCCACCATTCTTCTCGAATATAGCAATCTTTTGGACCAAACCAAATGCAGAGAATACCTACAATAAGCAACCAGTAGAATAATGAGAAAATTTTGAAACAATGAACCAGTATTTCCATGTCAATTAAGTAGCAGAATATCTTACAGTGTGAAGAACATCTACTGTCACAGCATACTGCATATTTTCAATTGAAGCAAGTAGCACATTGCTCTGAGGTTCTTGCTTTTTTCCGTCTGGACCAACTACAGGCTGGGGATTACAACATATTAGTGCAAGTCACTACTCACTACTAAGAAACAGATCAAATGTTTGTAAATTAAAACACTACCTGCATAAGCCCCTCCATTGCAGTCGGATTGACAGGAAGGTATGGATTGGTATAGTCCCTACAAAATGCGCAAACACAACCGGAAAATTTAATGTATTACAAATAAAGTGCAAATGCATAGCCCAATTTGAATAGAAATTTCCATTTGGTCAAGATAGAAAGCATGTACGGGTAACAAAGTGATGCTATTGCAAATGAATATACAAAATGAGAAAGAATTGTGGGCTCAAATCCACCAGCATCCTCACTAACAGCAATAGCAGATCAAGAAATATGAGCATCCAGTTGATTTGAATTATATAACAAAGCGAAACAAAAGTTTTCAAACTAATATTGATTGAAAACTCTATTCTAATTGCAACCAACTGTCTGGAAGCTACCGTTCATCTTGGTCAATGGAAAGTGATGATGAAATCCATAAATGGACTAAGAGAAGCTAGGCCAATCATATTTTTATGAAGTTCTACTTAAGTTATAACACCATAAACCGATCGGAATTAAAATTTAAAAATTGCCCTTTTGACCCACAATGAACTAACCTCTCATGCCAGTTTACATTATGCTTGCCATCATAGTTGACGACTTCAAAATACTATAAAATACCAGCTAATAGAATAAATAAATTTGCAAACCCAAAGCAGTTGGTTGAAGTATCAAGTCCAAAGACAAAGTTCCAAATGACGAACACGAAACAAGCTTAAAAGCAATATTTAAAACTGAAATCAGATTAATGTTACCACACTAGCATGTTAAAGGATGTGTTTTTTTTTATAAGAATTTCAGGCCTCATTAAAAAAACCCTTCTTGATTAATGGATCTTTTAAGAAAGCTCCTTAATCAGCGGAAGGAGGAAAAGAGTGCCTTAGAGATATATTAATCTTAAATAAAGTACACAGGATACAACCAGAAAACACACTTAAAACATAACCACATAAGATCGTAAACACAAAAACAACCAGACTTCCCTTAAACATCAAAACTAACTCAACCCCTAAACATCGAAAAACCACCAATAACCTACAAAGAAACCTCTAACACAAACAAAACAATTCATCCAATCCCCTGTTTAGCCAGAGAATCCGCCTCACAATTGCACCTCCTCGAGATGTGTCTTACAATGATCTGCCTGTCCAAAAGGCAATTCCACAATCAACATAAAAACAACTTCAACTATGCTGAGATCTGCTTATGCATTGAACTGTTTTCAAAAGTTAAGAAAATTACTAAGCGCCCATGACAACACATCTGTGTGCGGTCTACTAGGCTTCACTAACACCCTAGATGACAAAGAGCATACACATTAATTACCAATATATCAGATGCCACAATAAAAGTTTAGCAGTCACATTACTTGAAATTTCAGGAATAAACATGACCAAAACATTGAATTTCAACAGAAAACGACTTGGTATTCATGGGTCCACTTTTACCTGCTCCGATGAGACTGAAACTTGATATTCAGATCAGTGTGTGCAGAATACGAGATTCGCAGGTGACAAGAAGTAACATGACCAGGAAGCAAGTACCTTAAATATATCACGAAAAAACATTAGAATGAAACCACATTTTTATTCAATTCCCAAACCATATATGCATAATCAATATGAAGAGAATTAAGTGAAGCTAGAGAAATGAGAAAAATGAGTGTGATGGTGTGGAAGGAGGAACAAGATGAAAGGAAGCAAGCATTACATACCTGGGAATACTTCTACCATCCAAGGCATCTCTAGCTGAAGAAGCAGTTTCAGCATCAGTGAATTGGATTAATGCCTGCCAACCATTGTCATAAAGATTAACATCATATGAAAGACACGCAATCTCCACAGATCCAAAAAAACTAAGTGCACTTTCGATATCTCACCTGGAAGCCAGCAGCCTTTTCAAATGTAGCAATTTTGTGAACAAAACCAAATGCAGAAAATACCTGAAACAAATAATCAGAAACAATTAGATATCACAAATACAAATGAGAAAGAAGATTAGAAACCATCACAAACATGGGTATAATGTAAAAATCTTTGTTAGCAAATCCAAATGGACGAGAAATAAGTGCAGAATGACACCTGTGCACACATGCCTCAAGATAGACCTTAGAAAGGAGTATCGTACATGATTATATTTCCAAACTGTCTCCAACAAAGGAATCTAAATAAGGGGCATAACCATCTGTTATTCAACTGATTTCAATCAAAAACTGCTATCTCTATATATGTAAAAGAACAAGAAAAGATAACAGTGTAATTCATTTCATATATATAAGAGATGGTCCTGCGATCTCTAGTTGAAAAGCATATTCCTTAAAAGACAGTTTAAGAACAAGCATCATTCATCATCTGAATAAGCAATAACTCAAGGCAATAAGAGTGGTACTTAGCGTATGGTAGTGCACAAGACTTTGGCCGAGCTAAAGTAGGCCTCTTCTAGAGGTACAAATACAAGACATCTTCATTTAATCATACAAATTTGCTCCTTAGTCTGGAGCACCTTAAGCTTAAAGAGGGTTTTAAAATATTAGACGAATCTTTTAGTGGCATGGTAATAGAGCCTCTGTCAGAATTGATGGGATTTAGTTGAAGAAATGCAGAAGCCACAATAAGAACTTACCAAGTGAATTGTCTCAATGGTCACATCATTAGCTTCCACACCCTCAATGGTAACAAGCAACACATTTCCTGGGGTATCTCCAGTACTCTTGTTGTTGACAATTTCATGTCTGTTTGAATATTGAATATAAACAGTTTTTCCACGGACCTGTGCTGGCTCCGATGATGAAGCACAGTATGAAACCATCGAAATAGCCTGATTTAAGTCTACCTGAAAATAGAAGTAACATCATTGAGTAACAGAAAAACATCACTGCTCAGCCTATAAATATTATTTAAATTTGACTATGTGAAATTAACCCATTAAAATTTAAACAAAACAAAAGAAGAATAGAACCCAAATGATAAATTACCGTTAACCGAACAAAATAAAACCATCATCAAGAAAATTCAAAATCCAACCCGATTGGTGGTCAAGTTAACACATGAAATTTACACTTTCAAATGTGAACAAAAACAAATATGTATAATATCTTTCAGTGAGTACAGCACTTATTCACCTTAATTCAACAAGGGGATAAAAAAGCACCAGTTCCCCGCAGCCCAATACACCACCATATTAAAAAAACGAACATAAGACCTTGGAATTCAGCAATTAGCTCATCAAATTTACATAGCACAATATCTATAAAAATCAGCAAAAATAAAATCAGATTTCCACCATGCCAAACAAAGAAAACAAAACTCACAAAAAATAATTCATACTTCGACAATTTTAAGGTACACATTGAAATTTACACTGGAAAATTGAATTACCAAAAGAGTAAACAATCAATACTTGATTGCCCTTACGTAACACAAACTGGACTTCTTTATTTTTCCCAACACGAAGCAATCCATAAACTATAACATTAAAAATATCGATGGAATTAGAAGCTTACAAATTCAACAAAAGCTTGGTTCCTATTGGCGCCAACATTGCACTTAGTGTTAACGATCTTCCCAAAGGGTCTGCAAAGCTCAACGAGCTCCTCTTCCGTACACTCCCACGGGAGATTACGGAGATGCAGGACCTTTGACGGCGTCTGAGTATAACGAAATTGGGGTTGGCTTGACGTTGACATCTAGGGTTCGATTCGATAGAAAATACGGAATTTTCTCGGAGAAATTATTAGTATTCTCATAGATGAGGATATTTATGGATCAAAAGAGAGAGCCTGCACCTATCAATTTACTACGTTACCCTTGTCATTCTTGGTTCTTTTCCGATAATAATTAGAAAGTTTAATATTAAGTCAAAAGAAAAAAAATAAATTTTAAAGGTGAAATTGGTCCAATAATCCAAGTAGATTAATTATTTAACCTAATAAGTCAATCCAAATATTATTTTGATAAATATGACATTTGTTATATGGCATTTGTTGCAGGGTGTAGGGTGAACTCATCAAACATGATTAATTTGTCCAAATATTTTTAAATTCATGGTACGTGATGCCCACACGACGAGTTTCATTTTAAATTTAAAAATATAGTCGTTAAGTGAATGTTGGGCAATGGACAGATTACAATGGCCATAAACGACTAGTCCATGAAACTCGCCATGTGAGCATGATGAGTTCCATGGCCTAGTTGTTTATGGTTGTTGGAATTAGGAGTATAAATAGGGATTTAGGGTTTATATTGTGATTTATTGATAAGAAAAAATAATCTATTGAGAGAAAAATTATACTTTTTAAAGATTTTACGATAAAATGTTTATCCGAAAACAAATGCTACGTCTTGGTAATATTCATATTTCATCACTTGAATTGACTATGATAAGATTTATTTCTCATCACTTGAACTAATTGCGGTAAGATTTATTTATCATATTTTATTAATTGTTTAAATATGACATTTACCAAAGTAACTTATCAACTCGGTGTTCAGATAAATGGTATGACATTGGTGAGACATAACAATTACAACGAAGACACGA
The DNA here is from genome assembly GCF_006381635.1 of Hibiscus syriacus. Classification (NCBI taxonomy): domain Eukaryota; kingdom Viridiplantae; phylum Streptophyta; class Magnoliopsida; order Malvales; family Malvaceae; genus Hibiscus; species Hibiscus syriacus. Next base: position 922,558 of record NW_024061782.1, read on the forward strand.
TTTACAGGAATTATTAAGAAATGTGTCACCGCCAGATGTCGCAGAAGGGTATCGTATACGGATGACGTGGTTGGAGAGTGAATTTCAAGTGGATGAGTGTTCTACCAAGGAAGATGTCATAAATGCATCTTGAGCATATCTTTTCCAATTGATTGGAGGGATATTGTTACCAGATAAATCTAGAAATTTGGTGCACACTCAATATATTATGTGTATACACTTATTTTTGTCCGGGACTTCAAGGGTATTTATTACATTATATAATATATATGATAATATTTATAATAATTTCAAAACTATATAATATATATAGTTTTTGAAAACATATTTTTGAAAACATATAATATAGTTTTTAAAATGGTTTTTGAAAACATATATAATATAGTTTTTTTGAAAACAGAGCCCAATCGGGTAGGCTAGCATGACCCAGCAAGCAAACCCGGAGGCTCAGTTGAGCCCATCTGCCTGACCCAACAAGGGCTAGGGTTTCGTATCAACCTAGGAGCGCCGCACAACTTACGGCTGTTGGATCAGAACATGAATCAAGGGTCCAGATCGAAGGCAACTAGGGTTACAGAAATCTAAGAATTATATCACATGCGCAACTGCACGTGATTTGACCCTGTGATTTAATGGTCAAAATTACATCAGGAGACTCAATAGTCACCATTCAACAGAGCGTAGTGGACACGTGCCAGCAAATTCGCCCACCGATCGAGATTTTCAGCACTCGAAATCGAAAAAATCGCAGAATCGGAGCAGAGAGGATATATTTCCCCCCATTTTCGACGACGAGATTAATTACGAGTTCCAAATGTACAGCAACGAACCAAAAATCCCAAAAAAAAAGTTGGGACTGAACCATTATCGATTTAAAGGGAAAACAACCCCAACGAGGGGCTATATATACCTACAAATCCATCAGAGGAAGACATAGCAGAAACCACAAGCAATACAAGCAACATACAGTGAAATACAAAGAAAACATTGCAAGAAACACGCAAAAAACAAACAAAGTCGAGCAACCTAGCATCGCATAAAAGCAAAAAAAAAACCAAAGCATGATTACGAGAAAACCAAAGGTTGTCGGAAGGTGAAGGAGCTCGTAGAAAAAAGGTAAATCTGAGGTTATACTTTTATATATACGTCGGTATGGTTGTTTATAGGACGTTTTGATTCTGGTTTTGGGTTAGCGGTATTGAGATCTTTTGAAAAGTGTAGCTTTTAGATTTTCGGACACCAAAGGCGGTGGCCGGTGCGACGGTCGGGTGACAGACGTGCTCATCAGGAGGATTGTCAGCCATGGGCCGGTCGTTTTGGGTTGAGAGTATTTGTGTAGTTGGGGAGAGTTTTTTTTTAAGGTGGGTGAAATGAATTTTTTTTTGGGGATTTTTGGCTATTTATAGGGGGACCAAAGGGTAAATAGCAAATATTTTAATTATTTTTGCAGTCCCTCTAATTTTGATGCGTGATTCATTTTGGTCACCTATTGTATATTTGCCCTTGAATTTTGAATTTATTCAATTTTATCCCTATTTATATTTCTTATATTACGCAAATTGACCCCTAACTTTTGTTTTTCTCCTTACAGCTTTCAATTAACATCAATTTGACCTTTAATTTCTAATGTTTTCTAATTTAATCATTCTTTAATTTTTGTTTTCTATTGATTTAATATATATAATTTTTATTTATCATTTTATTTTATTTTAACCCTAATTTTAATCGTTTTCGATTTAATTTTTTTAAATTGTATTTTTTATTCATTTAATATCCTTTTTGTTTATTTTATTTTATTGCTTAACATTAATTTGAACTATTTTTAGGATAATTTTAAATTCTTCAAAGGTAAGTAATTCGAATTTAACTTTTAAATTCGAATTTAACTTTTAATTTTTGCAATCAAGACAATCGAGAAATCAAATTGGTATCGAAAGGGCAGTACAGGGGTGCCAATCATTCCCTGACTGTAATCGACTCCTGAATCCGACAAATTTCTGAAAAAACGTAGATCAAATAAAAGGTAAGTTAAGGTGTCCGATCAACCTAATTTAAAATGATTGGTGGTGGCTCCAACACACATCAATTCAAGCCGGAACCCGGTCTCGGGACTACCTAAAAGACGGTTACGACATTCTATTAATGGAAACTTTTGGTGAGTGTTGTCAATATAGTTTGGGTTCTGCAATTTTGACCTTTTTATATCATTAAAATCGTGGAAAATGTTCAAAGATCGAATGTAGCAGGATATCTAATATTATTACAATTGTGGATGTGGTACCACTTTTCATTTTTTACGCCAATTACAACAGTTTCGATTGAGTTTCCTCTCGCTACAAGGTAGTTTCTTAAATTTATATTTGAGTATATTTATATTATTAATTAATATGCATAAAATTTTTGAATGAATAATGGAGTTGTTAATTTGTATTTATTATGTTGTTTAGATGGCGACATAAGATTGTAGATACAAAGTTGGCGGGTGCCACGAGAATTGATGTACGAATGAGGATCAAAATCGTTGGTAGACTTGCGGTAAATATTCTAAATTTTTTTGTATAACTTTTAAGTTAAGAGAATTTATTTATTTTTGTGCTAATGTAGTATGTTTACTGTTTAATTGGATTTCGTATTATGAGTCGGATATCCAGTGGTGTCTACCATAATTCTTTTTTGAATGAGTGGAGACGTGGTGTACGTAACATTGTTGCTTCATTTCATCATTGTTGAGATCCATGTCACATATATAATGTTGCGATAGTTTGACTCCCATCAGCCAATTCCAACACAAATATTTGACATAGACGACCTACACAAAATTGATATGCATGACAAGCATAAAGAGAATTGGCCAAGGAAGCATGTTGCATGCATACAACAATGGAATGAGAGGCATTTATATGTGCATATTTATTCAAACCTTGTACCAGATTATCTTGATTTCCCTACCTCCAAAATTATGAAGCAAATGATAAATCATATTTAACAACGCCGTGAGATAAGGTCGAATGAGAAGAAATGAAGGTAAAATATGACAAGAAATCATCATCAAGGGAAACTTCTTCTTCTTCTTCTTCTTCTTCTTCTTCTATTACTACTACTACTACTACTACTACTTCTTCTTATTCTTTTTCTCATTCTTTTTCTCATTCTTTTTCTTCTTCTTCTTCTTCTTCTTCTTCTCCTTCTTCTACAGATTATTTTGTATCTCAAGCAAGTTATGGTGTATATCCTCCATATCTACTTCAATGAAGAGCCGACCGGAATGAAATGTAACACCACCCTCTCAACCACCTTCGAGAGAATATATGTATATATGATATTTTTTTCTATATGCTCAATCATCTATTGATTTTGGTGTGCATTTTGAGTCAGTGACGACATTAAATATTTTAAATACTCCATCATTATCATCCAAAGGTGTAAATCAAGGCGGTGAATTGATGTACAGTACACTAGTTCAACAAGAAGCAAACATTGAAGAGCATGATAAAGGTGAAGATGAAGACAGACGACCACAAAGAAATATAAGTAAATTTTATTATTATTGGTGATTGTTTTTATTTTTTAATTATTAGTTTATAATAAAGTATTTACAAAATAAATAAAATTATTAAATTTTCAAATTTTAATATTTATTTTTAATTACTACTTAAGTATTTTTTTAAATGATATAAACATGAAAATAATTTTTTTTGAAATTCATGGTACTCGTCATGTCCACATGACGAGTTCCAGTTGGATATAAAAAAAATATGTCTGTTGTCCAACGTTTACTTAACGACTACATTTTTTAAATTCAAATGGAAATACCTTTGTGGGCATGACGAGTCCCATGAGTTTTAGTATATATATATATATAATTATTTTATATTGTATTATTTTAAATTATATATATATATATATATATATATATATAATTTAATGGAACTCGCCATGTGAGCATGACGAGTTTTAGAAAATATACTAAACATTAGACCTCATAGGATCACAGACTTGGATCCATTAAAATATAATATAAGAGAAAACTCGCCATGTGGGCATGACGAGTTCGCCATGCACTACAACAGATGTTTTATTTCTCAAAATAATATTTGGGTTGACCTATTAGGTCAAATAATTAATCCGCTTGGATTATTGGCCCAATTTTATCAATTTTAAATATATTTATGAGACAAGATTCAATTAAACTATGTAAAATTCTTTTAGTTTTGCACATTTTTAAGATCATTGGATTAAATTAACAGTAAAAAAATAAGAAGATATTCATTGAAAAAATAAGGAGTTAATCTCAACCTTTGATAGTCCTCAATCAAATGGTTTTAAAAAGATGCAAAACTAAAAGAGTTTTACACTGTGTAATTAATCCGCTTGAATATTGGACCAATTTTATCAATTTTAAATATATGTATATATATATATGATATATAACGTTAATAAATAGAGAAATTTAGGGAAAATGGCTAAAAAGTTAGGGAAATATTTAGGTGAAAAAATAAGTGTATAAATTATATTTAAAGTTAACACTAGTTATTTAAAGAATTTTTCGTTTAATGTAAGTGTCTAATAAATTTTCTGTTATAATTTTAAATACGTACATTGTAATGATCCTTACAAAAATATTATTTGACCCATGACATAATTATATTTATTTTAAATTTTTATTTAAAAAATAAAAATATATCATTTTTATTAGAAAACTCTTTTTTAAAAAAATAAAAAAACCCTTAAAATACTTAAACACTAAACCCTTTTTACTATCATCGGTTGCCACCGTTGTCGCTCTTAACATCGACAGAAAGATCCATGGAACTCGATTATAGTCGGTTTAAAAAAAATAAAAGTTTAGGTACTAAAACGGATCAAAATTGATAGTTTAGGTATTAAAATGAATCAAAACTAATAGTTTAAGTACTAAACAAGTAAGTTATCATGTTTAGGAAATTTTTTTAGATTTTAGAAAAAATGGATTTTTTAAAATAATATTTTTAAAAAAGTAAAAAAGGTGTATTACACCATTGGTCACTAATGTTTGAGTAAATTTTTCATTGTCTTCACTAAAGTTTTAAAAATAATAAATTAGTCACTAACGTTATCGAGTTGTAATAAAATGGTCACTACCATTATCGATTTATAACAAAATGGTCACTCCACCATTATCTCTGTTAAATTGATGATGTGGCACCGTTAATAAAAATGTTAATATTTAGTTTTACCCCTAAAATATTGCTAAAACATCAAATAGGTCCTTAAACAATGATTTTATATCTAATTTATCCCGCACGAACCAAACGACCTCAGTGGTAAAGGAATAGTTGTTATTCTTTGAGGTCTTGAGTTTGAGCACCAAGAATGTCAGGGGTGTGAGCCTTCAATGTCAAATAGTTGAGAGTTATCTTTGAAAAGATACTGCATTGTACTTATCCCATATTAATATAAAAATTCTAATTTATCCCAAAAGTCTTCTAATTTTCATATTTTTTAAACACTCTATTATCTCAATTATATTCTAACCACTTTCCCTACAAAATGCAAACCACACTTAAACAAACTATCACTTGTCTTTAAATATTCTAACCACTTTCCTTACTATACAAAAACAATCCTAGAAGCATTATTTTTTACATTAAAATTAATTAAATATATGACTTTAAATACTCAAGTATTTTTCTTTAATGGAAAAACTCCACTTATCAATGCAATATGGTTTTTGTTTGGTAAGGAAGGTGGTTTGAATATAGTTTGGTGGTGAGGCGTTTAAAAATTATAAATTAGAAAACTTTTGGGATAAATTAGATATAAAATCATTGTTTAAGAACTTATTTGATGTTTTAGCAATAGTTAGGGTAAAATTAAATATTAACCTTTTTATTTACATTGCCACACCATTAATTTATTAGAGATAATAGTGGAGTAACTATTTTGTTACAAATCGATAACGTTAGTTACCATTTTGTTACAAATCGATAATGTTAGTAACCAATTTGTTACTTTTGAAACTTCAATGGGGAAAACAAAAAACTTACTCAAACATTAATAACTATTGGTTTACTTTACCCATTAAAAAATAAGGAAAATATAAACATGACACGTGACAGTTAATGATTTTGTTAACGACCACTAAAATGTAGGCTCTTAAAAGTGTAACATTGTAAATGCTAGACACATACTTTGAACGAAAAATATTTTAGGCACCTAAAATTAACTTAGAGTATAGTTTAGACACTTATTTTTACATTAAACCAAATATTTATGCATATCTATAATATATTTAGAGATTTATGATGATTTGACAACATTTAAAATCCTCGGTAGTTATTATTGATTATGGTATATCGACGATTTTGATTTAATTTTTATTTGTATTTTTAAGATTAAATTAGACAATCAAAAACTAAATTAAATATTAGATCAAATATATTAATTTGACTAATCAAAACTTAGTCACAATCAAATAAAAACTAAAACAAATAATTGAATAATCAAATAATCATCAACCACTGATTTAGGGACTAAATTATCAGCTATGTCAAATATAAAGATTAAATAACACTTAAAGTCATCAAAATGGATTTAAAATATAAAATCTACAAATTACAGTATGAAAGTTTCAAAACTATCAATATCTTAAAACACATTTTGTTTCTCCTTAGTCTACAAAAATAAAAGCTTCTTTAATCACTAGGGACTGTTTGAGAATGCTTATTGATGTGTTTTTAGCCTAAAATTTCGTTTGAAACACAAGATTATTCTCAAATAATTCATTTTCAGTTAAAAATTTATATTTTAAAAATGATTAAAAACGGTATTTTTGCATGGAAAAGACTAGATAAAAACTCATTTGAAGAAGTATTCCCAAACGAAGCCGCTAACAACTCATATGGACTTAGTTCGATATAGAAATATAATCAACATGCATCAAGATCGTATACATATCATAATACATGATGTTATTAATTTGTTTCAAGTTAATGTAATTCATTTACCACCTAGTTATCACTTATTTAGTCATTTTAAGCAACCCCTAATTTACACATTAGTGCTTCTTAATATGATTTATCAAATCTTCAAATATCTCACATACAATAATTTATCAAGTTATTCCAAATTTATACAATTCATTTAACACCTTGTTAATACTCATCTAACTATATTAAGCAATCTACCTAATTTATATATTAGCACTTCTTAACATGATTTATCAAATCTTCAAATATCACACAAGGGATAGTCATTTACACCTATATCAATATTCTAGGTACCAATACAACATCTTCAATGTTCAAAACTCATCATTTTTTGTTAAAAAAATTAACGGTATTCTGAGCTGATCGTTGATCTGCTGACTGTGATATGATAAAATTTGATCTCAGAATCTCAAACGACTATCATATCTCAGCCATCATGTTAACCTCCATTTAGACAACCGCCAATATTTTAATGAAAAATGATGAGTTTGGAACAAAATAAACAATCAAGTGATCATTTTGTAACTTTTAATAGTAGAAATACTTAACAAAGTAACACTTTATAATCGAACGACCATTTTGTAACTTTTACTAATCGGGAATCATTTGTGTACTTTACCCTTAAATTAAATACAAATGGTTTTCATTAGAAAAATTTATAATAAATATTGGTTAATTTGAATATCAACTGAATTAGTCGAAATTTACAAGATTGGGTTGATATTTAAAAAAAAATGTTATATTAAAAGTTAAAAACCATTGAAAATGGAGAAAGTATCGAGAACATAAACGCAGTGTGTATATAACATAATATTCAGTTGGCTAATATATGTGTATTTGTTTTTGCTTTTTTTTAATTAATCATTGGTATCCGATCTATTGACCGACTAATCCAATTCGGGTACTGCAGAGGCGAAGGCGACCCTCCCAACCCATTTTGCTCCATTCACAAACACCAAAATTCGACCTTGGTTAAGGGACCTAGTGCCTCATCCCATTTCCAACAAAAAAAAAAATAGTACACAAATAAAGGTAATCTAATATGTAATTATCATTGACTATTATATGCTCTTATCTCCATTTTTATCATAGTAAAACGGCAAGGGCACCGATTTGAATGCTCTGTATTTTCCAACATTGTTCAAATGCTCATTCTCCAACCTGTTTAAACCCCATGTAAGAAACTCTGATTTGTTCAAATCCCATGTTTCGGTATTCGAATGCATTACCTGAAGAAATTCCAAATGCCTCGACGAATGATCTCCAAGCCAGCCACTGCTGCAACCAAGGCTGTCTTATGCAGGAACGGCACTGTTTGAATGCCCAACACTTGCTGCATCCAAGCCAGTCTCAATACACAGTTCAACACCTGCAAATGTACACCCCAACTCGGTATAAAACACAATCCGAGTTTGTGAATAAACCAAGGATTGCAGATTCAATACTCGAATTCCAAACCGAATGCCGAGTCTTAGGTGTGACTGCATCAACCAACTGGTTCAGGGGTATGCATGGATGACCCGAACCCATTATTGCAGAAATGTGTGACCTGAAAACGAGTAACATGAATGCTTACCATGGCTACGAAATATACCCCTTTGTGCGGTACAACAAGCTTATCTCGGAGCCAAGGGTTGGTTGAGTTCCTGTTAAGAAGACCCCAATCTATGACAATGTCCCAGTATAAGCTAGCCAATGTTGCAATGCCAGAAGTTGCAGCAGCCAAGACCAGCCAAGTTGTAGTTTTCTCAGCCTGGTGTTGGTAAATTGTTCGAGTCCCAACCGCAACTATTGTTGAGAAGTATTTTAGACCATTGAGACCATGCATGGTATCTTTTTCTTCAAACAAACGTCTAAGACACTAACAGATAAATACAAAACATCAGTAAAGAAAACCCAGAACAAGTTCAATGATGAAAGAACGATTTCACCTATCTTACTCAAACTCGAGTTTCGATTTACCTGAACGAAACGGATCCAATACGGAATAATGGCAACGACTATGTAAAGTACTTTATAAACTTCCCTTTCCTCACAGGTATTTGATCTCACTCTGAAGTTTCCCCAACCATAGTAGCAAATGTAGAACTCCAAACTTCTAATTGCTTGAACCTGGTATGGAGCATCAATGGATTTTATCATAAAACAAACCAGGTTGAAGGCACAACATGTGTTTTAGGAACAAGGGTATATGATGCAAATATTTCAAGAAAAATGAAGAGTTGGAACAATATAGGTTGACTCGAATATCGAACCTGGCTAGTAAGCTGATCTGCCAAGAAAAAGTCCGGGAGAGTGACCTTCATGATGGAATATGGAGATTAATATCTTTCTTTTTGAACCACTTTTCTCATACAAGATAATCATTTTATTTGAAGGCTTGTTTACCTTGTAAAGAGGTGCACAAACACAGTGAAATGCACATCTGATAAGAAAGAATCGACTCGAACGGTATATGATATTAAAAGGGCAGAATGTTATTGAAAGGACAACCTGCAAAATAGGAAAACCGGTGAGCATGGCACAGAAAGGCTTTTCAAACCACAAGTTCATTTTCAAATAGAATTTCAATGAGAAAATCATCGTAGAGAACTATGTCGCTGGGACTCATTATCGGTATGCATTGGGCACAAGTATCCAACACAGATGCTTTAAGAAAATTGAAAAGTTAGATATATAATTCATATTCCATACTTCAACCCGAATATGAGTATCACAGAGAGAAACTACAGGAAAACAGAATGTGTTTTATATAGGACTTACAATGAGCAAGAACAAGGGAATTAGTTCAGTTAAAGTTCTGAAGCTTTTAGTTCTTGGGTCCATCTCCATATCCAAATGTGAGATCACACCAGCTAATGCAAGCAGTGAAAGACCACTGCTAAGAAGAAGTACTTCTCTATATCCCAACTCCGTTCCTTGCTTGAAACCGAAAATGAACGAATAGTTGACTCGATAACGCTTCCAAAAGAATATGTTTCCAGCACACATGAGCATATGCAAGACAATGTAACCAAACAGGCTGAAAAAAAAATGAACCAGAAACATCAATATTTTCACCGAGTTCAGTAGGAGCCCTTTAGTTCAAGAACGAAGGGCTAAAATCAGTTAATATTTAAGTGACTTTACCCTATAAAAAGAAAGAGTTCGAGCAACAAAGACTCTTACCTGTAAAGTGGAAATACGTTGACCATGTATTTATCTCTGCCCTGACTCTTAAGAATATTTCTAGCATGTATATTCACGATAATTGCCACTATAAGTGCAATGGAGCAACCAGAAAAGAAACCTGAAAGTGAAGAGAAACTATCAGTTAAAAACAAGTAAATGAGATGCGAACTCAACAGCCCTAAGAAACCCTTTTTCTTCTTCAGACAAACTGATATAATCTGTAATAATTTGTTCAAGAAAGATGCTTTGAAATGAGACAAACTCTTTACCATAGAGAAATGTAATTCTATGTCTTTCTTTCCTAGCTTGTGGCCTTAGAGTTTTGAGTCCCTTTCTATGATTTCCATTAGCAAAGTGTTTAACATAAGTCTCCTCAACCCCTTGCAAAAGCTTTGTAACCTGTCGTTGAATGTGGCAAATTTAGGGACAAAGGCAAATTCAATTGAACTGAGGTAAACAAGTTCCTATTAGGCCATTTCTAACCTCATCAGAACTACCAAGATAAGATTTGTCAACCATTTGCATGTAAGCTTTCGATGCATTTCGCAATGAAACCTGCAGTAGAATGAACCAGAAAATCAATACAAACAAGCCATGATCCTCGTTAATTTTAGTTGATTTGGATATAGAAAGTGAAAAGGGATTAGACCTTGTCATATTTCTTCATGATCTTGGAAAATGCCAACTGATTCAAGAAGCTGGTGATCAAACACAGAGATGATTAACTATAAAAATAGACATTTTCATTTGTTTATAGTTTTTCTAATGAACAGAGGAAGGTATGGTACCAGTAACTTTTCAAAAGCCTAAGCTTTCTATAGAATTCAATAAAAGCTTGAGAGATTTTCTCCTCTGCAGTCCTCAGTTCTTGCCTGCTGAAGGACAAATCCGATTTCGAACATTTGATTACACTTCTTAGTATTTCTATAGGAGTTTCAAGCTCGACATTGATCTTTACATGATCCAAAACATGTACTGGAGCTGGTCTAAACTCTCTATCAGCAGCTTCCTTCATTCCTTCTTTAGAAATTCTATCACTGCTCATCTCAATTTCCTGGATAGCATCCATATGAGTCCGTCCTACATATCCAAAAACAGATTGAGAACATCACAAAACTTGATGGATTCTTTACAATAAAGAAAAGTTGAAACTTTCAGACCATTTCAGAAGAAACCCAGGTTTTTTACATCAGGAAACTCGGGATTCTTTCAACATAAACCAAAATTGTAACTTTCATATCATTTTGCAAGAAACCCAGATTTTTTCATATTGGAATTGTCAAAGAAAATCAGAAACCCAGATTCTGTCCTTACCATGCTTTTCCCCATTGATGGAAGAGGAATTTGAAGAAAACCCATTATCAGCAAGATCAACCATATCAGTTCCTCCCACAAGTGGATTATCAACCTTAATCCTTAGAGCAATCAAAGCATTCATTTGCTTACTCAACTCATCAGCTTCCACCATAGTTTCTTCAACCTTTTTCTTATAAAACTTAACAACCTTATTGAACTCATCATCAAGTCTCCTGAAGAAAAGCATCTCAAACTCACCTCCTTCTTCACCTGACCTAAGAAACATTGTCTGGTAATCCCCTTCAACCCCTCCTTCTTCAACTGCACTCACTATTATAACTTCGTCCTCATGGTTATTCATTGAAGAAGCTGACTTATACCGACTTGTGAGTCCACTAAATGCCCTGTAAAGCGTTGCTCTTCTCTTCAATGAACCCTTTCTCGTTGCTGTTGCCATTGTCGATGGTGGCCTGTTTTGTTTCTTGAATTTCAAGATGTCTTTCAATATCGATTTGAGTTTACTGTAATCCATGTAAGCTTCCTGCCATTCTTGCACCATCTGTGCTGCAAATTCCTTCCCAAACTTCATCTTCTTCAATCATGAACAAACAAACTCAAAGAAAGAATTTTTGATGAGTTTGAGTCTTGAGAATTTGAAATTATATAGAGGGAATTCCAATTTGCAGGCAATGGGGGTAGTTTTGCTGTTTCGTGCTGGCTTTCCTTTAATAATGTCGTGATTGCCATTTCTGGAACATAATCAGCATTGTTCGTTGTATTATTTTCTTCCCTTAATCATGGCAAATTAACCAACCACTGCGCCTTTAATCATGGCTGTCATTGTTCATGAACTTAAAGCCTCTTCCGCAGTTATAATCACAGGAAGTTTTAACCAATCAAAACCGTAACTGAAGATATTACCAAAATAAAAACAAAAATGAAAAATCAAGATGGAAACAGCTAGAGACGCGTTTGACAAAAATACAAAGAGAAAATCGCCTCAGTGACCAAAAAAAAGTTATAATATACGATTTTAACCAACTTTTTTTGGATTTGCCAAAATGACCAACAAAATCGCAACGCGAAATAAAAATCGCAACGCGATCCCCAGAATCGCAAATCAGTTTCCAGAATCGCAACGCGATTCTTGAAAATCGCGATGCGATAGTACAAATTCGCATTGCGATTTTCCATAATCGCAACGCGAATATGAAAATCGCAACGCGAACACATAAATCGCAACGCGTATCCGTAAATCGCAACGTGTATCCGTAAATCGCAACGCGTATGGGTAAATCGCAATGCGTATCCGTATATCGCAACGCGTATCCGTAAATCGCAACGCGTATCCGTAAACCGCAACGTGTATCCGTAAATCGCAACGCGTATCCGTAAATCGCAATGCGTATCCGTAAATCGCAACGCGTATCCGTAAATCGCAACGATAATCCGTAAATCGCAACGCGTATCCGTAAATCGCAACGATAATCCGTAAATCGCAACGAGAATCTGTAAATCGCAACGATAATCCGTAAATCGCAACGAGAATCTGTAAATCACAACACTGAAATTTTGGGTATATAACACTGAAATCATAAACTAAATCCCTAAATCGCAACTCATTCCATCTCCATCTATCACTCTCTCCGGCGACATCCGTTCCTATATCCAACGACATCCTTCCCCATCCGGCAACAGGTCTTAGTTTCGCATCTCGTTTGTTTAGTTACAACCATGAAATCATCTAATGTTGATCATGTTTGGATAGATTTGTGTTTTGGAGGGTCATGGGATAATGTTAATGGTGTTTTACAATATATGCCTTTACCCATAAATCTTCAACTAAAATTGTCTTTACAAAAGTTAACTTATGAAACTCTAATGCTACGTGTTTCAAATAAATTGAATTTAGAGCCCCTAAGTGGATTTAGGCTATCTTATCAGAGAAATGGTAAAGTTTATTTGTTAACCGACAATGAAGATGTTGAACGATTCATTGCTTACATTAGTGTTTCACAAGATGATGTTACATTGTATGTTGTTGAACCTAGAAGTAGTATTGTTGGGTCAGTAGCGGGTAGTAATCAACTAAGTTTTTCTCAAAACCCACAACCTTTCTCTAATCCAAATCCCAATCAACTTTCAGCACCAAATTCCGGTTTTCGTATTGACCAGTTAGACGATGATGAGCCAACAGAAAAAATTGTGAGTACTAGTCAGTATTCGAAATTTGGTCTTGGTCAATATCCGGACTTTGATATTGGTCAATACACGGATTTTGATGATGTTTCAGAAGAAGAAACAGACCATGCGTGTAATGATATTGATATTGGTCAATACCCGAATTTTGATGATGAAACAGCCGTTGCCGAAGAATGTAATGTTGATGATAATGAGGAGGAAGTTACGACTATGAATGAACATGTTGAACATCCATTCTGTAATTCATATAATCCTGAAGAAGAAAAAGAAGAAGAAAAAGTCCCCGAAGAAAAGAAAATGCCACGGGCGTATAACTGGAATATGCCAGAATTACTTCAGATACCGGAAGAAGAGTTGATAAAGAAAGCAGTTGATTGTTACACAAAAGTTATTCGTATCAAGAAGATGATTGTTTTGATACAAAGGAAGACTTGAAGATAGCTTTATATACGAAATGTGTGGAAGATGGCTATCAACTAAAAGTTAACAAATCAAGCAAAGATCGTTTCGAAACAAGGTGTATGATTGACAAAACTGTACGTGGCGTATGATTGCAAAGAGAATAAAAGATTGCAAAATGTTTCAAGTTAGGACTTTTATTGATAAACATACATGTTCAAGAACCCAAGTTTTTCCTCACCATAGACAGGCAAACAAAAAGGTGTTGGGTGGTTTTCTGGCTGAGTTAATGTTTTTGAATGGCAGGGTATATCGGGGACATGAAATTATGACTGACATGAATGCTCGGTTCAAGATTAGTATATCATATTCTCAAGCTTGGAGAGCCAAATGTTATGCCTTGGAATTGTTGAGGGGGTCGCCAGAAGCATCGTTTGCCCAACTGCCGGCTTATTGTCACAATTTAAAGCTGAAAATCCTGGGTCGGTAACTCATATCAAAACAGATAGAGATGGACGCTTTGAGTTGCTGTTTATCGCCATTGGTGCTACGGTTAGTAAATCAATATAATTTTGTTGACTCATTTTTGTTAGTTACATGCATTTCACATTTAAATGATTATATTTCTTGTGTATATTATTTTGTAGATTCGTTCGTTTATTACTTGCATGCGCCCAGTTATTATAGTTGACGGAGCACATTTGAAAGGTCGATACCTTGGAGTAAACTTATTAGCAGTAGCCATGGATGCTAACAATGGGATATTGCCAATAGCTTACGGGGTTGGCAAATCTGAAACCTCTGATTCATGGACATGGTTTATGGGGCATCTTAGGGATTGCATAGGTCCTATTAGCAATCTGACAATCATATCCGATAGGGCAAACTCAATTGACAACGCTGTTAGAAGGTGTTTCCCAGATGCTTTTCATGGACTTTGTGGTGTTCATTTGTATAGAAATCTAAAATCAAGGTCTGCTGGTATAAAAAAGCACAAATGGACATACTGGAAGGCTGTAAAAGCTTATCGGGAAGTGGATTTCAATAAGCATATAAATTGTTTAAGACGTGTTTTGCCTCAGTGTGCTCAAACACTAGAAGATGTCGGGTTTGAAAGATGGTCAAGAGTACATCAACTTGGAGCAAGATATGGTTTCATGACGTCTAATAGTGCAGAATCAATCAACGCTCTAAGTCGTCATTCCCGGAAATTACCCATTACTATGTTAATGGAGTTTTTTCGAGCCTCTATTCAACAGTGGTACTACAAGAAAAGAAACCATGCAGGTATTATTTCTTTGAATTCGTAACTTATCATATTTATATTTTACTAAGTATTGTTTATTTAAATTTACAGGAACATTGGAACATCGTGTTACACCATGGACTGAAAAAAGATAACGAAACGTGTTGTGAAGTCAACGTCATGGAGAGTTGAACCATGTTCAAACACTTTGTTTCAAGTACTGGATAATAACTTAAATGGGCTAGTCGATCTAAATGCAAAGACGTGTAGTTGTATGAAATGGCAAACATCTGGTTATCCGTGTGGCCATGTTATAAAAGTTGCTCTTCATTTAAACCAAGATGATTCAAGCGCATACGCTATGGATTGCTACACTACAGAAGTTTATCGACAGACTTATGCCGAGATTGTCTACCCTATTCCACATCCTTCTGAGTGGGACATACCAGATGACTTACAAACAGTTTTGCCACCAGCCATGGACAGAAGGCTACCTGGCCGACCAAAAAGTCACGATCGTATACCGTCTAAGGGTGAAGAGAAGAAGAGATCGACATGTAGTCGGTGCAAGGAAAGTGGTCATACAAGGTTGACATGTGGATCACCAGTGCCATCAAAATCATCTTTTCCTCTACCAAAATATGGATCCTCATCAAAATCCAAAGCTCATATGGTGTGAACTTTGTATTATGTAAACGTTGTTATTCAGTTGTATTATGTAAACGTTTTAACATTTAACATTTTATGTGTATTATGTAAACGTTGCCATCAAAAGCTCATATGCAAACGTTGTATTATGTGGATTTTATGTGTGAACTTTTAACATTTTCAGTTGAATTAATGACTCAGGCCAACCATTTTGACTTAACCAACTCTTGTTATTCAGTTGTTATCACTATTAGGCATGCATTTGACTATCGCAACACGGAAAATACAATCGCAACGCGAAATGAAAATCCCAACATGAAAATCGCAATGCGGAAATGAAAATCGCAACGAGAGAATCGCAATGCGAAATGAAAATCGCAATGCGAAATGAAATCGCAACGAGAGAATCGCAATGCGAAATGAAAATCGCAATGCGAAATGAAAATCGAACCGACATAATCGCAATGCGAAATTAAAATCGCAATACGAAATGAAAATCGCAATGCGAAATGAAAATCGCAATGCGAAATGAAAATCGCAACGAAAGAATCGCAATGCGGAAATGAAAATCGCAATGCGAAATGAAAATCGCAACGAGATAATCGCAATGCGAAATTATAAACGCATTGCGATTTCATTTCCGCATTGCGATTTTCATTTCGCATTGCGATTCTCTCGTTGCGATTTTCATTTCGCATTGCGATTTTCATTTCGCATTGCGATAGTCATTTTTGCCTTCAACATAATGCAGATTGAAATCAACAAAATCAACCATTACATTTCAATCAATTAAACAAGCACAAATAAGAATTATGTTCGCATCAATTACACAAATCAACTTTTACAAATCATCTTTTACAAATCAATTAAACAATCAAAAATTGAATCAACTTTTACAAATCAATTAAACAATCAAAAAACAATCAATTAAACTATTGAATCAACTTTTGCAGCTCGACATCATTTTCACGCAGTTCACTTCTGAGATTAACCTGCAGAAACCAAACATTTGTTCAAACAACACTTTCTACGCAAATTATTGAATTCTAATTACTTAACCAAACATTTTCATTTATAAGTATATAAACTTACCAATTGTTTATGGACATTTTTATAACGCGGATGCAGGTAGGCAGCGTCTCGTATATATCGATTTAGCCATATAATGCCGAAACCACAAGCCTACTGCAGCTTTATCTCTATCGGTGGGAGGTAGATACTTGATGCTTCCCGTCGTCAAACGCTCCAACGCCAAGCATACGAGAGGACCACAATCTCCTCTGGCTCCGCTCGTTTGTTGTGGCGCGGTCTCGTCTCTAATAACTGTAATATTGAGCTTCTTTGGCTTCTTGTTTCCAGAACGAGTCCAATAATTGATCGCATCCAAGAATTTAGCCAAATGAGAGCTCCATCCCTTAATAACATCTCTTAAATCAGCCAATGATATGTAATTTATCATGCTGTCATACACTATTGTCTTAAGGGATGGGAGCTGAAGCTCGACGAGAATCCAATGTTTACGTTCCAAAACAGGGATAAACACCTGCAATCATAAGTAATAATTCATTCATTTGCGCACTTATTTCATAAAACCTTTAAACTCAATCTAAAATAAATACTAACCTTATCGACCTCCCACCATGCAGGATAAAGTTTAGCTTGTCCATTGCCCAAATCAAATGATTCATCTCGTGCATTCTTCAAGTGAACGGCGTGAAAAGACGTCGGCATTATTGTATATCGTATATTTTTATTTTTCTTAAGTTTTCTTATTATTAGAAGACGTGTCACCCACGCATCGATATGCTGTTTTACAAAAAAAGACATATATTAGTGACTTACATAAATTTAAAAAAAAAATTAATCAAATTGAAATATAAGAAAAATATAAGACTTACCCCCCCATCGAAATAGCCATTATCTTCGACCCCTAATAATACGCCCCACCAAGGCCGTTCAAGCAACAAAAAGATATCATCGGTGAGCTTGCATATGTCAGTGAAACACCCCTTGCTCCGCTCATGTAGATAAAAATCAACTGCGGTCTTAGCCCAAAGGGTGTTATCCAAAATTGTGTCCGGTAGTTGTTCCCTCTCCTCTTCAGATACCGGTATGGTACTGGCCGGTAACTCATACGAGAGCCAACTCTCATCCATCATGTCCGGAACCGGTGGGGGTTTCTCAATACTTCGATATATTACCCCATGTGAATCGGGCTCTGGAATGGTGGGAGGGACCTCTTCAACGATGACAGTTGCCTCTTGAACGGTGGGAGGGGACTCTCGAGGAATGATATGGGGGGCCTCTTCAACGATAGGAGTGGACTCTTGAGGGATGACAGGCGAGTCGGGCTTCTTCTTGCGGTGTCTTCGCACTATTGGGGTGTACGGAGACTTAATAGCACGTGCACGCTGTCTGATGCGTGAACTCCGTCGTGCAAGCATAACCCGACGTAAAGCATCCACTCTATCGGGCCGCTAAATAATTAAATACAAAATCAGTAAATAAACAGACATGATATTTAAACAGTGAAAACAAAGACAAATATGTTTCAAACTTGCATTGTATTCACCCAAGTCATTATTCTATCATAGTTCACAAAATGCATCAGATAACAAAGAAAAATATGTTTCAAACTAATACCCTGAAGTTAGTATTTGTCTTTGTTTTGTCTATTGGTTGAAGTAATGCAATCCATTCAAGTTTCAATTTGCAGAAGAAGAAATAGTTTACTTTCGCAACACGAAACTTAAAATCGCAACGCGAAACCAAAATCGCAACGCGAAATGAAAATCGCAACGACAGAATCGCAATGCGAAATGAAAATCGCAACGAAAGAATCGCAACGCGAAATGAAAATCGCAATGCGATTTTGGTTTCGCGTTGCGATCTTGTCGTTGCGATTTTGGTTTCGCGTTGCGATTCTGTCGTTGCGATTTTCATTTCGCGTTGCGATTTTGGTTTCGCGTTGCGATTTTAAGTTTCGTGTTGCGAAAGTAAACTATTTCTTCTTCTGCAAATTGAAACTTGAATGGATAAATTTACTTTCAACCAAAAGACAAAACAAAGACAAATACTATTTCACAGTGTTAAAGAATACACAGTTTAGCAGAATTGGCAGCAACCGAACAAATTTACTTTCAACCAAAAGACAAAACAAAGACAAATACTATTTCACAGTGTTAAAGAATACACAGTTTAGCAGAATTGGCAGCAACCGAACAAATTTACTTTCAACCAAAAGACAAAACAAAGACAAATATATTTCACAGTGTTAAAGAATACACAGTTTAGCAGAATTGGCAGCAACCGAACAAATTTACTTTCAACCAAAAGACAAAACAAAGACAAATACTATTTCACAGTGTTAAAGAATACACAGTTTAGCAGAATTGGCAGCAACCGAACAAATTTACTAAGCAATCTAAGTGAAATGGCTAATCTAAGTGAAATTACGAGTAAATTTATCATTAAGTTAAATATGGAAAATCTTAAACTTACCTCGTTGCGTAGAGTATGAACCTCATTCTGCAACGATACTATCATCTCACGTAGAGCGGCAACCTCACCACGTAAAGTTGACACCTCCACACGCCATGCACCATCGTTATCGCGTAGAGTACCGATCTCCTCACGCAAGGCATTGACCTCATCACGTAACTCCCTTGACTCATCCCGTTGAGGTGGAGGTGGAGAACAGGGAGATAGGAGTCGTGGCATCTTTGCCGGTCGCCTATCATGAGGTGATGGTGGAGAAGAGGCTCGATGATGTGACGGGATAGGTGATGGCTCTCGTTCTAGAGATGTATAGTCGGGTCGATCGGGTGATGGCTCTAGGTGAGGTGATGGCTCTCGAATTGGAGGAAGTGGATGCTGCTCATCATCCGTGCCATCAAAAAAATTCTGACTAGCTTGCCACCAATCAGTGGCAAGCTCTTCCTCCGTGGGTGTCAGTCTTTGTAATGGAATGTTGGCCTCCTAAAATATAAAAACTCAAACAAAGTTAAACGTCTACTATTAATAACTTGTTTATATATTATGAAAGTATTTGTGTTAACTTACATTATTTATTGTGGCATATGGTATTAAGTCTTCCCAATCCAACAGAGTTTTCCTCTTCCAGGAAATAGCCCTGGGAATATCATTTGACGTTTTTATTGCATATGTACGCATGCTGGGGAAAGCCTCGAATATCCAAATCTACAAACAATATAATAACAAAATTAGTAATTGTTAAATAATTAATTATAATTTTAGAAACATTATATAGAAATTCTTACCTTAAAGGCCCAAACAAAGCCTGACAAAGTGTATTTGGACCCATCGCCCCGCAAACTTTTGCGGTCATCAAAGGCAGACGACAACTTAGTCCAGGTAGCTTTCCATATATACGAACCCCACGGAAACAGATTCCATGCATTCAGGTCCTCTACCAATATTATTAGCTCCCGATGAATAGGTTGTCTGGCCTCTCTGCCTAAAAAGCCGGCATACACAAGTAGTAGAAGGCATACTCGGACAACATCGACGTCTTCCATCCGAGTGAAACCAGCTTTCTTATTAAATAATTTCTTCAGGTCGTCGACATGTAGGTTCGGCTTCTCCATTGACTCATCCGGAAAAACCCGGGATAACCATGATGGGCGGGCGATATGACGAGTGTACCGGCCTACATCATCGTGTCCGAATCGTAGACCAGTGATTAAGCAGAACTCCTTCCGCCCAAAGCAAGTATACGCTGGTGGAAAATGAAACCATATCTCTTCCTCACCACGTTGTATACTGTCGGGTAGATTTGATGTCATGGTCTGAAGCCACAAATGGGTCAAATTAGCATCTCCACCCGGATGCTGTACTCTCAGCCATGGCCCGAAGCAGGTTTCCTCAAACAATTGTCTTTGAGCAGGTGAAAGCTTCTTTGCAATTGTAGTGGCCAGGCTGACTTTATTTCTCAAGGTCAATTGAGCCGAAAAAAATTTCTACAAAAACAATAAACATACCAAGTTAGATATACCAAAAACTACACTGTGAAGATATACCAAAAACAATAAACATAAAAAGTAGTAGTTTATTCTTTAAACTAAAATTTGCAACACTGTTTTGTCTTTTGGTTGAAATGAAAATCGCAACGAGAGAATCGCAACGCGAGATGACAATCGCAACGAGAGAATCGCAACGCGAAATGGAAATCGCAACGAGAGAATCGCAACGCGAAATGAAAATCGCAATGCGATTTTGGTTTCGCGTTGCGATTCTCTCGTTGCGATTTCCATTTCGCGTTGCGATTCTCTCGTTGCGACAGTCATTCTCTCGTTGCGATTTTCATTTATCTCGTTGCGACTCTTCTGCAAATTGAAACTTGAATGGATTGCATTACTTCAACCAAAAGACAGAACAAAGACAAAGACAAATACTAACTTGAAAATCGCAACGAGAGAATAGCAACGCGAAATGAAAATCGCAACGACAGAATCGTAACGCGAAATAAAATCTAAGTGAAATGGTTAATCTATTATTGAAATGACCAGTAAACTTATCATCAGTTTCAATATGAAAAACCTACAATAATGCAAACATTTCAAAATAAAAATAATTAAAAAAACTAACCCTCGGAGGTTGATTTTCCATTTCTGAATATTGTGAGGGATTTCTGACCGTGAATGGTTGTGAGGGATTTCGCCGGAGATGGGGACGGAAATCTTCGGAGATGGGGACGGATTTCTTCGCCGTAGAGAGTGAGAGATGGAGATGGGACTGAGTTGTGATTTTAGGTTTTAGGTTATGAGTTGCGATTACGGGATTTTGTCTTAATATTCTTTTTGTAATTTGAAAATAAAATACGCGTAGCGATTATAATGGCGCTTTAAATATCGCGTTGCGATTTACGGATACGCGTTGCGATTTTATGTATTATCGTTGCGATTTACGGATACGCGTTGCGATATACGGATACGCATTGCGATTTACCCATACGCGTTGCGATTTACGGATACACGTTGCGATTTACGGATACGCGTTGCGATTTATGTGTTCGCGTTGCGATTTTCATATTCGCGTTGCGATTATGGAAAATCGCAATGCGAATTTGTACTATCGCATCGCGATTTTCAAGAATCGCGTTGCGATTTTGGAAACTGATTTGCGATTCTGGAAACTGATTTGCGATTCTGGGGATCGCGTTGCGATTTTTATTTCGCGTTGCGATTTTGTTGGTCATTTTGGCAAATCCAAAAAAAGTTGGTTAAAATCGTATATTATAACTTTTTTTTGGTCACTGAGGCGATTTTCTCAAATACAAATCCTGATGTTTTATTGCTCATATTATTATAATAATTATAAGAATATCGTACAAGTTAGGGGAGCGAAACTCGACTTCAACTTGATTCTAAAAATTGAATTTTTTTAATTCGATTCGATTTGAAAAAATTCGATTTGAAAAATCTCGTTTCAAATTGAGTTCGAATTGTAATTTCATAAACTTGACTCGACTCAAAAAAATTTCAAATTAAAATCGAGTTGTATTTTACAACTCGAATAACTCAAAATTTTTAGTAATTTGTAGATTGATTTTCAAGTTGAAGTTGAAATTTGAGTTGAGTCCATTTACTTTATATGTTATATTTAAATCACATATGAAAAAATACAAAAAATGTATATATGTTGTATATGATTATAAAATATTATTTAACTTAGAATTAAATAATTTTATAATACTATAAATATTTATAATTAAATTTAAATAGAAATTTGAAAATTTGACTCAACTCGAATTTTATAAAATCAACTCGACTCGAGAAAATTTCAAATCAAATCCGAGTTATAAAATAAGACTCGTCAATCCGAATAACTCAAAACTTTTTGACTCGACTCAACTCAATTCGATCGAATGCTCACCTCTAATACAATCCATACAATCCGTCAAATATAAGTCGATCTAGGATGAAAGGTTTTGGTTGAATAAAGTCAAGGTTTGGATCTTAATAATTATAAAAGGAAAAAATAGATTTATAAATTGCTTTAATAATAAAATTTTATAATATTTAATTTAAATATGTGTATAATGAATACTGGTGAATCCACAGCGACTTAGGTGGATAAATGCTCGTCATTTAGTTATTTATTTTAGCGTTAAAATACACTAATGATATATGACTATAAGATATTATTTTATTAAATTATTTGGTTATAAAAATTATAAAATGGTTCATCGATTATAGGAAATTATTTTGTTGAGTCTCCTACTATTAAAAGTTATAAAATGATCACTCGATTATTCATTATGTTCCAAAATTATATTTTTCTATTAAAAAAATAACAGTTATCTGAGTTAGATATTAACATGCTGACTAAAATATGATAGTCATTTGAGATTATGAGATCAGATTTTATTATATCTTAGTTAGCAATTTTGTAACTTTCAATAGTTAAATGACTCAACAAAGCTACTCCCTATAGTTGAAGGACCATTTTGTAACTTTAATTAATAAAATTTCTCAACAAAGCAACATCTTATAGCATAAGATCATGTTCGTACTTTACCCTTTATTTTATTGAATGTATCTACCTAATATATTCTTGAAATTGTGTCGATCATAAAATTTTATAGTAAGCTACATGTTTAATATACTAACTATCACTTTTGTTATGTTTTCATCACTTAACTATTATTTTTTTCAAAACTATGTCTAACGTTACATTTTAATTTTATTTTGGTCACCCATCAAAAAAAATTAACATAACTCATGATGTGACCCTTTTTAATTTTTTAATAATGATGTGGTATTATCTTATAGTGATGATGCATTAGCATCATCGTTAACTTTTTAACAATGAATAATCAAAATAAAACCAAAATGTAACATTAAATACGACTTTGAAATAAAAAATAATTGAGAGACCAAAATGAAGCAAAAATGATAGTTATAGTACTAAACACATAGTTTACCCAACTTGTGTTCACCCACTTCCAAAAATTTTAATATGTGTATACACCTAAAAATATTTTTAAATCTATCCCTAGAAATGTATAATATACCGGTAATTTTAGAAAAATCCTAAAAGTTACAACTCAATCCCTTTATTTTACTATAATTGTTTTAAAAATACCAATAAAATCATTAACTCACATTTATTTCTACTACTTAGTGCCTCTACTCTATAAATATTTTGCTATTTTTTATTTTATTATCGTGTTTTATAAATATTTGGGTTCAATACCCATTACGAGCAAAAATTTTCCTTTATCGCAATGGTCCTTTGGGTGATCCCGTATTCGCGGTTTAATTTGGATTGTATAGTGGAGTCGCCACCGATCTTTTAAGATTAGATAGATCAAATACCTTAAACTTGCCTTTTTATCGGATCTGCGTTTCATTAGAAAATTGTCGACGAAAGATAAGTAACATTGAATTATCTTTTTGGTACCAACACGATTACATGTTGTCTTAAACAATGAAAATTGAAGTTTATGTCAAAATTTAAAATAGCGATCATTTTACTTACCTTTTGAGATTATATCATAGTAAAATAAAACAAGAATGATGTAAAAAGTAAAAAAAAAAATGAAATTGAATCTAATCTGCGAAAATAAGGAAATAAGGTCACGAGTATCATATAACAAATATAAATCATACATAACATGATGAACTAATATAGAAATTAAATAATTAATAGAGATAGAATATAATGATCATCATAAATCAGTAAATATATCATAAATGTAAAGAAAATAAAAATTTTATTTAATATATAATCAAATTAAGTCAAAGTTTTAATAAAAGCGAAACAAATTAGGAAACATAAAATTAAGATACTTTATTTAACGGTAACTATACCCCGGTAGAATTAATAACTGGGCCGTGTCATGTGAGTCTCACAACCCGAATATATTTAATAACTGGTCATGCCCGTATGACGAGTACCAATAAAAATAATTTTTTGAAATTTTTTAAAAATATTGTTTAAAAAATATATATTATTTTAATACTAATAGAACTCGCTACATTGGGGTGACGAGTTTCAACGAGTATAAATTTGAATTTTAATGCTAATAGAACGTAGCAAACGACTCGTTGAGAGGGAAGAAAAAAATTAAAAAAAAATAGTATAGAAATTGAGAAGAAGAAGACGAAGAAAGGCAAATACGAAGGTATCTTAATCCGACGTTGTGAACGAATTGAAGAGAGATCTAAAAAAAAATGACATATGTAAAAATATTGATTTGTATGATTTATGTCTTTATTAATTAAGTAATGATTGGATGAAGTAAACTTGTTTACTAATAGTTTGCAATTATATAAGATTTGAAGTAAAATTTTAAAGCAATAATGTTCAACTAAATAACTCATAAACACAGTGGAAAGAGTACAAGTTTAAAAAAATATAGTTATAGTACAAACAAAAAACCTAGAGAAAAAATATAGTTAAAAGAGTAAAAGTAAAAAAATAACATAATATTTTGTATTGTCTATTTTAACGTCCAACTCGATATTTTAGAAGATGAGGACAATGTTTTTTGTTATGACCTTCAGCTAGCAATGGTCACAAAGTTAGGGTAGACCTGACTCTCTTTGAGAATCATCCATATCAGTATGAATTTAGCTAG
Organism: Hibiscus syriacus; assembly: GCF_006381635.1. NCBI lineage: Eukaryota > Viridiplantae > Streptophyta > Magnoliopsida > Malvales > Malvaceae > Hibiscus > Hibiscus syriacus. The sequence goes on from NW_024061782.1 coordinate 948,092, forward strand.
ATTCAGGTTGACCTCGTAACTTCCTACACAATTGAGGATTTGGCAACCATTATAAAGAAATTGTGCATGTAGGCTAGTATGCTTCGTTTGAGAGTTACTTGAAGTCACAACTGTAAATGTTGCACATAGTGTGTAAGCAATAACAATCATTTGCATATAAGTACGGATCAACATTGATGTGCATACGTGCAGCAATAGCGTGAGCGCATGGGAACCTAAAAGCTTGAAATCGAACACAATAACACCATCTTCTATTCAGATTATCAGTGTATGTTGTAGAATTACCTCCCCCATGTGGCCAAACTAGTGCTTGGACAACGAAATCAAAATCAAGTACGGCAAAATTAGGGACAGACATTGATGTCGCATGTATTTGATTCTTTTGCATTGCCTCCTCCAAATCTAGAGCCCAATTTCTCACATCGCTGATCATGACATCAATTTGTGCACTTTTGTCTGCTCATACTTTACCCAACCTAAAGTAAGTCTCCTTAACAATACTTGCTATCGGGAGATGTCGAGTCCCTTTCAGCACTGAGTTGATACATTCAGCAAGGTTGATAGTCATATGGCCGTAACGTTAACCCTCAACATCATATGCTTATGACCATTTCTCCCTAGGGATTTCAGTTGCGAATTCATACAAATCATCTCCATATCTTCTCAAAATTTCAAGTTGTACACAGAAGTTTGGTTGGAGTAAAGCATACCCTAAAAAGTAGTAAATTAAATGTTATTGAAAAATTTAAAAAAATGAAGCAGGAATAATTAATGAGAAATTATATAATACTTACCCATGTTGTTAATATCTTTTTTGATATTTTTCTGCTTAAACCTCTTCATAACATTCGATGCAATATGACGTATGCAATATGCATGATATGCGTGCGGAGGCATCTATCTACTTTCGGGTCTAAAAACTATGCTTAATAACCCAATCGACTGATCTGATATCATGCAAACCCCATCTTGAGTGACAACATGGGAACACAAGTTAGAGAGAAATAAATTCCAAGTTTCCTCCGATTCATTTTTAACAATGGCGAAGGCAATGGGGAAAATATTTACATCTTCATCTTGTGCAACGACTATCATTAAGATGTGTCTATAGAGCCCATACTGAAAAGTCCCATCAACTTTAATCATTTGTTTGCAAAATCTAAACCCTTCAATAACTGACTTAAACGCCCAGAACAAGCCACCAAAAATTCTCTTCCTAGGGATAATGTCTCCTTGAAGTGTGACTGCAAGAAGAGTATAGTACCTAACAATGGTTATAGGGATGAAAAATTTCATTGCTTATAGCAGACGTAGTAGCTCATTATATGACTGATCCCAATCACCATACAACAAGGTCATTGCTTTCTGTTTAGCCATCCATGCCTTGTAATAAGTCAGAATATAACCAAATGTATTTCGAATGGATGCCATTAACACAGAAACGAACACTCTTGGATTTTTTTCCACCAACAGTTTGACATAAGAGCATATGACATTCGAATCTAAATGTATGTGGTCTTGTGTCAAAGAGGTCATTGTACATGCGTGCTGTGCATTAAACCTTGTGAATTCCCACAACATCTTCCTTTATAGGTATGATACTCATATCCTCCATTTACAGCCAACATCATGGTGTATACACCTCACGAAATAAGTCTTTTGATCCGACTTCGCGACATAGAATTGAAGACGAGCTTTGATACAATACTCCTTGATTTCTAGTTGTGCCTCTTTTTGTTTCAAACTGAGACCCAATGGCCAACTCAGATGAGCGTTCGTCTGAAGAACATCAATGAGCATTACATAACTCTGACATATCATATATTTTAGGATTCTGTATAGCTTCGTAGTTAATGTCATGCATTGCAATTGGATGATGATACCGAGGCAAATCAAGGTGAGACATTTTAGGTTGAGGGTCTGTTTTGCCCAAACATTTGGAGCATTCTACAATCCTTGACATCGTGAAAGAGCTTCCTCCCATACATTATCCTCAACATCCAAACCTTGTTCCTCTGAAGCAACCTCAAAAACATCAGACTCACCAACTAATGGTGTGTCGTCATTGTCTAGCAACAGAACAATATCTTCATCATCCTCATTAAATTCAACAAGGCTTTCACCAAATCGTCCAACAAAGTTATCATCACCATCACTTGCATGTAGTTCAGAGGGTCATGCTTCTTCTTTTCCTTGAGTTAGTACTGATGAAGTCAGAATATCAGTTACAATCGTGGTTTTGGCGTATATCTCCATTATATTATTATTTGATGATTGATGAAGTCCAACCATAACAACGACATAATCATCATCATCATCATCATCAAGCTGGACTTTTTTATATGTGATTGGATTTGAGGAGATCAGGTGTCGATAACTTAAACAAGAAATAGAAGCTCAAAGTTTTCTTTCAATTTTTTGATTCATTTGGCGATGAGATACATCTATAGGGAACATCATATTGATGGTCATGTGTGACTTAAACACAAGACCAACATCAGTTTGTAGAATTTCACCATTATAATGGACAACTGTGAAGAATTTGTTGCTCATTATTTGAAATGTATTTGGTTAGATGAAAGGAGTGTGTTGTGTAAAAGATTGAAGATGAAAGGAGTGTTTTGTGTAAGAGATTGAAGATGATGTATACTTTTTTAAGAGATGAAATTTTTTTAGCCATTAGAACTCGTCACTCCGGCTTGACGAGTTCTATTGAATTTTTAAAAAAAAATTGACTGTTCAACAACGGTAAAAAAATTTAAATTTATATTCGTTGGAACTTGTCACCCCAGTGTGTCGAGCTTTATTAGTATTAAAATAATATATATATATATATATATATATATATATATATATAAACAATATTTTTAAAAAAAATTTAAAAAACATTTTTTATTGAAACTCATCACACGAGCATAACGAGTTCTGTACAATATATTAAATATATTCATGACATGACCCATTAAAAAAATATATCACATGAAACTCATCATGCCTGTGTGACGAGTTTCATGTAAACTGTAGTATTTTCCGTAGATCCAAAATAAAATTCAAGTTACCTTATTGGACTAAATAATCGACCTGCTTGGATTATTTCCTAATTCTACTCTATACCGTCTTCCACCTCGAGTCAGATTCTATCTCTGTCCCACCGTCGCCCTCCTTCCTCCCTTAAAATTGGTGAAGGCTAATCTTCACGTAGCAAGCAGGTAATCTTGGATAAACGAAACAATCTACTGTTGCCATCTCGGAGAATACAAATCCCAATTTTCTCATTCCAAGTGGTCGCATAATTCCTGCAGATGTGTCCCTTGGTGATGACAGATTTGATGAACCCCCGATGCAAGTAAACCCAATCCCCCCATAATAGTGGCAAAATTAAATTCTGCTGTGAACATGCCTGCGGATCCTATGGATGTTGTTAATGATGTTGATCTTGAGGAGGGGCTAAATGCTCCAACGTCGGATTGAGCTGCTGCTCCTTTACTTTCCCTTTTTCTGTTATGAATATACGGATATTTTGCTGGAATGTCCAAGGCTGTGGACACTCACGTTTTCTAAATGTTATTAAGCAGTGCATCTGCGACCACAAGCCTGATATAATTGGTCTTGTTGAGCCTCGGATTAGTGGCCTTAAATCTGATGCCGTCATTGCTACCCTAGGTTTTCCTAACTCTCATCGCGTTGAAGCCGTGGGTTTTTCTGGTGGAATCTGGCTTTGTTGGTATGACTATTTTGATAGATATTATCTATAATCACTTTCAGTTCATTCATTGTCGCATTACTCAAAATTAAGACAATCAAGTTTTTCTTGTTATAGTTACTTATGCTAGTCCAAATGCTACCAAACGGAAGCTACTTTGGCAGCATTTGCACCACCTAGCTCCTACGATTTGGTAATTTTGGATCATTTTGGGTGATTTAAATGCAACTTTATCTTCCAATGATCGTATGGGTAGGGTTGGTACTACTGACCCGTGTTTTGAATTTAATGATTTCCTCATGAGTTTAGATCCTCGTGTTATCGGTTTCCATGCCCCTGTTTTTACTTGGTCTCATGGTCTAACTCGTGCTCGCCTTGACTGAGCCCTTTACAATAGTTATTGGGATGAACATTATCCTGATTCTACTCTCCAGCATCTTCTTCGAATGTGTTCGGATCATCGGCCCATCCTCCTCCAACTTGGTCATATTCAACAAAATTCTAGAACCCGACAATTTCGTTACTTCACATGTTGGCACATGCATGAAGACTTTCATCGTATGGTACATGATAACTAGTTGAATGAAGGTAGTCTCACGACATCCATTGCAAATTTTACCAAGTAGCTGATGCTTGAAACAAGTATGTTTTTGGTTTTATCGGCTCTAAGAAAAGTGATGGTTATGGCGTTTACGGCGATTTCAAGAGCTTTACAATCCTTCTACTCTCCATCTCTTATTGATTTGGATTCTTCTCTTCTCTGTGAACTTGAATCCTTGCTTGATCAAGAGGATCTTTTATGGCGTCATATTTCACGAGCTAGCTAGATTTCCTTTGGCGACAGAAACACTAGTTTCTTCCATAGTAAAGCCAAGGCTCGTAAACAACGCAACCATATTTTGTCTCTTAAAATTGATGGAGAATGGACTGATGATCAACATGCCCTTCAAACCGAGGCCGTTCGCCATTTTTGAACTTTATTTTCCTTGGAAAATCAAGTTCTTGATGCTTATCTTTTTCGGGGTAACTTGCCTGCAATTGATCCAAATATGTGGTCCTCATTGGATTCAACTCTTTCTCCAGAAGAAATCAGATCGACTTTGAATGATATGACTCCGCCCCATGCTATGATGGGTACATGCCAAATTCTTTCAGAAGCAATTGAGTATTGTTGGTAATTTGATAAGTGCTTGCATCCAAACCATTTTTCAAGCTGGAGTCATTGAACCGGACCTGAATAAGACTATTATTTTGCTCATCTCAAAAGTCGATAACCGAAATCCTTCCTGCACTTCCGTTCGATCAGCCTCTGCACAATTATCTATAAGCTGCTCACAAAAACTATTGTGCACCGCTTGAAACCCATCATGTCTGCGATCATCTCGCCTAATCAAAACAGTTTTATTTCTGGTCATTCTATCACGAAAAACATCATCTTGTACCAAGAGGTAATTTATTCCATGAGACAATAAAAAAACAAAAGGGTTGGATGGCCATTAAACTTGATTTGGAAAGATTGCGACAGGATTTTATTCACGACTCATTATGTAATATTGGTTTTCCGCCAAACCTGACTCGCATCATCATGCACTGCATTACCTCTTCATCTTATCAGGTCCAATGGAATGGTAAACTTACTGAATCTTTCAAGCCTGAGCGTGGCATTCGACAAGGAGATCCATTGTCTCCTTACCTTTTTGTTCTTGCCATGGACAGACTGGGGCACTGCATTGCTGATTCAATTACAAAGCGGATCTGGGAGCCTTACCGTTTCAGCAAGAATAGTACCCCTCTATCACACCTTTTCTTCGCCGATGATCTGATTCTTTATACTCGAGTTGACATCCCTAATGCTGACATCATTAACTCATGTCTTGCTTGCTTTGGTCATTATTCGGGACACAAAGTTAATAGAAGTAAAACCAGTACTATTGTCTTTTCTCCCAATATGAGCCAATTGATGAAAGATGTTATTAGCGATCGACTTGGCTTCAAACAAGTTAACAACTTAGGTAAATACTTAGGTGTCCGGGTTCAACATGATAGGGTTCATAATGTTCATTATGACTTTATTCTCGAGAAAATCCGCGCATTACTAAATGGGTGGGAAGTGCGTTCCCAGTTTACCGCTGGCCGTATTACCTTGGCAAAATCGGTGCTCGCCTACATCCTTATTTATTTTATGCAAACATCTATGTTGCCGGTTGGGGTTTACGATGTCATCGAGTTGCTTATTTGGTGCTTCATCTGGAGGAGCTCAAATAATCAACCTACTCTTGCCCTCACTAATTGGGAGTCTTTATGCCAACCTCTAGATTGTGGCGGTCTCGGCATTCCGCCGCATTCGGGAGCAAAACCATGCTCTACTCATGAAAATTTGTTTCGCGGTGATCAGTAAACCATGCGTCCTTTGGATTCAACTTCTACGTGAAAAGTACAAAGTTAATGGTCTTCTTCCTTTGTCGCTACACAGAAATAATAGTTCCCCTCTTTGGCAAGGGCTCTCTAAAATCTGGAACTCTTTTCATTCAAATGTTTCTTGGTCAATTGGAAATGGTGCTATCATCCAAATTTGGGATGATATTTGGGTTCTGAATCTGGGACCTTTACGAAACCATCTTCATAGCTCAGTTCAGGTAGTACCAAACTATAACCTTACTGATTTAGTGACTAATGATGGTGAATAGAACACGACCCTCCTCGATTCCTTACTTCATCAGGATTTTATTCCCCATGTTCTTGGTCTCTTGCCTCCCTATAATGGTGATGAAAATGACAGGTGCATTTGGTGTTGGGGGTTTCAAAGCATCAGTTTTCTTCTTCTTCTGCTTATGATACCATCGCTTCACACTCTTGGTTGAGTCACAACAATATTTGGAAGACCATTTGGAGCATCCAGACTCCCCAACTCATTCTTGTTTATCTCTGGACCCTTCTTCATGGAAAACTTATGACGAACGTTGAATGCTCCTGGCGTCGACTCACTTCTGATATTTCTTGCCCTCTTTTGTGGTGAACCAGATCATGCACGTATTAAGAGACTGCAATGAAACTAAGCAACTTTGGAACCATATCGTCTCATCGTCCTGGTTGTCTAGTTTTTTCCTGCTCGATTTGAAGAGTTAGATTCTGTAGAATCTCCGCTCGGACTCCTATCAAACCAGCTGGTCTTGCTATTGGCATCACCTTTTTATGTCTCTTTTATGGTAGCTTTGGAAACACATGAATACGTTTATCTTTACTCAGGAATGCTCCTGAATCAATGCTACTTTCTCCACTACTATTGCTTAGGCAAAGCACTTTTTTGATAACGCTACTCCATGTCTAGCTTCATCTTGGCACCTTCCACAGACTATTCAATGGAAGAAACCACCGTTAGGTTGTTTTTTTTTTAACTCAGATGGAGCCGTCTCTGCTGACCAAAGTCGGAGCTCCGCCAGATGGAATTATAAGAGATGGCAAGATGAACGTGGATCCTTGGCTACAACCGTACGATCGGTTATTGTTCCGCCCTCCAAGCCGATCTTTGGGGGTATGCTTCTCGGCCTGAGATTTTCATGGGATAAAGGCTTCAGAAATGTTCTCCTCCAATTTGATTATCTTAATGCGGTTCGGCTCGTCACGGAAGAATGCATTGGAAATTGTTCCTTGGTCCGATCAATTCACAAGTTACGCAATAGTCAATGGACAACATGAGTTGAGTGGATTACTCACGAAGCCACCAAGGTCGCGGACGCCTTTGCCCAATTTCGATCTACAAATGGCACCTGTTTGCACATTTTCAATAATCCCCCTCGTCTGTTTTAGGGCTCCTCCTGAGAGATTCTCAAGGTCCTCCTTACATAAGGACTTGCTACTCTTTCTATTAAAAAAAAGAAAGAAAAGAAACATGATTTAAGTAAATAATATATTTCAGAAAACGCACGTAATAAATTAAGGAAATGAATAAAATAGAAGGAGAATAGCATTAAGAAAAAAGTAACAAAACTAGCTCTAGCTTTCGTTCGTTCTGGGCGGTGGTTCCACCGCCGCCCTTGCTTCTTCACGCTATTTTCTGATCGCTTCTCTCAAGATCACAAAAGCCCTTCATAGTGACGCCGATTCTCTTTTTGTTCTTTGAACATGGGATTGGTCGACCCAACCCTGGTGTTTTCGGGGATTAGGTTTTGTTTGGCATTCGTCCCCATATTTGCTACTCGATTGTTTGGGCATCCCCTTCTAGCTTGATGAGATCGCTTCTTTTTCTACCAGCTGTGATTTTTCCTGTTTCTATTTGATTTGTTGGTTTGTGCTTGAGGTTTGGTTTTTGTTCGAATTAGTTTCATAGTTTTGAGTATCTGCGTGGAATACTTGTCAGCTTATGGAATCAGATGTGATAGTTATTTATGCTTTCAAGCTGTTTATGTAAATGCCAAAGTGAACCAGTATTTTGGTCGTTTGATATATTATAGTATGTGGGAGGATGTTTCAGGTCTTTCATCGGAATATGTTTCTATGTTCGTGGATATTCCTTCAAACACTCTTTTTTGAGAAGGTTATGGCAGTCAGTGGGTCGTTATGGTGAGGTTGTGAGTATGTTTATTTTATAGAAGAGGGTTCGATTAGGCTCTAAGATTGGATCTTTTTATGTCTTTGGTTATGAAAGTGATGTTCTCTAGGATTGGGCGTCTCCAGAGGTGTTTGAGTTTGGTGCGTGTTTGTCTGGGGTTGTGGAGGTTTAAGGCTTTGGTCTTGAGGTTTTTGCAGTGGTTTTTAAGAGGAGATGTAGTAGTTTTATGAATAGCATTTTAGTGTCAGTTGTTAGTAGGTTGTTCTATTGTTAGTCTGTTTTGCTGTGGCTAAAGTATTTAAGGGTGGTTAGCTGTTTTCTGGTGGTTTTCTTCAATTCTCCGTTTACTGGTTGGTGGGTGTGATTGTCCTGTGGCCTGTGTTGTGGTGGGTGTGATCGTTTTTGTGCTTTGGTGATCTACTGCGTTTGATTGTGTGTTGTTGCTGCAGTTGTTTTTGAGTTTGTTTTGGCTAGCTTTATGTTCTTTGGTGTTGCTTATAGACATTGTCCTCTGCCCGCTTCTGTTCTTGTGTAATGCTTGGTGTATTCATGGGCTCTGGCTGATGTTGGAACGACGAATTCAGCAGTAGTCGGTGATGAGTAGTTCCCTTGGTTGCAGGAGGGTTTGCTGCAGCTGCTGGCTTCGTTAGAGGTTCTCGCATGCTGTTACCTTTGGTGGAATTTAGGAGGTTGTCGGGTGCCTATTATTCTATTTCGAACTTTAAGATCTTTTTTTGGATTAGGGTCAGCATGGTATGGGCGTTAATGTGGAGCAAGGCATAGTGAGTAAATGGGAGCATGGGTGGGTTTTGATTGGTAGTGGTGCTAGCGTGGGAGGCATGGGTGGAGTTCCCACTTATTGCAAAAAGCATCTCTATTATTTATTATTTATGGTTTGTCATAAGTGTTGTAAAGTGGGGTTTGATCAGGTTATTTAGTAGTGCCTAAGTTTCATACCATTACCCTTTGTTGTTTGAGTATGTTTGCTCAGTGTGTTTTCAGTTAACTTTGTCGGTTTGTGTGTCGGTCTTATTATGTGTAGGATTGGGGCTTGTGGTAGGGCGGGGTATGGTCTGATTTTTTGTATCAATGTTATGTGTATTTCATCACTACCACCTTAAGGTATACTCTTTTCCTCCATTTAGGATTAGGGAGGTTTTTTAATGAGGTCCTTGAGATGATGTACTTTGTTATCATCTTTAATACAAAGTACACTCTTTCAAAAAAACAAAAAAACTCACAGCAGCGATTAATGACGAAAAAAATAAATCAAATAAATGAAAAAAACGAAAGATTTGAAGTAAGATTAATAAAAGTTAATTAGAATATGATTAAAATTGAGTAACTTAATTAAAGTATAAAAATTAAAATAAAGAAAAGAAAAATTAAATTAAAAATAAAACAAATTCTTTAAAAATCCCTTTCAAGATTTATTGTTCGATTTTCATCGAGAAGCCTCTAGGAAGGCTAGATCTATGAAGATTTATTTGAAAATCACTTTATTATTCATCGGTTCTCTCATCTAATAAAGATTTTTTTAAAAAATAAAATAAAGTGGAGATTGGTCGTATAATAAGAAAACAAGTAAAAAAGAAAATAAAAGGAGAATGCCTTTAAACAAAACATCTCTTTTATTGCTCTCAAACTTCAGTTACAATGCTTTGAGTGACTCTCTCTTACTCATTTCTTTTTTTTCTTCCTTTCTCTATTTTTATTTTTTTCGCTATGTGTTTTTTCTATGTATTCTAAAGAGATGGAGAAAATCTTTATTTATAGCTAAGCCTTCAAACATCCAATGGTCTAGATTATCACATCAATTATGATATTATTTTCTATTGATAGGAGATCACACTGATTATGACAAGATTCCTCCGGGATATTCTCTTATATGATGACACTTTCCTTTCACCATAGTTAGTGTAAACTGACTCTTTTATATTTAGATAAGTTTAAAGCCCGGACAAAAATTGGATGTTAAAGCTGCCCCTCTTTGCTCATTGTTGTGTAACAAGAATAGAGCAAATATTAAAAATTATCAATTTTTGTCTGGTTGATGTAGCTTCGTTCCTTGGTGATATGTTCTTCCACTTTTTTTTTTTTTTTTTGCATTTTCAAGAATGAGTGGCCCTTTGTGAATATATTCCAAGGATTGTTCATCATCTTCTACATCTTCAAGTAGATGGTTTGAAAATATTCGTCTAGTTCATTTTGGTCTCAAAGTAGTTGAATCTACAAAAGTCAACATAACCTTGGTTAATGTGTCTGTGAATATTTAAAGTTGTTAAAGATGATTGGTTCTTCTGATCTAGGTAATAAAGTTGAGCTAAGGTTAGATTTTCTTCGAGTCTGATATCCTTCATTGTGAAGTTAAGATCTGACTCAAAGTTGTAAATGAATTTTCTTTAAGTCCAATATCCTCCATCATGGAGTCGAAATTCGACTCAAAAGTCAGCCAACAGTTTGTGACTAAAGTTGGTTGGAATATAGCTCCTCATTGTTGAGTTAAATTATGGTGATGTTGACTCCTCCATTGCAAGTTAAGTAAAGGTTAAATGTTCTTTGAGTCGGATATCCTTCGTTGTGAAGTTGAAATCTGACTCAATACCAGTTGATAAATATCTCATCGCTATTGAGTTAAGCTATGTTGTATACCCCTCCTCCATTGTGAGTTAAGTCAGTCTTATAGTGATTTGAGCTCGACATCATTCGTTATAAACTTGAAATATTGTTATAAATCTAGGCTGGGAAATAGCTCTTTGTCGTTGAGCTAAACTAAATTACTGTCGATCTTGGATTTTCTTCTAGTTCAATATCCTTCATCGCGAAGTTGAAATTCGACTTGAAGACCTTAGTTGGGAAATATCTCCTCTTTGTTAAGTTAAGATATGTTAGGATTACTCCTCCATCGTGAGTTAAGTCGATCCTAAGCACCTTTCGAGCTCAATATCCTTCTTGGTGAAGTTGAAATTAACTCAAAAACCTGCAAAACTATATGTATGCGTGTAATGTTATGAATGCAATGCTCTTACGCATGCCTATAATGTAGAAAATTAGCTTCTCGTTACGAGTTGAGCTAAGTTATGGATGACTCCTTCATTGCGAGTTAAATCAAATTTTAGATGACTTCCCTTTGTGAGTTAAGTTATGTCGGAAAACTATATTGAGTGAGACGATATTTTCAAGACAAAATATCTCAAGTGAGATGCAATTTTTGTTTCAAGAAAACTGTCTCAAGTGAGACAAAATTTATTTCAAGAGAAAATATCTCAAGTGAGATGAAATTTTTTTAGAGTAACTATCTCTAAGGAGACAAAAACGTTTAAGGGAAAATATCTCAAGTGAGATGTAATTTTGTTTCAAATGAAGCTGTCCCGAGTGAGACAAAAAATTTAAAGGAAAATATCTCAAGTGAGACTATCTTGTTTGAAATTTTTTTTCTTCTTCTTTTGTATTTCAAAATGTGAAAAAGATTTTTTTGAAGAAACAAAATTTTCCCATTGTTTTAGGCTCATAATTGAATCAAATTATAAAATGTGAGTTCGTTAAATATTAAAAGAATCAAATGCTCTTTCAATCTTTCAAATCTATAGTTCATTGAAAAGTGTCAAGACTAATGGTAAAAGTTAATGAGAAAATAACTTCAGTGACTGAAAATGCCTTATAATATATGATTTTAATCAACTTTTTTAGATTTGCGAAAATGACCAACAAATTAGCAACGCGATCTCGAATTCGCAATGCGAACTCCAATTTCGCAACTCAGTTTCCAAATTCGCAATGCGAATATGTAAATCGCATTGCGATTTTCTGAATTCGCGTTGCGATTTTCCAAATTCGCAACGTGAATCTGTAAATCGCAACGTGAATTTGTATTTCGCAACATAGAAGTCAAATTCGAAAAGCGCGTTTATTTTCGCAACACGAATTTTATTTTCGAATTTGAAACACAATATTAATTTCGCAATACAAATGTAAACAATATAATCACAAATCATAACCTAAAACCCTAAATCACAACTCAGTCCCATCTCCATCTCTCACTCTCTACGATGACATCCGTCCCCATCTCTGGTGAAATCTGTCTATCTCCATCTCTCAGAGCCACCCTCACAACCATTCACGGTCAGAAATGGAAAATCAAACACCGAGGGTTAGTTTATTTATTTATTTTTATTTTGAATTTTTTTTATTATTAGATTTTTCATATTTAAATTAATTATAAATTTACTGGTAATTTCAATAATATATTAACCATTTCACTTAGATTGCTTAGTAAATTCATTCGGTTACTGCCAATACTGCTAAATTGTTTAGTCTTTAACCCTGTGAAGTTAGTATTTTTCTTTGTTTTGTCTTTTGGTTAAAGTAATGCAATTCATTGAAGTTTCAATTTGCAGAAGACTATTTGAAACTATTCTTCTTCTACAAATTGAAACTTGAATGAATTGCATTACTTCAACCAAAAAACAAAGACAAATACTAACTTCACAGTGTTGCGAATTTAAGTTTCAAGAATAAACTACTACTTTTTATGTTGTCCTTGAACCTGCACTAAACCTATATGTTATCCTTTTAAATGTTTATATAAGTTCTTACTTCTGGAATGTTATCTGATGCATTTTTTGAACTATTATAGAATAATGACTTGGGTGAATACCGTGCAAGTTTGAAACATATTTGGCTTTGTTTTCACTATTTAATATCATGTCTGTTTATAGTGTATAATTTGTAGTTTTTGGTATATCTAACTTGGTATGTTTATTGTTTTTGTAGAATTTTTTTTCGGCTTTATTGACCTTAAGGAATAAATTAAGCCTAGCCACTATAATTGCGTCGACGCTTACACCTGTACAAAGAAAATTGTTTGAGGATACTTGCTTCGGGCCATGGCTGAAAGTACAACATCCGGGTGGAGATGCTATGTTGACCCATTTGTTTCTTCAGACCATGACTAACGATCTACCCGAGAGGATACAATGTGGTGATGAAGAGACATGGTTTCATTTTCCTCCGGCGTATACTTGTTTTGGACGGGAGGAGTTTTTCTTAATCACTGGTCTACGCTTCGAACACATTGATGTAGGTCGGTACACTAATCATATCGCCTGCCCATCATGGTTATCTCAGGTTTTTCTGAGCTGGCAAAGGAAAAGTCGAGTTTACATGTCGACGACTTGAAAAGATTATTTGTTAAATATGGTTTTACTCGGATGGATGACCTCTATGTTGTCCAAGTATGCCATTTATTACTTTTGCATGCCGACTTTTTAGGCAAAGAGGCCAGACAACCTATTTCTGAGGACCTAATATTATTGGTAGAGGACCTAAATGCATGGAACCTGTTTCCGTGGGGTTCATATCTATGGAAAGCTACCTGGAAAAAGTTATCGTATGTCTTTGAGGACCGAAAAAGTTTGCGTGTCCATGGTTCTAAATACACTTTGGCAGGCTTTATTTGGGCCTTTAAGGTAAGAATTTCTATATAATGTTTCCAAAATTATAATTAATTATTTAACAATTACTAATGTTTGTGTATTTGGATATTTGAGGCTTTTTCCAGCATGCGGACATATGCAATCAAAAATTCAAATGATATTCCTAGGGCTATTTCCTGGAGGAGGATCCGGATGTTGGATTGGGAAGAGTTACTACCATATACGATGATGAATGATGTAAGTTAACACAAATACTATCATATATAAACAAGTTATTACTAGTAGACGTTTAACTTTGTTTGATCTTTTATATTGTTAGGAGGCCAACTATCCATTACAGAGGCTGAGCTTTCCACTGATTGGTGGCAAGCTAGTAAGCATTTTTTTATGGCATGGATAATGAGCAGCCCCCACTTCGAGAGCCATCACCTCACCCAGGGCCATCACCTGATCGAGTCGATTATACACCTCCACAACGAGAGCCATCTCCTATTCCGTCACATCATCGAGCCTCTTCTTCACCATCACCTCATTATAGGCGACCGACAAAGATGCCACGACATTTATCTCCCTGTTCTCCACCTCCACGGGATGAGTTAGGGGAGTTACGTAATGAGTTCAATGCTTTACGTGAGGAAGTCGGTGCTTTACGTGAAGACAATGGTGCATGGCGTGATGAGGTACGGTCTTTACGTGGTGAGGTAGAGGTTTTACGCGATGACAATGGTGATTTACGTGGTGAGGTATCTACTTTACGTGATGAGGTAGCCGCTCTACGTGAGATTGTTGCATCGTTGCAGAATGAGGTAAGTTTGTTTAATACCAAAGTTATCAAAGGCTCAAGGCGCATCGAGGCGGAAAGTGTCCTAGAGCCTTGAGGCTCGAGGCGCATGAAAAGCACGGGATTCACGAAGGCGAGGCACATGATATTCAAAAAATTGTAATACATGTATATATTAATGCAATCAAACTCAAATATCATAGATACCCAATATTAGGCTTCAATAGAGTTCATTCTCAATCGTCAATTCTTTGATGATTGTTCTCTTCCTTTCGGGTATGGTAGCAATGATCATGCTGAGGACTCTTTACCGTGATATTTCTCGGTATTGGAATAATAGTCATTATATAGCGGTAAGTCGGTAATGGCATCATACAAAATTATTATTGTATGATTGTGATATTTGTAATGATCGTAAATTTGTAATAATATCCATTATGTCCGTAATTAAAATCTCTGTTCGTGACTAGCTAAATTTGATGAAGGTTGCCACTAGCTTCAAAAACCAACATGAACCCATCAATGTTTAGAGTGAAGACCGAATAGATCGTGTGCAACATACATTTTTGAAGCAGAAAATTTAATTATTATTTTATAATAATTTAATAAAAGAGTATTTTATAATTTTTAAAAATTAGATGATGAAATTGAAGGTATAAGCATAGTTCATTGACTAGTGTAGTCAGTAGTGTACTTTACTCTTAAATATTTCTCTAAAAGAAATTTTCTTAGGTCCAAGTTCATGATTAATCACCTATCATTGAAGAATCTAATCTAGCTTCACCAAAAGTAAAACACGTGTCATAGCATGACCCAACTTGAGTTTATTTATTACCAAACCAAGGCAAAAACCAGCGGTGTCTCTGGTTTCAGCGCAACTTTCAATGGATCTTTCACCCCAGCAGCTTCTTCAATTCAACGGCTCCGACCCATCTAAGCCCATCTACGTTGCAATCAACGGTTGCATTCCGAAAAATCCTTCTACGGTCCCGGCGGCGCATACGCCTTTTTCGCCAGAAAAGACACCAATAGAGCTCTCGCGAAAATGAGTAAGAACGAATAAGACGTATGCACCTCAATTACACCTCAACTGAGCCTCGTGCCTTAGAGCCTCGATGCGCCTAGGCTACGTGCCTCGCTTCAGTGTTGAAAAAGCCCCATTCAGTTAGCCTCTGCACTTTTGCGCCTCAGGCGCACTTTTTACAACTATGTTTAATACTATACTAAAAATGCAAATAACCTTTTTTCAGAATTATTTATTTGCTTATTTACTGATTTATGTATTAATTTATTTTTAGCGGCCTGATAAGGTAGATGCTTTATGTCGGGTTTTTCTTGCACGACGGGGTTCACGTATCAGACGTAGTGCACGTGCCATTACGTCTTCGTTCACCCAATAGTGCCAAGACTCTGTAAGAAGAAGCCAGATTCGCCTGTCATTATTCAAGAGGCCTCTTCTATCGTTCAAGAGGCCCCTATCATCCTTCAAGAGGCCCTTCCCACCGTTCAAGAGGCCCTTGTCATCGTTCAAGAGGTCCCTCCCACTGTTCGAGATCCCGATTCATATGGCATAATATGTCGACATATTGATAAACCCCCTCACGTGCCCGACATGATGGATGAGAGTTAGTTTTCGTATGAGTTACCGGTCAGTACCATTCCGGTATCTGAAGTGGAGAGGAGAACACTACCGGAAACAATTATGGATAATAATCTTTGGGCTAAACCGCAGTTGATTTTTATTTACATGAGCGGAGCCAGGGGTGTTACGCTGACATATGCAAACTCGACGATGATATGCATTTGTTTCTTGATCGGTCTTAGTGGGGTGTGTTATTAGGGGTTGAAGACAATGGCTATTTCGATGGGGGGTAAGTCTTATATTCTTCTTATATTGCATTTTGATTAATTTTTTTTTTAATTTATGAAATTCACTAATATATGTATTTTTTTTATAAAACAACATATTGATGCATGGGTGTCACGTTTTTTGATAATAAGAAAATTGAAGAAAATAAAAAATACGCGATGGACTATTATGCCGACGTCTTTTCACGTAGCTCACTTGAAGGATCAGAGAGACACTTCATATGTGTTGGGTAATGGAAAAGCTAAACTTTATCATGCGTGGTGGGAGGTCGATAAGGTTAGTATTTATTTTTGAATATTTTAAAGGTGTTCATAAATAAAAATTTGATGTGCGCAATTGAACTATTATTTATGATTGTAGGTGTTTATCCCTATTTTAGAACGTCATCATTGGCTTCTCGTCGAGCTTCAGCTCCCATCCCTGAAGACAATGGTATATGACAACATGTTGAATTACATACCATTGTCTGATTTGAGAGATATTATTTGTAAGGGATGGAGCGTTCATTTGGCTAAATACTTGGATGCCATTGATTATTGGACTAATTCTGGAAACAAGAAGTCAAAGAAGTTCAAAGTTACAATGATCAGAGACGAGACTGCGCCACAACAAACTTAGGGAGCCAGAGGGGATTATGGTCCTCTCGTATGTATCTGCTTGGAATGTTTGACAATAGGAAGTAAACAGTTTCTACCTCCCACAAATAGAGATAGAGGTGCAGTAGGCTTGTGGTTTCGGTATTTTATGGCTAGAGCAATATATGCAAGACGTTGCCTACATGAATCTGCGTATTGAAAGTGTGCATAAACAATTGGTAAGTTTGAGCAAGTTTTGGTAACATATATACTCTTTGTTGCTTTGAAAATGTTTGGTTAAGTACATATAATTCAATAATTTGTTGTTTGTTGGTTTTAGATGTGTAGAAACTATTGTTTGAGCAAATGTTTGGTTTCTGCATGTTAATCCTGAAGTGAGCTGCGTGAAATTGATGTATTTGTGCATAAACAACTGTCTGCGTGAAATTGATGTATTTGTAAAAGTTGATTATTTGTAAAAGTTTATTTGTTTAATTGATGAGGAAATAAGAATTATTTTTTGCTTGTTTAATTGATTTGTAAAAGTTGATTTGTTTAATTGATGTGTAAATAATTCTTATTTTTTTCTTGTTTAATTGATTTGTAAAAGTTGATTTGTTGTTTTAAATTTCAATCTGCATTATGTTGAAGGCAAAAAAGATCTGTTGATGGTACACTTTCGCAACGCAAAAGTCAAATTCGCGTTGCGATGGTTGCAATAGTCAAATTCGCAACGCAAAAGTCAAATTCGCAATGCGAAAGTCAAATTCGCAACATGAAAGTCAAATTCGCAATGAGAAAGTCAAATTTGCGTTTCGAATTTGACTTTCGCAACAATTGCAACAAAAAATATGATAAGTGATAACAACTGAACAGATCATAGCAATGTTCAAACTCAAGTTACTAATGAATGTCTAACTGAAATGTATGCATTCACACATAAAATAAACATAATACAACGTTTGTATTTAAAAATCACCGAAGTTAATAAGTCCCAAAAGGTGAAGCCGGTTGTGATTGGGATTTTGATTGTGATTTTGATTTCTTTTTGCTTGGCACCATATGAGCTTTGGATTTTGATGAGGATCCATATTGGTAAAGGAAAAGATGATTGTGATGGCACTGGTGATCCACAGGTCAACCTTGTATGACCACTTTCCTTGCACCGACTACATTTCGATATCATCTTCTCTTCACCCTTAGACGCTATACGATCGTGATTTTTTAGTTGGCCAGGTAGCCTGCTTTCCATGACTGGTGGCAAAACTGTTTGTAAGTCATCTGATATGTCACACTCAGAATGATGTGGAATAGGGTAGACAATCTCGGCATAAGTCTGTCGATTTACTTCTATAGTGTAGCAATCCATAACGTATGCGCTTGAATCATCTTGGTTTAGATGAAGAGCAACTTTTATAACATGGCTACACGGATAACCAGATGTTTGCCACTTCATACAACTACACGTCTTTGCATTTAGATCGACAAGCCCATTTAAGTTATTATCCAATACTTCAAACAAAGTGTTTGAACATGGTTCAACTCTCCATGACGTTGACTTCACAACACATTTCGTTATCTTTTTTTCAGTCCATGGTGTAACACGATGTTCCAATGTTCCTGTAAATTTAAATAAATAATACTTAGTAAAATATATGATAAGTTACGAATTTAAAGAAATAACTCCTGCATGGTTTCTTTTCTTATAGTACCACTGTTGAAAAGAGGCTCGAAAAAACTCCATTAACATAGTAATGGGTAATTTTTGGGAATGACGACTTAGAGGGTTGATTGATTATGCACTATTAGACGTCATGAAACCATATCTTGCTCCAAGTTGATGTACTCTTGACCATCTTTCAAACCCGACATCTTCTAGTGTTTGAGCACATTGAGGCAAAACATGTCTTAAACAATTTATATTCTTATTAAAATCCACTTCCCGATAAGCTTTTACAGCCTTCCAGTATGTCAATTTGTGATTTTTTATACTTGCAGACCTTGATTTTAGATTTCTGTACAAATGAACACCACAAAGTCCATGAAAAACATCTGGAAAACACCTTCTAATAGCGTTGTCAATTGAGTTTGCCCTATCGGATATGATTGTCAGATTGTTAATAGGACCTATGCAATCCCTAAAATGCCCCATAAATCATGTCAATGAATCAGAGGTTTCAGACCGTAAGCTATTGGTAGTATCCCATTGTTAGCATATATGGCTACTGCTAATAAGTTTACTCCAATGTATCGACCTTTCAAATGTGTTCCATCAACTATAATAACTCGGCGCATGCAAGTAATAAACGAACGAATCTACAAAATAATATACACAAGACATAATCATTTAAATGTGAAATTCATTTAACTAAAAAAAATGAGTCAACAAAATTATATTGATTTACTAACAGCAGCACCAATGGAGATAAACAACAACTCAAAGCGTCCATCTCTATCTGTTTTGATATGAGTTACCGACCCAGGATTTTTCAGCTTTAAATTGTGACAATAAGCCAACAGTTGGGCAAACGATGCTTCTGGAGACCCCCTTAACAATTCCAATGCATAACATTTGACTCTCCAAGCTTGAGAATATGATATACTAATCTTGAACCGATCATTCATGTCAGTCATAATTTCATGTCCCCGATATACCCTATCATTCAAAAACATTAACTCAGCCAGAAAACCACCCAATATCTTTTTGTTTGCCTGTCTATGGTGAGGAAAAACTTAGGTTCTTGAACATGTATGTTTATTAATAAAAGTCCTAACTTGAAACATTTCGTAATCTTTTATCCTCTTTGCAATCATAAGCCACGTACAGTTTTTGTCAATCATACACTTTGTTTCGAAACGATATTTGCTTGATTTGTTAACTTTTAGTTGATAGCCATCTTCCACACATTTCGTATACAAAGTTATCTTCAAGTCTTCATTTGTATCAAAACAATCATCTTTCTTGACACGAATAACTTTTGTGTAACAATCAACTACTATCTTTACCAACTATTCTTCCGGTATCTGAAGTAATTCTGGCATATTCCAGTTATACTCCCGTGGCATTATTTTCTTTTTCTTTTCTTCGGAGACTTCTTCATCTTCTTTTTCTTCTTCAGGGTTATATGAATTACAGAATGGATGTTCAACATGTTCATTCACATCCGTAACTTCCTCCTCATTATTATCAACAACATCTTCCTCGGCAACGGCTGTTTCATCATCAAAATTCGGGTATTGACCAATATCAAAATCATTACACGCAAGGTCTATTTCTTCTTCTAAAACATCATCAAAATCCGAGTATTCACCAAGATCAAAGTCCGAGAATTAACCAAGATCAAATTTTGAATACTGACTAGTACTCACAATTTTTTCTGTTGGCTCATAATCGTCTAACTGGTCAATACGAAAATCGGAATTTGGTACTGAAAGTTGATTAGGATTTGGATTAGGAAAAGGTTGCGAGTTTTGAGATTGTGTTTGATATTGTGTTTGGTATTGGAAATGTGGTGAAACAAAATTTTCTTGGTGATGAAATTGTGGTGGAACTATTAAATTTTGAGGTTGATAACAACGTTGTACATTGTGAGCACCATAAAATGGGGTTGAAGAACTTAATTGATTACTACCCGCTACTGACCCAACTTCACTACTTCTAGGTTCAACAACATACAATATAACATCATCTTCTTGCGAAACACTAATGTAAACAATGAATCGTTCAACATCTTCATTGTCGGTTAACAAATAAACTTTACCTTTTCTCTGATAAGATAGCCTAAATCCACTTAGAGGCTCTAAATTCAATTTCTTTGCAATACGTAACATTAGAGTTTCATAAGTTAACTTTTTTAATGACTGTTTTAGTTGAAGATTCATGGGTAAAGGCATATATTGTAAAACACCATGAACATTCTCCCATGACCCTCCAAAACACAAATCTATCCAAACATGATCAACATTAGATGATTTCATTCTATAAATTATAAATTAATTTACTAAGCAAACGAGCTATAAACTACATATCATCACTAACTTAGATAAAAACATACCTTTATTAAGTTGATAGTTGATAATTTGGGAGAGAAATCATTGAAAATTATATAGAAATAAAATTATGTAAAAAAATAGAGATGGGGAAGGATGTTGTTGGATATAGGAACGGATGTCATCGAAAAGAGTGATAGATGGAGATGGAATGAGTTGTGATTTAGGGATTTAGGTTATGAGTTGCTGCTGCTGCATAGTTATATACCCTAAACATTTATGTTGCAAAACTAAAACCTGTTGCGAAATTAAAATTCATGTTGCGAATTCAAAAATCGAGTTGCGAAAACAAATTTCGCGTTGCGAATTCAGAAATCGAGTTGCGAATTTGAAATTCAGTATTGCGAATTTGGAAATGGCAACGCGAATTTGGAAAATCGCAACGCGAATTTGGAAAATCGCAACGCGAATTTGGAAAATTGCAATGCGATTTACATATTCACGTTGCGAATTTGGAAACTGAGTTACAAAATTGGAGTTCGCGTTGTGAATTTGTTGGTTATTTTCGCAAATCCAAAAAAAGTTGGTTAAAATCGTATATTATAAGGCATTTTCGGTCATTGAAGTTATTTTCTCAAAGTTAATTTGGGAAGGGCTTAAATTGGTTTCGTTCTTCAAGAGATTCGGTTTGGTGATCATGTACATCGATTCCATGTGTTCACGTATACCTTTGAGATTCCCCTTGACCTTCAATGAGCTCGTGCAAAATCACTAATGATTGCTTAAAATGCCCATGTGGGCACATTTGGTACTGCAATGCTAGACATTTTAGAGAGTGTTCATATTTCAGTTATTTGAAAACTTCCATTTGCTTAGGTTTCATAAACTCCTTTAGCATAGATAGTGCAAAAATATCAATATAAAAACAGAATTCCCGAGTGCTTGTGTGTAGTCGACTATAATAGATGTTTCTTAACTCCCTTAGCCTACATTTCCATTGAAACTCATTCTCAATTTAAATTTTAGGCCTTACTGCATTTCTTTAAAATTAAACTTCATTAAATTTGTTTTTTTATATTTACTTTGATTTTGCTGGGAGATTCATCTCGACACAGAGTGACTAGTGTCATGATGTGAATGTAATCCTAATCATAAAGTTAGGGGGGCCAGTACTTTAGCAGAATCTCTAATTTATAGAATTTAAATGTTAGAAAGTCTTTGACTTGACAAATTGAATGAAACTCACTTCATAAACCTTGGACATTACCTCCATAGCTGCTTCAGACACTACCTTCAAAGGTTATTAGTTTACTATTTTTAGCAGAGTCTTTAATTTGATCCTTTTTAATTAAAAATTTGATGACATTTAACGTGGTTTAATAAAATTGACCATATAATAAATTCAACTCTCATCGTTTACATTTTATTTTAATTTGATCCTAATATTAAAAATTAGCTACCAACAATTTAATATTCTATCAATTTAATTAATCTTCTAACTAATTTCCTTTTTTATGTCCTCCATTTTCTAACCAATTTTCTATTTTTCTTCTCTCCACCATCTCTCCCCTTCCTCTCGAAAATGATAATGGAGTTATTTTTTTCCCAATAATGTTAAATTAAAATTTGTAATTTTTGGTAGGAGTGTTCAAATTAACCTCTTATCATCAACTCTGTAACCGTTAGTTAATGTTATCATTATATTTTACATGTTAATTAATTAAACTGTTAAGATTTAACAGTTTTGGTTAACCGAGCCACTAAAAGTGACGATTAACGGTTACAATTATGATTATGAATTTTGATAAATGGTTAATCATCGATTAATCGTTGATAAATTATAGTTAATTAATTATATTTTTTAGAGAATAGAATTAGAAATAAAATCAAAATGGTTCCTACTTATTTTTTTAGGTATCATGTTTATCTTATATAAGAACACATCAAATCAAACATAGATGGAAGAAACACCTTATTTTAAACTGTAAAATGTAAATATGCACATAAGATTTTAAACTAAAAAATGAATATAGCTCATAATATATATAATATATCTATAAATAAATAAGATTTCTACAAATATATATGTTTCTATCATCGTAAATTTTATGAAATTTTGAAACTTTCATGTTGTGTTGTGTTGTGTTTGAAGAAAAATTGTAATAGGTTAAACTGTAACCAAATTATTATTAATGAGTTAAACTGTAACCAAATTATTATTAATGATTAACTGTCAGAGATTAACTGTTTCCTATTAGTTAGGTTACAACTAACAAAATTTAGTAATTGTTATAACGATTAACCAATTATTTAAGCTAAATGGTATAATAACCGAGAATGAATACCCTTAATTGTAGGAACATATGTCTAATGTACAATACTATTATATATTTTTTTGACAAAATGTACAATGCTATTATAAACTATGATACAAACTTAAATTATCAATTTTGTTATATGTGTCATATGGATTAAAATGTCATGAAAATAAAGTATAGATATCATACATTATATTTATAATTTGATGAATGACATAATTATAAATACTTAAAAATAATTCAATGATCGATTATATAAAGAGATAGTGGTCTCCAAAAGATAGACTAATTTGTATTCACTCTCTCTCGTAAGAGAATTTTATAATAAGAGAAAACATATATTCTTAGAAGATCAAAACAAAAAAGATTTTAAATTTCAACGTACCAATAGATTCATGTACATTTTTATTAATATTTGATTTTTCAGTAATAAAAACCTTAATAATCATGACATTTTTTTATAGAAGTAGTTGATTTTATTAAAGTTAAAAAAGTTTCAAATTACAATAAAGGTTTAAAACCACAAACGTAAACTAAACACATAATAAATATATTTTCGTAAACACGAGAAAATTAGTCAGTTAAGATCACAAAGATCATACAAGGAAAATGTTAAAAAAATCCAACCAAATAAACTTGGATAAAAAGTAGGTACGAATAGATCTGATTACATTGGCGAACGAACTACAAAAGGGAATAAAACTATTGAAAGAACACTGACAAATAGTAAATCAAAATTGAGCGACGTGAAAATACTATCTACGAACGTAAATCTTGTATCTGAATCCAATCCGATGGTCCAAAGCAAGGAAAATCAACATGATAATAAATAAAACGTTATATTGATCAGTCATAACGATATCAAATCTAACCCTGAAAAAAAAAGAATAAACAAAAATAACAGCCAAATGACTGAGGAAGACATATCATAAAAACAAAATTATTAAAAATAAAAAAATAAAGATACACTATAATAAAACTAAATTGCTCAATACGCATGATGACAGATTGAGGCAACACCAGTTGCCTACACCCGTAATTAGCCATACTAAAGAGAACAACTTTAATTAGCTGAAGCCTCCCCACTAGCTAAGATGTTGACTAGTCCACAAAGACAACTAAGCCTTAATTTTATCAATGAGACTAACACAACCCTTCTTTGCAAGCTTTCGAGTGACTAGAGGGACACCCAAATATCTAACCGGTAAGCAACCAACCTTAATATTAATAAATCCTCATGGCCTCGACTTGATTAGTAGCCACACCAGCCACAAACATCTCACACTTGCTAGTATTAAGCTGCATCCCTAACAGCTTGTAAAAACAATCCAACACATAAGTAACACCAATAACATATTCAACTGCACCCTTGCAAAATATTATTAGTAAATAGCACGCAAACTAGAGGTGAGTTAATCCAATTTTCTTACATTTGGGATGATACCTGAATAACCCTTTTGCCACATCCAAATTAAGAAGACAAGAAAGCACATTCATTGAAATAACACACAAAAGAGGAGAGAGGGGGTCACCCTGTCTTATCCCCTTTTCACCTTGAAAAACCCTACCAAACTCCCATTAAAAGATATAAAGTACCTAAGAGCAGTAAAGCAAGCACTCATCCAACTAATAAAATTTCCAGGCAGACCAAGAACTTCAAGGATCACAAGAATAAATCTCCAATGCAAAGAATCAAACGCTTTTTGCAAATCAATCTTAAGAGCACAACGAGAAGAAATATGCTTCCTCCCATAACCTTTCACCACCTCTTGTGCAAGCAACGTATTGTCCACAATACTATGACCTTTCACAAAAACAATTTAGTTTAAAGACACCATGCCAGGGAGAAGGCCATTCAATCTTTCCACCAAACTCTTCGTGATCGTCTTATAAATCACTGAGCAACAAGAAATAGGCCTGAAATCCCTAACCATAGCAAGGTTAGGAACCTTAGGGACCAAAACAACATATGTGGCATTAAAAGCATGCAAAATAAATGATTCATTAAAAAACTGTTTAACAGCTGCCATGAAATTTTCACCCACAACAGCCCAAGCCTTCTTGAAAAAACATGATGTGTAGCCATCCAGGCCTGAGGCCTTATCACTACCCTGCCCAAAAATAGCAGCCTTTATCTCCTCTTTAGACACCTCAGCAACAAGGGAATCAATAGCACCAGGGGGCAACGCGTATTGTAGCAAATCCTTTAGAAATGCAACATTACACCCAGTAACACCAGGATCAGCAGTACCAATCTGCTTTGTAAAGAAACGAACCACCTTAGCAGACATAGTATCAAAGGTTTCTAAACGGTTACTATGATCATCCCTGAGCACCTTAATAGTACCCTTTTTATTCTTTGCAGCCACTATAGAGTGAAAAAAAAAACTAGAACCTTGATCCCCATCTTTAAGCCACTGAACCCTCGCCTTCTGTTTATAAAAAAGCATTAAAACATTCTCAAGTTCAAACAGTTCCTGTTGCAGAATTAACTCCTTGTCAATAGGTGCACCACGAAGAGTCAAAAATTGTTGTTCTAGCTCAATTCTCTTATGTTTAACCTTCATTGAGATATCACAATAAGTAGTCCGGTTTAAAGCCCGCAGAGCAACCTTAAGACATTTCAACTTATGAAACAAAACTTGGATAGAATAACCCGTAGCAGGAAGAATCCAAGACTACTTAACAGTATCTATAAAACTAGGATGATGAGTCCAAAAATTGAAAAAAATAAATGGTTTAGGCCTGTCAGTCGGGACCTCCTTCGAAAACCACACCATCCCCATACAATGATCAGATACCCCTGAAGCAAGAAACTCAACAAAGGAATCCTTCAAAAGATCTATCTCATAAATATTTAAGTTATATATATATAATTTTTCTTGGCGGGATTGGGGGCTACAATCCCTCTATCATTAAAGTAATTATTTTTTGGGTATACGCATGGTAAATGATTAAAAAAAATTTATACAGATATTATCTTATAACTTCTTATACACTATAAAAAATATCATAAAAATTAATGCTTTCATATATGATATACCACATTTTTTACCTAATTCAAATTGGAAACTTATTACATTAAAAGAAAATTTCACGATTCACCTAAATTAGTTTCAAATTTTTCTTGTTAATTTAAAATTGAGATTATCAGATGACATTAGGTTATTCAAATTTTGGTTAAAAATTAAATTATTCGATTGAATCAATTTTTTCGGTTAATTGATAGTTAACGATTAATATTTTTTATATTTTGATTATCGGTTAATTCGATTCACAATAAATAAATTAATTAATTAAATTTATAAAATATTTAATATAGAATATGTATTATTTATATATTGCTTAGTTTTAGGGGTATTTAAACTTTGATTTTAACCGAATTAATCGAAAATATTAAATATATATTATTTATAAATTCTGGTTAATTTGATTAATTGACCAATGAATTAAACTTAGTTTGATTTGGTTAAATTTTAAAAAAAAATTGGTTAGATTAATTGTTAAAGAAAAAACCGGTTAATAGATTTTGGGAAGTTTAGTTCGGTTGTTAACTGAATTAACTTATTAAACGCCCATAGATGACATTCTTCAGTATCAATTGATTTATATTTTTTTTTTTGAAAAAGCTTATGAGGAGTGTCATAACCATTCTTTAATTAATTAAAATTTAAAGTTAATTATGACTTTATTTTGAAAGATTTGGATTTTTGGTTGATTTGAAGTTTGGAGTTCCACCGACCTTTGGGTTAGGTACTTAGAATACCTAAAAATATCTTTTATTTTTTTTTAAAGAAAACTCATTTACAAAGACAAATTTGGCATGCGTTTGACTAGAAATTCATTTTAAGGATTCAGGAGTCGGTTACGTGTGGAGAAAGGTGAGCACCCCCAAAACATCCAAAATTGGTACCCTCAATTATATGTTGTCTAAAAAGTCGAATTTTACAAATTTAAATTACGATCATTTTTTATTTCGATGAATTTTAAAGAATGAGTGAATTTATTTTTTGAAAATGTTTGACTCGATGAAAATGATACAAATCCCTCGATTTTATTTAAAAATGATGTCCTCTTACTACGTGAATTAACGAAAATTGAAATCCAATCATGTTGGATGTAATTTCGTTAACCCACGATGTAGAACAACATTGTCTTTGGTCATTGTAGAAAATGAGAAAATAAATGCATGATGGTTGGATGCAACGGTAACAAATGACATGTACGAGATGGTTGAAATATTCACATAATGTAACAAATAAATATTTATTAAACCAAAAAATAACGAGATACTAAAATAAATAAACAAACAATAAATATTTATTTATTAAAACAATTTTGTTGTATACAAAATATATAAAAAGATATCTTTAAAACGAAAAACGTTTATATATCTTAAAAAAACATATAATGCAAACAAACATTGAATAATAATAAATTATCAATTTAATTCGAATAAACCTCGAAATGACACTCTAAGTTTTTGGAGGTCTTCCGTAGGTTAATCGAGTAAAATGGGGACTCATATTGGTTACATAACTAAAATAGCATTAAATAAAATATATGTTTAATAAAATATAATAAGAAATTACATTTAATAAAGTATAGTAAATGTACATACAATACTATATTAAATATTCATATTTAATAAAATATAAAATAATATAGAAAAATACACTTACATATATATAATAAAAGCATAAAAAATCATAGAATATAATGAAGGTTAAACATATAAAACAATAAAATTAACTAAACATTAAATCAAAGGAAAATAAAAATAACAGGGACTAAGGTTATAAATAAACCATGAGGTTTCGTCTATAAACATAATTGAATGACTAACATAAAAGCGACATAAATATCTTGATCAAAATTAAAAGGACACATAAATGTAACAATGAACAAAAAGGACTAAAATTCAAGAGAGATTAAATTGAAGGCTCAAAACATGAATAAAATGAAATTCATTAAATAACTATAACGAGACATTACAAGTAATAGAGGATCCCTTGTGTGAATATCCCCTAAAGTTTGGCATGGCTACCCTAATCTTCAAAACTACGTCATTTTGGGAGATATTTAAATACCCTTTTATAGGATTTGAGAAAACCCTGAATCTTATTTTTTTTTCTTTCCCCTGTCATTTCATCTCTGATCCCCCTTTCTCTCTCATTTTCTTTCTCTCAAATTGGAGAGAATATCTTATTCTCTCCGGCCTCCTTGCTTAATCGACTTCGACGAAGGGCCGATGAGGGTCTGATGAGGGTATGGTGAACCTTAAAACATCACCCTTTTGAAACCCTTAAACAATCAATCACCTAAATATAACCCCACCCTTCACAACTTCTCAATGATAAAAACAAAAATACTACCTTTGATGATATGGATGTCTTTCAACTCTGGTGAGGCAAGAACAAAACTGAGAGGTATGTTTTTTCTCTTTCCCTATTTTCTTTTGATTCGAAAGTTTTCTTTTTTCTTTTCTGTTTTTCCTTTGTGTTTCTCCTCCTTTATTAAATCTGATTTCTCTCTTAATGGTTGCTCTTTGTTTGAATGATGATATTTTTGTTTTTTTTGGATTCCCTCTCCTTTTTTTTCGTTTATGTTACTTTTATCTCTTTTTATCTTGACATGTTTTTCCAACTATAATAGAAGGTAATGTTTTTACAATAGGGAGTGAATCCCCTTTTTTGGCTGATTTTGATTGATTTTTTGTCAATGGTCTGAAACAATGGCGCAGTGACAGTTTAGTTGAGGTGAGTGGTGACATGCTTGGCGATGACAGTAGCAACTATTTAAGGCGGCGGTGGTAGGCTCCTTAGGGTTAGGTTAGGGTTTTGGGCCCAATTTGAATTTGGGTTTTGGTTGGTTGGGCTTTGTATGTTAGCCTGCAAAATGTAAATAAAATTTTATATTATTAATAATAATAATATTAAAATAAATGATGAAAATTGGTGTCAACAACTACCCCTCTTTGCCCATTGGTGTGAAGACACAAATATAGCAAAGACCATTAAACACTATTTTTTGTTCAGTTACATCTTTTGTTTTGAAATTTGAAATTGTCTAAAGTAAGAGAAAATTGGCTTCAAAAAAATTATCTCATATGAGATAAAAAATTTACTTTTGAGAGATAATTGTCTCGAGTGAGGAAAAATTTGTTTTGTGTTTCAGATGAAACTATGATAAGCTAGATGAAATTTTACTTCAAGGGAATCAATCTCAAAGGATACAAACGATTTGTTCCTTCACATTGATGAAGTCTAGTCATTGTTTGATGAGTTGACGTTTCGTTTAAGAATGTCGAGTTTATTGACGACATTGTTCCTTCGTAATGATGACGGCTAGTCGTATTTCAATGACTGTGTATTTGAAGATAACATTGTTGAGGAAATCTGATTGCCTGGAGATAATTTGATTTTGAAAATGACATTGCTCCTATGTGATGAGGAGATCTGGTCATTTCTGAGTGATTTTCTTGATGTCAAATCTAATGATGACGTTGCTTCTTCGCGTTGAGGAGGTCTAGTCAAAGGATGACATTGTTCCTTCATGTTAACGACGTCTAGTCGTATTTGAAAGATTGTATCTGAAGACAACACTTTTCCTTTGTGTTGAGTAAGTCTGATTGTCTGAAGATAATTTAAATTTGGAAATAAAACAACTTATACGTGATGAGGAGAACATGCCACTTTGGGTGATTTACTCGATGTCAAGTCTGATGATGACATTACTTCTCCTAGTTGAGGAGGTCTAATTGTCACCAATCATCTCTTTCCTGAAAGGTTTTGTAAAAGGATGTGCATGTATGAAAGCAACTATCTTAAGGGTTTTCATGAGTGATAGTATACCATTCATTTTTTTGTAAAATGTAATTTCAAGAGAAATTTTAAAAGTATCCTCGTGAGAGGGAAATCAAAGTTTCTTATGTTGTATGAATGTTCGATGCAAAGGTGTAAACTCATGTATGTCTCTGTTGATGCATGCTTTCTTGATTTAATCTGGGAACTAAGACTTCATCACTTTTTGGTAAACAATCTTCAATCATAGTAGATGAAATTTCCTTTATTATATACCTTGATGGCCTTGGTCCCTGTACTATTTAACATGGGTGGCCAAGTCCTTGTACTATTTGGCATTAGTGGCCAAGTCCCTATACTATTTTGGTACTTAGTCACGGTAACCAATCTGTTTACAGCTGCCTTTGATTTATCTTTTCTGAATTGATAGAAGAATTAGACTCTTTGTGAAGACCAAATCTCTTTGAAATGATTCGATAGATTGAGATCACACATGGGGATATCCCTTGCAATTTTTGACTTGGGTTAATTTGTTCTTCTTACCCCAACAATTTTTTACCCTAAAATTTTAACTTTTCTTGCCCTAGTTCTGAGCATGAGCTTCTATGTTTAAGAGACCTTTGTCAATTGCCAAAATATATTCCTGCGAGGTTGTCTTGTTTGAAGATGTTTTTCTTCCTCTTTTTGTTTTTCAAAAGGTGAAAAAGTTTGATGAATAAGTTTTGAAAATGCTTTATGAAAGAATTTTAAATAATGAATTTTTTTTGAAAAATGTTTGATGAAAGAACTTTGAAGAATGTTTGATGAGGTTTTTTGAAAAATGATGCCCTTTAATTTGGGTTCACAATTGAAACAAATTATAAAACAATAGTCCATTGCGTATCAAAAGAATCAATTGCTCTTTTTAATTTTTCAAAGTTATGATTCATTGACAAGTGTTAAGAATTGGCTAATTGATTTTAGGTTGGCTTCCTAAATTTTCTATGGTTTTAGTGTCTTTATTTTCTCTGTCCATGTGAACCTTATGACATGCTACTCATTCTCGTCTTGGCATTTTGATCGGGTGCTTACAAAATGATGTAATTAGAATACTCAATTGGCATTCATTTTAGAAAACTTTTATTTTGGTTATCTAAAATCTCCCATTTGTTCAAGCTTCGTAGACTCCTCTAGCAGAGGTAGTACTAAAATATTGATTTAAAAACAAAATTTCTAAGTGCTTATATGTAATTGACTATAATAGGTGCTCCTCAACTCCCTTCACCGAAACTTTTTATTTAATTTAATTTAGTTTGACTTTGTTCGACTAGCTGAAGGAATCTATCCATAAAGCCAGGGCTTTTAACCAATTGCTTTAGCGGAATAGCTAAGCTTTATTGTATGTATATGTATAGTTTTTTTCGTATTTTATTTGGCTAGCTGAAGGA
Source organism: Hibiscus syriacus (assembly GCF_006381635.1). NCBI lineage: Eukaryota > Viridiplantae > Streptophyta > Magnoliopsida > Malvales > Malvaceae > Hibiscus > Hibiscus syriacus. Next base: position 979,543 of record NW_024061782.1, read on the forward strand.
TTCATCTCATTACAAAGTGTTTCACTTGATAACCACAGTGGAGCAAACACTGAATTATCAAGTATTCAATCAATGTCATGGTTTAAATGTAATTTATTCATAGAGCCGAGGCTTTTGAGTTAATTCTATAACCAATTGTTTTAGCAGAATAACTTACCTTTATTGTATATATATATATATATATATATATATAATTATATATAATTACATTAACTTTATAGGTATATAGATTCAATTTCTTAAGCTCATCGAGAAGAACCTGTTATAGTCTGAGTGTCGTTGAAGGTCATCTTTAGAGTTCAATTCCTAAGCAACTGACCTAAACCAGATTCATCTACTCCACTATTCTATTTGTGAAGATTAGAATCATCATTAAAACGTCCTCAATAAAAGTATAAACCAATCAACTTTGCAACATCATATACAAGATGCCTCATTTTTTTCGCCCCTATACATACCTTAATGTCAAGCCCTTTGATCATATATCCGTGAGTAAAGAATGTTATCTCGACCCTTGCAAGAGAAAGGTATAATTTTTTGGTGTAACAAGGGTCTTTGTTTTACGAGAGATTAATCTTACCACTTGCTAAGAGGCAATAACTTTGATTCTTAAGAAAGTATCTAATTCTGTTGATATTTAAAGAATTTCAAGATTAAAATTTTCTCATTATTCATAACCTCAGAAGTGGAATTTTATTTAACATGTTCAAAAATTCCAATGACTTACCAACTTGTAAAAAGAGGAAAAGGAAAGAAAAACAAATTCAGACAAGATGAAATGTCTCTTTCATGTAAGTGCAAAAAGCTTCATGGTAGATGCAAATGACTTCTTCTCAGTTGGAATGCCCCATCACTCATTGGATGTCCATGCGCCTGAATCAATTAGATTTTGAACCTTACACTTCAATACCCCACAATTCTCAATTACGTGCCTTGAGCTTCCTCTATGATAGGTGCATATGGCATCCATCGTAGCCCTAAAGAAACAATGAATCTTTTGGTTCATATTGGACCAGAGTCACAAGGTTCTTCTTAAAAAGTATCGGAAGTAATTCCTCATATGTCAATGGATTTGGATCAATGTAGTATATTTTCGGGTCACCTTATGAGGCCTAGTCCCCTTACTAGCTGAATAGAATCCCACTATATTAATTTTAGCTCATATCTCGATGTCAATATAGTCAATGCTTCCTAGCTTGTTGTTCTTGATAGCTCTTTTAATCATCTCTCCACACATGACGATGTCAAAGAATTTCTTTGTGGTAACCCCTAGCATATGATTGATATATGGAGATTTTAGTGTGTCAATGAACATAGTGATGAACTTCCTTTTGGTCATTGGTGGGTGCACTTGGGAAGCAACATCCTTCCATCGTTGTGTATATTTTCGATAGCTCTTGTTACACCTCATCTCCATATTTTGCAACGTTGTTCAGTAAGGTGTCATTTTAGTCATATGCTTGTATTGACCCATAAATACATGAGATAAATCATTCTATGAGCAGATTTAAGTGCGGCTCAATTGATTATACCACTTAGAAATGGGTCCGATCAGGCTATCTTAGAAGCAGTGGATTAACATTTGATCATTATTGGTGTATCTAGTCATCCTCCGAATAAACATCGTGAGATGGTTAATAGGGGAACTGGTTCCATTGTACTTTTCAAAATCATGCATTTTGAATTTGGGCTGGAGCACTAGGTCGGGAACCTAGGCCAACTCACTTGCATTTATTTCATTTTGGGAGTTTTTCCCTTTTAATCATTTAAAGTAGTATTTGTATTATTTCTTCAAATTCTCAGAGATCTCATTTCCACCATTCTTCATTTGATCATAATCAAGCATGTTATGGTTGGTGGGGTTATACTAAGGATTTGTCATGGCTACTCGAGGCTAAAGGTCTGATAAACTTGCTTGGTGGCTTTGAAGCCTCTCGAGTGAAATGATTAGTTGTGGAACAGCATGTGCTATCACACACTCAAGAAAATCTTCTCTTTGTCTTTTTCCTTGTTGAGCCTAGCCAATTTCTCAACAATCTGGTCGACCATGTTGGCATGGTTTTACAAGATTTGATTCATAGTAGTCTTTTATGATTATTCCAATTTGGCTTCCTAGTCTGTTTGCATTCTTTGTAAATTCTCTTGCAGTTATTTCTTCATTTCCTCAAATTTTACATCCACCTTTAGTACTTTTTCGCGTGATTAAGGCCACTTCTAGGGAATCTTCCATGAATTAAACTTATATTTTCATGAATGATGCACACGAAAATGCTTAAATAACTGTAATGTAGATGCAAATGCGAATGCAATGCAAAAAGGTATTGATCCCAAAGATGAATATCCTAAAACAAGTTTCATTAGAGATAAAAGTCTTAATTATTCAAGATAATCCATTTTCACAGACATGTTTTTGCTTGTACACTTGATCTAAAGTAATTTGATGCTTTTTCTCGGAGCTTTTTCCTCAAAAACTATACCCCTCAAGTGTTTTATGACCTCTTAGACTTGTGTAGAAGTTTCATTCAAAATATGGCCCATCTCGGATGATGCCCCTGTGGTGTTGGAGTTGTGCATTAGGTCTTAATGATTAAAGGTGTAATAACTATAGGCAAGATTCTATAGATGCATCATTGTTTGGATCAAGTAATCACCTCTCAAATCTTGGGGGATTGTTCCATCGATCAAGTTTGATGTATGACCTTCAAGCGAACTTCCTCATCATTTTCTCTAAGATTCAATTAGCCATCATCACATGTCTGTGTACGAGGCTACTTAATTGATACACTTTTCTCTATTTGTGAAAAAAATTCCAATTAGAGAGTCATTTGCGGGTCAAAACATTTGTGTTTTGCTATGATGATGATGCAATACAAAAAGGTTAAAATAACAAAAGAGTGAGAAAATTAAATTAATACAAGTAAAATAATTGATAAAAATAAAAATGTTATTCAAAGATGAATATAACACCTACCCGCATCATGATATCTACCCAAATATGTTTTTATTAAAATAGCAATCCTACATGGACATGCTTTCTACCCGACATGATTTATTTCACAAAATAATCCTAACCGCATGGTATCTAGTTCATATGCTCTCGATCAAAAAGAAATTTATTCTATGTAGCAAAGATTATATATGCATAGTCGTTCCTTCTTTGTGTACATCTATTAGGGTGACTACTATCAGACATAATTTTGGCATGGCTCTACCTAAGGTGACAATTCTATGGTTTTCTATATGCATGGTTTCAATTATAGGGAATAAAGATACTCGAATTGTCCACGTTGTCGGTGCCCCTTAGGCTACCAAACCCTCAATCCTCATCCATTATAGACTTAAACAGATCCAGTTCAATTCGAGGAAGCATATTTCTTATGTCTACACGAAGGGTTGCTCATGAAGATAATAAGAGCATAGACTCTAGGAGTGATTCACTAGCATGTGCGAATGGCTACTCACGAAGGCACTAGCGACTCACTCCACTTAGCGGGATAGAGCTTATGACATTTAAATGCACGTGATGTGTGTGATGATGAACTCACCAACCTTTTGGTAAAAATAATAATAAAAAGAGTTATTTTTGAAAACCTTAAAAGGTCTGAAATAAATGAAAATTAAACATCATTACAACTATTTACAAGAGTAACAAAATGATACATAATCAAAAAAATGAAATGAAAAGAATCATTATTCAAATAAAATTTGAACCAAATAATCCCCAGCGGAGTCGCCAATGTGTCATAACCATTTTTTTAATTAATTAAATTTTAAAATAATTATGATTTTATTTTGAAAGATTTAGATTTTTGTTTGATTTGAAGTTTAGAGTCGCCATCGACCTTTGGGTTAGGTAGGTCGAATACCTAAAAATGTCTTTTAAAACAATTTTAAGAAAAATCATTTACAAAGACAAAATTGGTCGACGTCTAACCAGAAATTCATTTTTAAGGATTCGAGAGTCAGTTACGTGTGGGAAGGGTGAGCACCCTCACAACACCCAAAATTGATACACTCAATTATATGTTGTCTAAATGGTGAAATTTTACAAATTTAAATTCAAAATTTAAATTACGATCTTTTTTTTATTTCGATGAATTTTAAAGAATGAGTGAATTTATTTTTTTAAAATGTTCTACTCAATGAAAATGATATAATTCCCTCGATTTTATTTAAAAATGATGTCCCCTTACTACGTGAATTAACGAAAATTGAAATCCAGTCATGTTGGATGTAATTTCGTTAACCCACGATGCAAGACAACAATCCCTTTGGTCATTTTAGAAAACGTGAAAACAAATGCATGATTCTTGGATGCAATGATAATAAATGACATATAAAAGATGGTTGAAATATTCACATAATGTAAGAAATAAATAAATAAACCAAAAAAATAACAAGATACTAAATTGAATAAACACACAATAAATATTTATTTATTAAAACAATTTCGTTATATAAGAAAATATATGAAAAGATATCTTTAAAATGAAAATTGTTTATATATCTTAAAAAAATATAATGCAAATAAACATTGAATACAAATAAAATATCAAATTTATTCTAATAACCCTTGGAATGACACTCTAGATTTGTGGAAGTCTTCTATAGATTAATCGATTAAAATGGGAACTCTTATCGATTACATAACTAAAATAGCATTAAAATAAAATATATGTATAATAAAATATAATAAAAAATTACATTTAATAAAGTATAGTAAATATACATACAATAGTATATTAAATATTCATATTTAATATTTAATAAAATATAAATAATATAGACAAATATAATTATTTATATATATATATATATAGAAGACAAATAAGGTACGCACATATATAAAGTGTAAATATATTTAAAAATATTATTTCCTTTCGCATGGCTAAGTAATATATATATATATCATAAAAAATCATATAACACTATGAAGGTTAAATATATAAAACAATAAAATTAACTAAACATTAAATTAAAGGAAAATAAAAATAACAGAGACTAAGGTTATAAATAAACCCTGAGGTTTCATCTATAAACATAATAGAATAACTAACATAAAAACAACGTAAATATCCTGACCAAAATTAAAAGGAGACATAAATGTAACAATGAACAAAAAGGACTAAAATAAATTGAAGGCTCACAACATGAATAAAATGAAATTAATTAAATGATTAGAACGAGAGATTACAAGTAATAGAGGACCACTTATGAGAATATCCCCTAAAGTTTGGCATGGTTACCCTAATCTTCAAAACTATGTCGTTTTTGGAGATATTTAAATACCCTTTTTATAGGATTTGAAAAAACCCTAATTCCCATTTTTCTTTCCCCTATCGTTTCATCTCTTCTCTCCCTTTCTCTTTCTCTTTCTCATTTTCTATCTCTCAAATAGGATAGAATATCTCATTCTCTCCAGCCGCCTTGCGTAATCGGCTCCAACGGAGGGCCGATGAGGGTCCAGCAACTCTCAAAATACCACCTTTTGAAACTCTTAAACAACTTATCACCCAATTATTAGTTCGATTTGGGTTCAACTCAACATTAATTCCGACTTGAATCGATTTCAGATCACCATCACCTTAGATCAAAATAATTTTGATTTAAGTCAATTTCAATCAATTTTATAAGTAAAATCAATATTTTACATCTCTATTCGCCAAATCATTATCGCTTTTTTACTTTGGTCATCATACCCTTTTGTTATAAAATCATCACTAATATTATATATTTTTTAATTCAATTAGCAATTGCTAAAAAAATTAATACAAATCTGATGCAGCTTTATATATATAAATCATTAACATTTGGTGATTAAAATAGAAAATATAATAATAATAATAATATTAATAATAATAAAGGTGGTAGTAAAGGTGAGTAATAGTTTAGTGGTAAAAGTAGAAAAATGGTGTAGTTTCTAATATAACAATAAATTTCAAGAGCAAAGTACATCAATAGTTAGGGAAATAAAAAATCCGGAATCATTAACCGTAACTTTTTTTTTTTGAAAAGGGATATACTTTGTAATTGAAGAGAAACAATACAAAGTATTTCACATCCAAATGCCTCGTTAAAAAACCTCCCTAAACCTATCTGGAGGAAAAAGAGTGCGCTTTGGAGTGAACAAGCTAGAAGCACGACTCAACAGTAGTAAAATTAATCAAACATACACCAAGGGATACAAGACAAAACATTTGCAAAATACCCATAATAGTTCCAATACCAGCAACCAGGACCCCTCCACGGCCATCTGTAGGACGCAAGTATCCCGCGCGATTATCCGAACAAAAGAAATACCACAGAAACCGGTCCCCAAGCAAGGATAAAACGAAACCATCCGCAGGTAAGCAGCTGAATCACGCCAAACATTAGCCTCGCCTAGCACCTCCAAAAACCCATCGAAACATAACCAGTTCCTGCAATCTCCGAAAAACTACCACTGGTGCATAGTCCACAACATCCACACAGTATAAACTATTCAAAAAACAGCCCACCCCTCATTAACCAACGCAATAACGAACCAAAACCACCAAGGAAACAAGACTGCCAAATCCAGTACACTAATATACATAGTAACATCATGAACTGAATTAACAATTATGATTAATGAGCCTTGTATTTAACGAATCATCTTGAAGAAATTTAAAGTACTGCAGCTCAGCTGACTCCTTGATTATCTTCAATAAATGTGGAAACAAAGCAGCACTAAAACAGGAGTCCTGGAAACGTTTAGTCAGTAAAATCAGAATGAAAAAATGTCTATCCCATAACACCGCCCCAGATTACATCATCGAACACCACGGACAATGGCTTCCGGATTAGAAACAAACTCATTAACCATTGGAATCAGCCTCGGCCATAAGTAATTAACCGTAACTATTAATTAGTAAAATTGTTAGATTTAATATGTTAATTAATTGAATCATTAATACTAAACAGTTTTGATTAACTGAACAATTAAAAATGATAATTAACGGTTAATGTTAATGTTATTATTACGAATTTTGAATAACCAATGTTAAAAATTAATTTTCAACCATTCAAATGCACTTAAATAAAATTTTATCACATCTAGTCAACAAGTTGACATCTAATTCAATAAGTCATCATTTTTAATAAAAAATGATAAATTTATAATATATGAATAATCAAACTATGATTGTATAACTTTTAATAGTCAAAGAACTCAATAAGGCAAAACAATATTCTATAGTGAAGAGATAATTTTATAAGTTTTAATGTAAATTACGCGTTTAATATATAAATTATCAATTTTGATCCATTTACTTAAACTTTTAATTTGTTCAAAATCATATCTAAAGTTTAGTTTTTATTTCATTTTAGTATCTCGTTGTTAAAAATTTTAATTTTTTGTTTCATTTTAATATTCATGTTCAAAATTTAACGTTAAGTTTTGAAAAATTAAAAGTTTAGATACTAAAACGAACCAAAATTGATAGTTTAGATACTAAACGTGTTAAGTTTTTAACAAAAAATACTAAAATAAAATGAAAACTAAACGTTAGATATGATTTTTAAAAAAATTAAAAATTTAGATACTAAAACGAATCTAAACTAATATTTAAATATTAAATATATAATTTACCTTAAATTTTAATAATTAAATGAATCAACAAAAGTAGCACTGCCTTTTTTTTAAGACTTGAATCTCACTAAAAAGGAATCTCACTGAAAACCGGACAACATTTGCCATAGAGAAAAAAGAGGGAGGCTTGTTGTTTATGTTTTTGTTTTCTTTGATTTCGATCAATGTCGGCAAGGGTAATAACGGTGTCCCAAGACGGTAGTAGCGACTACCGGACTGTGCAGGAAGCCATTGACACAGTCCCACTGGGCAACACGTGTCGGACCATCATTCGACTGTCACCCGGCGTTTACAAGCAGCCCGTTTATGTTCCCAAGACCAAGAACCTCATCACCTTGGCTGGTCTCCGTCCCGAACTCACTCTTCTTTCATGGAACAACACCGCTACTAAAATCCAACATCACCAGGTAAAAGATGTTCGTTTCGGTGCTACCTTATTTGGGTTTTCGCCACGTGTAATCTTGGTGGGTTTTTTCCCCTTCTTTTTGAGAAGGGCTCGAGGTTGATTGGGACTGGGACGTTTGGTTGTGGCACTGTGATTGTTGAAGGAGAGGATTTCATTGCTGAAAATGTCACTTTTGAGAACTCTTCTCCCGAGGTAAAAGTTCCAATCTTTCCTCTCTTAATTTTACCTTAATTTATTGCACACTTTTCTGGGTTTCATGAATGATTCAAATTTCACCTTTTGATTCACTGAATGAAATGAATTTTTAGTATTTGGGGGTGTTTTTTGCAGCTTCTCGATGAGGTTCATTTCATTGTCCAAAAGTTGCAAACTTTGCGTTCCAATTAGTCTCATGCCATTGATCTTTACTTTCTTACAGGGTTCAGGGCAAGCTGTTGCAATCAGAGTAACGGCGGATCGATGTGCATTTTATAATTGCAGGTTCCTCGGCTGGCAGGTGCTTGACTCATCTAATTTTAGGTGGCCTTATGTAATATTGTTATTAATGGAGCAGGATACTGTATCATTCTGCATTTTTATGTTATCCCGACTATTCGATTTTCTTGAAGTACTGTGTCTGACGCATGCATATATGCAGAGTATAAGGATATGTTCCTCCAAACACTCAAATCTGAGAAACATAGATGCACTTTGTTTTGGTGACAATTGTAGACCTTTTTTAATTGTAAAATATAACTAAAATTTGCTGGCTCAACTGCCTAATTTTGATATCCTCACTAAAGAAATAGTTGGCAAAACTATATTTTTGTGTCAAACAATGTTTGGTTACATGCCAAGGTCTTTCGAGTATTTCACGACCAATTTAGAGGTTTAATTATGTTCGTAAAGGTGTAGTGTTTGAGAAGTGTTTAGCTCGTTTGGTTTATGCAACCGTCTTTAAGAGGTAACGTTCAACAAGTCTGAGGTTCGGATTTGAGCATCTTGACCCTTTCTCCCATCCATAGACAGGGCCCTACTTTGTACTGGAATCTAAAATCTTACTGCTTTTATAACCATTTGCAGGATACTCTATACTTGCATTATGGAAGACAATACTTGAAAGATTGCTATATTGAAGGAAGTGTTGATTTCATTTTCGGGAACAGCACAGCTCTGTTAGAGCATTGTCATATACACTGCAAGTCGGCTGGATTTATAACTGCACAGAGCAGGAAAACTTCTCAGGAATCGACCGGTTACGTGTTTTTGAGGTTTGTGGTTGACGAATTGTGCCCTTTTCTTTCTACCGTTCGTTTCATTAATATCCAATTAACTTCTTGTATAAATTTCTTGAGTTTTTTTCCTGGAAACTTAGCAAATTTTGGCCTACCTTGATATGTTTGCGACTAAAATTTTGTTTAACTTTCCTATATGGTTTTTATGTTTAAATCGAAATAAAATACTTCACATTTCGATCTTTTGCGCCGCATGCTGTATCTTTTATTTTGTTGCTAGGAAAATGTGGTAATTGCTATAACCATTAATGTTTTATTTGTGTTTGTGATAGTTGTTTAAGGTTAGACGGCTCTCACCCGAACCCGGAATTTTTATTTTGCCTCCAATTGACTACATTTCCTTTTTTTCGTATTATGTCACAAATTTTTGTGACCATTTTTAGCCTATGAACTAAACTTACAAAACTTATAAATGCGGTATAGATACATCATGCGTCCTTGAAATGGTATTTGTTATCAGCTGGGATCCATATGTTTTACCCGGGTTTGGTACCTATTCATCTTTTTACGATATATATTTCCAGTATGTCAGTATCACACGTGAGAACCTGTGAATTACAACATTTGGCTTCAATGCAGATGTGTCATAACCGGCAATGGAGGGTCTTCGTATTCATATCTTGGGCGTCCATGGGGACCCTTTGGAAGGGTAGTCTTTGCCTACACATACATGGATGAATGTATCAAACATGTAGGTTGGAATAACTGGGGAAAAGTCGAAAACGAGAGAAGTGCTTGCTTTTACGAGTACAGGTATTTTCTTTTTTCTCTGTTATATTACTTTTAAATTCAGAAAACGACCTAGTTCATGCCAGGAAAACATTAGGGTCCAGAAGATTCCATTTGGTTTGGTTATTAGGGTTATTTTCCATGAAATAGATAAAATTTATATGATTGTCACTTTTGTCAAAGATGGTACAAGTTGAACTCTTGTTGGCCTTTGTGTCATTCGAATGGATAATGTTTTTGTTCTTCACCTTGACTGAAACGATAGATGTTTTGGCCCGGGCTGCTGTCAAGCGAAACGGGCTTCTTGGGCGCGAGAACTGATGGACGAAGAAGCAGAAGAGTTCCTTATGCACGGATTCATCGACCCAGATCCGAACCGACCTTGGCTTGCTCAAAGAATGGCCCTGAAAATACCATTGTCTGCCTAGAGATCAGTATCAATCATATGCAATGGTGTGTCTTAATGGTTTTCATGCATTGAATAAGGCAACAATCATATTAAAGATTTTAAGAACAATAGTGGGCTTATAATTTTGGGGGAGTTTTAGTTTCGTATGAATGTCGATATTTTACTATTTATATTATTTTAATCTTCTTTTAGTCATAGAGTTCAATTATTAAAGATTCTGATTAAAGATTCAAAATAAAATGAGAGGGAAGTCGTGGTGCTGACATTGAATTTAGAGATGAGAATAATAAAATGGAGATGCGGGGAAAAGAACCCCGTGCCTCTCGTATGCAAAGCGAGCGCTGTACCATTTGAGCTACATCGCCTACTGTTAAATGATATAAATTATTAACTTTCAAAACTACTCGACCTGTTTATGAAATCGTTGATTTTGAAAGAAAGAAAAGGTACAAAGGTATTTTTCTTATTGCCTCCTATTCCGTCATAATATATCGAGGCAATCTTCAAACTTTAGGATGATACATTATATTTTATTATCTTAATTGAAAATTCGAATAATTTATTCAATTTTAATTATCAAATTAGAATTCTATCAACAATACAAATTAAATTCTAAATTAAAGTCCATAAATATAAGACTATATTTGAAAATTCTTCTAAAATAAAATAAGAAAAATATTTTAAATTTTAATTAATTTATTTGAAGCCTTAAACTTATCATTTTGGTATAATTATTTTAATTGTAACATTTTTAATAGATTTTCAAAGAATTTTTTGTGATATGTATATGAAGTTCTTTAATTTTTGTTGAGGGGCCAATTTGCATATTTTTAAAATGTAAATACAAACCTACAATAAAATATGAATACCCCTTTGTGCCCCCAAAACTCTACAAAGTTTATTATTATCATATGTATGGTATACAAAGATATTGGTCGAGATTTTATGTAACAGAGCAAAAGTTACGGCGGGATTACTCGGATCCCTTTGATTGTAAGAACAAGCTGCCCTATTGAATCAAGGAATACAAAATCCGACACATTATTTGACTGGTCGGACCTCCGATTCCAAGTTCGACTACACGAAAAAATATGAAGCTGCCGCAACCATACTATCAAGCTTCACTTTTCCATGGGTTAAATTGTGCAACTGTGAACATGTATGAATGTGATTTTACACCAAACTGTCATTTTGTTTCATCGAATGAGCATCGCCCCATCTGTCGAAGGAACTCCAGTTGTCTTTTGGTGTTTTGCTCGTACTTGCACCAGTTCTTGTTCCGAGAACACTTCGGATTACAAAAATGGGGCAATGTTCTTCACATGCAACCATGTCAATTGCCAAAAGCTCTCTCCGCCGAGATCATCACTCTGCATAAGCACACCTATAGTCTTCATTACCAGCAATGTGTTCTTGAGAAGCTCGGGGACTAATTCATGCATTTTTTTGCTATGTTTTCCTCGGAACTTAACAGTCATGCATCTCTCTATACGATCCAGAAACCTGAGCCATAATTTGCAGAAGGATGGTTGCTGTAAATAATCCTGCAGCGACTGTAAGAAGGATTTCGATAGTAATTTTGTGGCTAAAACAAGTGTACCCTCCATTTTCGAGTTTTTTTTTAGGAGCTCATTTCTAGTAAATCATCCATTAATGTAAAATCACATTATCAAAACACTGGATCCACAAAGCGGTCAGAACCTGAATTCCGTCTGCCGCTCCTAAATAACTCTGTAATATTAAAATAGCATGGTTCCTCACCTCTTCCCTCTGGTCCAAACATACTGCCCTCAGTCCACTCACCAACCTCAGCCACACCTCACCAATATCCTGCCTTACTTTCTTAGCAGCCTCCCCCTCTGCAGCATTCTGGGTCTCATAAGACCATCTTACTTGACGAAAGACTGAACCCGACATCATGTCTAGGGAAGAAATGGACCTCTTGGCCTCTCCGACCCGAGACTCAGCAAACTCCCTTGCCGCATCCACACAAAGAACATAATTACATGGCAAAAGATGTGCTCCTTCAGACATGATGTTTTGTATATAGAGGTGATATATAGCAAGGAGATGATCGTGCTCCAACCCAAATGAGATCTGATGCGAGTTGCATTTGCTTTCACTAGATGCATGACTTCTTGCGTGATAGGTTCACAATATGCATCAGCGACCCGAGCATCGAGTTTAAATATTAGTTGCATGGACTTTAGAAGCTCATCAGTAATATTTTCCTTGTAAGGAAGCAAGCGCTGGCATACCTTAAGGAGTCCAAACACCGCTTTTTCAACTAGAGTGCATGGTACTGCCTTCTGCTGGACAATATCCGATATGTGCTTGTAAGCCTTTTGCCAGATTATCAAAATTCTATCCCGGTTATATAGTGTGATAGTGATCAACAAATCCAGGCAGAACACTGGAGTGTCTTCATCTTCCATGACCCAAGTTCCCTTGCTGAATCGACCTGCAGCCAAGATGATGGCATCGACAAGTTGCAATAAAGACTCGGCTTGGAGAAACTTACTCTCCAAGAATATATTACCGATGTGGCATTCCTGTACTATCTCACGAAGACGCTGTTGAGCAGCGAGCTCTTCCTCAGTTGGATACAACCTTGGCTCTTCCATATCAAAGGATAGGAATTGACTGAACCGTCCAATCAGACTATAAGATTTTTGGGGAATGGTCGCAGGTGTTGTCTGCAATTTTTGTAAAGAACTTGCAGCAGGCTTACCCCGCTCTTGGTCAGACAAGGACTCGCTTTCATCAGCTGCATCACTAACTAGATTGGCAGGCAGAAGGTCAAGCTTCTGCAAGCTTAAGACACAATCCAATATGTTTTCCAGCCACTGTTGATACAATCACCATAGTTATTTGCTATAGTGAAAACTGTTGTTACTATTCTCGCTCTGGCATCATCTCCGAAAGAAACAATGGCTTCTTCAATGGACAATGGAGTTGAGATGTTCATAAATTTACAAAGAGAGAACCATATCATCCAATACATCACCAAAGTGATAGTGCAATGAAACTTTGGCAACAACCAAGAATCCCTCAAAGCACGTTTGTAAGACATCTTCATGTTCCACTTGATTGAAAACCACAGATATAGCCGCAATTGTGGAACCAGACAAGATACAAAAGATATTGTGGTCAAGGAGCGCTCTAGAATCACATGCAATGAAAGGGGTGCTTTCTTGGATTTATAAACCACATTAATCCAACGTCTTGACGTCATTACCAAGAAACCAACACTTTGATAAGGGGTCATCTAAATTTCGCTCTCACAGATAGAGTGGTAAAGCTCAGACAAGTACTCTCGAGGAAGATATTTTCCACCATTGATGAGTTGATTGTTGCGGATAAAATCTTCTTCGGTCATCTTTTTCTTTTTTTTGATAAGAATTTCAGACCTTGTTAAAAACCCCTTCTTGATTAATGGAGCTTGTAGGGAAGCTCTTTAATCAGCGGAAGGAGGAAAAGAGTGCCTTAGGATTTTATTAAACATAAGAAATTACATAAGATACAACCTGAAAAACAACCTTAACAGAAACAGATAAACATAAATCAACCGTAAACCACCCATAAACATCAACACTAGTTCAACCAATTCCTTCTTTAGCTAAGGCATCAGTCTCTAAATTGATTGTCCTATTTGCCCATATAATAACACCCTCTAATGCATTAAGCCTATGAACAATATCTTTAATCATTAAAGCGTAAACATCAGGATATAATTCAACCTCCTTGACCCAATCCACTGCCACCTTGCTGTCACTTTCAATAATCAAACGGTCCTTGATCCTCTCTCGAAAAGAAGCATAAAATAACAACCCCTTTTGAATAGCTTTTAATTCCATAAAGGTCGGAGGCCCCGGACCAGCAGATTCCTTGAAGCAGCCTAAGGTCAATCCCGAGGAATCCTTTAAAACTCCTCCTAATCCGCTCTTCTTCCAATCCTTTGTAGTAGTAGCATCTACATTTAGTTTTACAAAACCCTTAGGAGGAGGAGACCAAGGAAATATATATACAATCTGATTAGAATGGAGAGAACAAGAGTCCCCTAAAGAAGGATCTAAAATAAGAGAATCATTTAGAATAGAAACCCCTTTATGCTTTGCTAGGAACCAAGAAGCAAGCCTAAACCTTGCTAAGAAGAAAAATTCTGTCATATATAGCTTCCCCCCTTCAAACACAATAAAATTTCTAATTTTCCAAGTGGTCCAAAGAACGACCCCGGGAATGAAAGACCAAATTGGAGAGTTAATCTTCAAAGCATCCCAAGCAAGAAGAAAGCTTTTAGCATTAGCATGAAAAACAGACTTAATCTTCCAGAAGTTCATAAATTTGTTCTAAATAGACCACACCACCGAACAAGAGAAAAACAAATGTGAGGGAGACTATTCCTCCATCTTGCAAAGAGGGCATAACACATCTTCAATTCCTTGAATTCCTTTTGTAACAAGTTATGTCTTAACAACCAGCTTCCCTAGAACAACCTGCCACATAAAAGACTCCACTCTTGGCGGAAGCTGACCCCCCAAATAATCTTCTTCCAAAAATAGACCTCCTCTGATCCCAAAGAATCGGTTACAGTGTACACCCCATCCCCAGAACCTTTCAAAATCATCCCATCAGAAATTTCCATAGATAGAGAAAAAGTCGAGATAACAGACATCAAATTAGACCACTGCTCTAATTCCCAGTCATTTAAATTCCTTTGAAACTGCACATCCCAAATTCAGCCCGAAGAGCTATAATCCCCAAATTCAAATAATTTATCTAATTTATTTGTGGAAATAGAAAACAATCTAGGGAAAATGAGCAAAAGAGGATAATCCAAAGCCCAAATGTCCTGCCATAACCGAATAAATTTGCCATCTCCAATTAGAAAAGAACACATACTTCTAAACTTGGAGCCAATAGGGTCATCTTTAAAGTGGTTATTTACCACAGATCTCCAAATCCAAGAAACTTTTTGTGGGATCTTACTGTCAAACATTAACAAAGATGGATCCAGATTATATTTAGAACAAATAAATTCCCTCCAAACAGACCCCCTTTCATTGGCATACCTCCAAGACCATTTTTCTAAAAGTGCTCTATTCATCAAGTTAAGATTCAGAACACCTAAACCCCCTCCATCTTTGATTTGCACACATTAGGCCCAGTGAATCTTATTTTTACCATTTCCCCCTCCCCATAAGAAATTGAACATAATTGAGTTGAGGATTTTAAGAACCGAAGTTGGTATCTTAAATAATGATAAATAATAAGTTGGGAGCGAACATAGAACCGACTTAATCTATACCAATCTTCCTGCTAATGAAAGGGAGGAAGCCTTCCACCCAACTAATTTTTTTGGTAAAATTATTGACCACTGGATTCCAAAGAGTTGCAAAATTCCTAGTAGCACCCAAAGGAATCCCTAGATAGTCAGAAGGAAAGCTACCAACTGAACATTCGATAGTGTTCGCCCACTCCTGAACTTCCTCTTCATTCATATTAACACCAAACAATTTGTTTTTCTTCATGTTGAGCTGTAAACCAGAAATCAGTTGAAACACTCGAAGCACCCTCTTAACGTTTAGAATCTGCATTTTCGAAGCACCGCAAAAAAATAATGAGATCATCCGCAAACTGTAAATGAGATAAGTTAAAAGACCCCTCATCCCTTCCAATAACTTGTCCATAAAACAATCCTTGTGCAACAACCTTTCAGTAAATTGAGAAGTTCACCAATAATATTAAACAACAAAGGGGATAAAGAACATCCCTGTCTAAGTCTCTTTGCCATTGGGAATTCCTCAAAAAGAACTCTGTTAACTAAAACCGAAACTGAGACTATGGTTACACATTTTCTTATCCAACCTCTCCACGTGGAACCAAATCCTATTTTCTCCATTACTAGAAACAAAATATTCCAATCAACCGAATCATATGTCTTCTTGAAATCAGCCTTGAAAACACAACCCTTATTCCATTTTTCCATTCCATTTTTCCTCCAAAAATTGACTCTTTTATTAGCAATTAGAGAACAATCCAATATTTGTCGACCTGGGGTAAAAGCAAATTATGTAGGACTAATTAAGTCTAAAATACAACTCCTCAACCTCCTCGAAAGACACTTAGAGAGGATCTTATATAATCCACCCACTAAGCTAATAGGTCTAAAGTCATCAAGGTCACCAGTGTTAGATGCCTTAGGAATGAGACTAATAAAGGTATGATTAATGTCATATTCTCAATCTTTCCCCAAGTAGAAGTTGTGGAAGAACTTCATAATCTCTCATTTAAGCACATGCCAAATTTTTTTGAAAAAGCCCAAATTTAAACCATCTGGCCCTGGAGCTTTGTTACCATTACAAGACTTTAAAGTATCCTATATTTCCTCCTCTACGAATTCTTTCTCCAAACATAGACTCTGCTCCAGTGAAACACTGGAAAAATCCAACCCAATACCTTCCACTTTTAAAGTAGATTGATCATTAAAAGCCTTTAAAAAGTGATCTCTGACTGTTGTCTTGATAACATTTGGGTCTTGAATAACATTACCCTTGATATGTAGAGCATTCAAGTCATTTCTCTTCCTCCTAGCTGAAGCACAAGTATGAAAGTATCTTGTATTTCTGTCACCATCTTCAACCCACTTCGATCTTGATTTCTGGAACCAAATATGATCCTCTATCTTATACAGCCTCCACAATTATGTTTAACTTCTTCAACTCATCTGTTTTCTCACCAGTGAAACCATCTTGCAACTGTTGAACATCCACTTCTAGCTTTTGAATATTCAATTCTAATTCTGAAATCAAAGCTCCTGGAAATTTATCTCTTCTCCCTGCCCAATTTTTTATGGTTGTTTTGGTTTTTTTCAGAATATTAAATATTCTAGCATTCCTCTGATATTTCTTACATTCTTGAATTGAAGAGCTGGCTAAATACTTGAATCCAACTTCATGTATCATATAATTAAACAGTTTAAAAAGGTTTTTCCCCCAATTAACACCTCTATTTTCAATTATTACTGCATTATGGTCAGACACATACCTTGGCAGTAATGATTGAACTAAATCTGGAAAAGCAACCATGAATTGGCTATCAACCAAAAATCTGTCCAGTCTAACATAGGTCGGGGAATCTTGGTTGTTACACCAAGTAAACCTACCTCCACTCAAGGGCAAATCAATTAAACATGTGCTTAGAAGAAATTGGTTGAAAGTCCCTATTGAATTCATGTTCTGAGCTCAACCAATCTTTTCGTCTTCATGTAGATAAACATTAAGGTCCCCTCTAACACAAATAGGTTCACTGTGACCTCCTATGAACATGCTTAACTCTTCAAAAAAACTACATTTCTCCTCCTCAACAGAATGACCATACACATTAATGAATCTGCATCTGAAATTATTGGCACGAAAACTCCCTGTTATAGCAATAAATCTTCTGGTTATGAACTGATTTTCCAACTCAAAAATATTGTCATCCCATCAACTTAATAATCTCCCTGATGAACCAACCGATGGGGACTCAATAAACCCCTGCAAATTATTTAATCCTTTCCTTCTAAGAAAAGATTTCTGAATTTTCTCCAATTTTGTTTCATGTAGCCACATAAAATGAGGATAGTATTTAGCCACTAACCTCTGAACAACCCTTTGCTTCTCTTTTCTATCCAAGCCTCTAACATTCCATGTTACAATGGTTATCTTTAACTTCATCATTAAGAAATCATCTATCTAAACCCCCATCAAGATCCCCGACATATCAACCTTCTATTACTACCTCCGAACCATTCTCAAGACATACAATTTTTTCAATAAATGCCTTCTTCCCATCCTTCAAAGAAATGCCTAACATCTGGCATACTTCCCATATGGCCATCGCTTCCTCCAACAACTTCGAAAAATGAGGTGAAGAGGCAGTATAAATATTAACCAACTCCAAAGCTTTACTGATTAAATATCTCATGTTCTTTCTGCGATCTTTTCTTGTCCCTGAAGCAATATAATAAGCTGTTGCCACACTCTCCGAAAAAATTTCGCAAATTAAAGGGACCATAGATGTACATTGTGTTGATCTGTGTTAAGCAGTATAAGTGAATACGACAACAAGAGGGTAGCATCTTTATTACAAAATATATGTGGTGATTGCTAGTAATATCTTTCAGCAAATGCCTCGAGCACTCTCTTTATCTTTTGTGATTCTCCAGGCAATCTGAAAGTTCCCAAGAAAACACGTAATGCTGAATCTAGATTCATGTCACTAAAATCAAAGGTCTAAACAAATTCATGAAGCACCTGAACAGAGAATTCATCATGATTTCCTAGAAAATCTCCGATAAGATTCTTAGCTAACCCAGTTGTATACCTAAAGAACGATTATACACTTCCAGTCTCAAGCTTATCAGCTAAAAGATGGATTCCTTGGAGAGATTCCAGACCTTTCTTGGTATCTCAATTAAAATGGTCAGCTCCGATTGCCAACTTTCTCTTGATTTGCTTCATCTTACGGACAAAAGGAAGCCAAGAATTAGGATCAATGTAGTTCTGACATTTCAATGTCCAGAAAGCTTCATATCCCTCGCAATCTGTCAGTGCGTCATTTGATATAGGCAATTCATTGCCAGTTCTCTCAGCCATACCCTTTTCCATAGATGCCAAACCATCCAGAGCAAGGATATGCATTGTAGACAAAGGTCCATTCACAGGAAATGCATTCTTTGACAACAGGTTGGCAATGTTTTCAAAAACGTTACTGCATGTTATGTCACAATCATAATTAGCATACATTTTAGCCACAAATGTCTGCTGCCTGCAAAGATCAACCAAAGCTTCCAAAGCAACCTCCTGCTGTTGGTAAGAAGACCCGTGCTTGCTTTGTGCAAGCTTCAAAAGCACATATGAAAAGAAAGCTTCAAGCTGCACTTTTAGTTCCGAGCGCAAATGATAATATAGATTGAGAACCATGCTACATACAGTAGAAAGAATAAGTGGGCTCATGGATAAGCCAAATTGCATCAGATTACGACACAAATCATCCTGAATTATAGCCAATAACTTGGGATGCTTGCTGAATGATAGCCCACCCAATTCTATTGTCAAATTAATTAAACCCAGGGCGAAGAGTGGAACATCTTCTTCATATGCTACAGAATTCGATTTAAGGCCAATACCTACATTTTCAGTGACATTTAACAGAGAACTCAAAAATTGAAATATCCCCACCATGCATGTGATCCCGAAAGGAGAAGACATCAATCTTTCATCATGTTGGGTTTCCTTCTTCCCTTCCTTTTCGCCAGACTTGATTGTGTCAACTTCAAAACTGGACTTCAACATTGGAGGACTAGAAGTATCAGCGGTATGAGAGGGTGGACCATCACAAACAGCGGCGACATTTCCATTTTCTACCTGTGTACTTTGAAGCACAAGATTCCCGTTTTGCATACCCACCTGCGATATAAAAATTAATTTCATAAATTTGAAGGTAACAAATGAGTTAATATGTTACACTGAGAACCTGGAGCATGACTTATAAATTACCACTCCTGAAGTAGATAACAAACTTCCATTAGCCATCTCATGTTTGGTGCTCCTGATTTCAGGAAGATGTGAGAAAATACACCTGATTAGTTCATGCATTGTATGTCAACCTATCCGTTGTAACAGTTCACCTTTGGAGCTTGCTTGATGAACAATACAAAAGCATGTATTTGCTATCATGCATACATGCTTATTACTAAACCTAGTTGCTACCTTACTTTTCATGCAAGCTAAAAGAACTTGAAGTATCTTCATTAGTACCACTACTTCAGAAGCTGGATTAGTTACCTCAAACCAGCAACTTGTCACAGCATCAACGATCAGATGCATAGCTTCTTCCATGTTTACAGTATTCAAATCAAGTACATCAAGGGTCAAGATTTTATAAATGGAAGACAAGGCAACACCAGTTATTGGTGCACCAGTCTCATCAGATTTAATTACATCCAAAAAAGGCTGAAGGTACACAACTGGGTCAACATTTTGCCACAAATGACCCCATGAGAAATTTTTTCCCGCAATTCTTTCAAGGAATGGATGAGAGAGTGCTCGAGCTGATCATCATCTGCAGCATAGACTCCCCAACGGACATTTCTCCTCATGACAGCCAGAACAGCCCCGATTTCAGAATTAATCATACATGTGAAAGCACCTTTAGAGAGCTTGACAAGTTCTCAATTAAATCCATTGTCTTGAGACCACGTAATCAGATCCCCCATATTCAACCAAGACTCTTAATAAAAATGAAAATTATTTCTCAACCGAGAAGCCGAAAACTACTCAAACACGACACTAAACTCAGACAAAATCATGGTGTCCGCTGCAATCAACAAAAGGATGTCAAAAGAAAAGAATTCAATATAAAATAGAAATAAATCTTCCCAGAGGCTTTCTTAAAGGTGAAGAATGATGATAATAGTTAAGCCCTTTAGTAATCATCAATTACCAGTAGTGTATTAGTAGGAACTTCACTTGGATTACAATTTACAACAATTGTAGTGAGTTCTAAAGAACAGTACAAATAATTAAATTGCGCAGAAATAAATTGAGCAATTAACTGCACCCCTCCTATATTATCCTTTGGGATTAAGGAGCAAAGGGGGGAAAATTTGAACCGAAGTAGCTACGAAACTAAAGATTAAAAAGAACTACACAGAGATTTTAAAAGATATCAACGTGTAGACCTAAAATATAATAAAAATATATATCAAAAAAGGAAAGAAAACCCAAATTCAAATCCCAGACACCAGATCTCTCCCAATTCATCAAAACGAAAACAGAATCATACTAACACTTGAGAACAAAAGTATGATTCATGATCAGCATTTTAAAGGATAAATCATGAGCCATCAGATCTGGGTCGATTTAGATGGTAAAATAATCATTCCATCAGATCTGGGTCGATTTAGATGGTAAAATAATCATTCTTTACGCCAAAAAATATATAGAAAAGCTGGATCGAGTGAGGAAATATGGTACCTTTTGGAGGATTCAAATGGTGAGAATTGGGGAATAACGAAACCAGGAGTGAACTCTGAAGAAATTTTGGAGCGTTTTGCGTTACATGGGAGAATGTACTGAGCTATAAATTGGGAAATGATTTTTTTTTTGTTGAATGACAAATGGATCTTGGTTTTAGAAAAAAATTATAAAATTTCTGATTAGGGTTCTGCTAATAGAAGACAATCTAATTATATTTTAACTACCATTTCCCTCAAATTCATACGTTAAACTTTAGGTCAAACCCTTTTATCTGAATGTTTTAAATGTAGTCATTGTATGCTAACTTCATTATTATTAAGAGTAAATTACACTAGGACTCCGTTTGGTTCACGTCATATTTCATTCCTTGAAGGAATGTTTTTTTCCGGGTAAATATACCTATGTTTGGATGGTCTACATTCCCAAGTGCAGGGAATGAATGAATACCAATAGTGGTATTTTTTTCATGCTTTCCCGGGAATGTCATACCCCCATCTCTCTTAAGTATTTGTTTATTCCCGATCCCGTTGTCTAAAGTACCCTTCTCCCCGTTTGGTTATGGCTGATAGAAAATTGTGATGAAGAGAATGTCGATGCAGTTGTTTCAAGCAGATGGAAGCTTAAGTCAGAAATATATGTTCATTCGGAACTAATGGATTTGTTGCATAAAGACATGGGTGGAGATGAAAGAATTGCTGCACAGCTTCCAGTATTCATTGGAAAGAAATGGCGATGAACTAAGAAGGTATATAGCTTATTTGAGTACTTCGTGTTGTGCGGTCTCGGCCCTGAGATGCGAACATCGGATGGGATCAAAGGGTACCAGGGAACCGAGTACATGTTTTTGCCTTATATCCTGGACCAATATCCGCCTCTCAATCATATCATCTATCCGCCTCCTCCTCAGCTCTCAATCGTAAGTCCCCCTGATTTCCATAATCATTTTCCAATTATGAATCAATTTTCTCAATTCTTTGTCTCTGTGTTTGCTTCGTCTCCAAGTGCAAGCCAAGGTTTGTGTTGTTGCGCCCCACTTTTACCTTTTCATCTCATTCTGCAAGTCTAAACTAGGTCTTCTTTTTCACTCTCTCTTTGTAAGGAGTTCATTTTTGGATTTCTTTTCTGGGTTTTAGGGCATAATCAAATTGAGTTATAACATAGATTTCTTTTCTGGGTTTTGGTTGTTCCGTTTCAATCTTAAGCAAATCCTTAGCTTTGCTCATGGTTTAACCTTGATATTAGTTATTGAATTGTTTGTGAAGTAAAACCGTGTAGAATCATGAAGGATTTTTGATACACAGTGCAAATCAAAACACTAACCAAACAATTAGTTTAAAAAGTTTAAAAAAATGTTCATAAAGTGATGTCCTTTTACATTTTGATAGCAAAAACATTTTCCTATGTTTCCTTTGTTGACCAGTTTTATGTTTTAAGTTCGCTTTTATGTTAGGTTTTGAGATTTTTGACACAATTTTCTAAATTTTGAATCAGGGAATTTGGTTTGGACAGTCGAGGACTGCAATTGAGCTGTTGTGTTTAATAATCTTATAGAGGCTAGTATATCAAAGCTGTCTTTGGAAAGAAGATTCTTTCAGCTCTTTTAACTTCTGTTGGGATCAATCTTGGTCTTTGCTTCTTCTTTTTCACTCTAAATTCGATATTGAGGAACTAGCCGGGTAATATCACAATATATTCACTCTAAACTCTAAACCGTAAGTCCCCCAGATTTCCATAATCATTTTCGAATTATGAATTAATTTTCCCAATTCTTTGGCTCTGCGTTTGCTTCGTCTCCAAGTGCAAACCACTTCTATAATGTGATTCATGTGTTTGCCTATTGAATACGATTCATGTGTTTACCTATTGAATAAATTCTCTAAACTCTAAACCGTAACTCCAGCTTATATTGCACCCAAAGTTCTTTCTCGGAGAGAATATGATGGCAAGGTACTTTAGTCTTTATCTACTTTTGTTCAAATATTGTTGATAGTGGCTTGTTTACGAGGCTAGGGTTTTTCAGTTATGATTGTATTATTATGCTAAATAGTTTTATGATGGAGTAGTTGATGCCTTAACTTAGTGTTCTAAAGAATAAAGATAGGCAGATGTTACTTGATAATTTTTTAAGAATTATTGAGGGTGAGTATAAGCTTGGTTAAAGATCAATTGCTCATAATATTTATCAATTGATTGGATATCTACTAGTAGTGCACTTTATCATGAAGGTTTTCATTTTAACGATCATGAAAGCAATAGCTCTTAAGATATTTGGCAAAGAGAAACTGAGGTCTGGATTTCTTTTAAGTCTTTCCAAAGCATAGATATAAAGTCTTCTCATTTTCTGTTTCTGATTAATTTTAGGATTGTATTCCTTTTTCATATGGCAGATGTATGGTCATGTGGAGTGACTCTTTATGTTATGTTGGTTGGTGTTTACCCGTTTGAGGACCAGGAGGATCCAAAGAATTTTAGGAAAACTATTAGTGTGAGCTACAGACTTCTGAACATCCATTTTTTTTTAACTATCCTCGATCATCTAATTTCTTTATGATTTCTAATGTTCTTTATTTTATTTGCAGAGAATAATGTCAGTTCAATACCCTAGCTTTGTGAATTGCAACTATAGTGATTGTAAGCCCTTATACATTGAATAGATATGTGGATTCCATTGTCGATGAGTTGTTGAGGGAAGATGAATCTATGTCCCTGTTTTGTCACTCTGCTTTTGGACAAAAGTCGATTCCTCCGACTGGAAATGCAACTTTGATCAAACAGGTAATTAACTAAGAATGATTTTGAAGGATTAGTAGTTGATATAGTTAAGCTGACTTTTATCTTTACTGATGTTTTTCAAATTTTGGATTTGATAGATTGTTAATGAATGCAAAGTACTTTCATTGGCACTTGAAGTGATTGGAGCTTCCTTGCAAGACCAACCAGAAATGTACTGGATAAATGCAAGGAAAAGGTTATCACGAGGAGAACCAATCTACGAGTCTCATGAAAGCAAATTGCTCGATCGAATGGCAATCGGTTTCGAGTGCAGTAACAAAAATGACTTCCGTCGAAATAAAATCCTAATTAACACAGTCTAAGATGAACGTTGCCAATCACTATTTGTATTAAACTTGGGAGTTTGTACAAAAGTGGAACGGATACAATTTTATTTTTCACAGGAAAGTGTTTGTAAAACAAGTTCTTGTAATGGAATTTGTAAGAAATACAATATATATTTTCTATCATATCTTAAGAATGTGAGCGTTTTGTCGTAGATTTTAACTGAAACGTGAACGTTTTCAGGCAAATGGACCAACTAGCATCATATCCATAAAAAAAAGAACATATCCATAACTATGTAATATTAAGATTACAGAGTGGAAAACGCGTAAACAAGACAAGCTGCAACAGTTAACCACTAAAAATTAATCACTAACATTTAATTCTAGAAAAACCTTGTTTACATTGCATCCCTGGAAATGACATGGTTACCAAGTAAGCTCTAATCTCGTGTTTTTTCCATGTTTTCTTTTTCCAATTAAAGGTTGTATCAACACTGTCAAAACAGTTATCAATCGGTTAACATCTCCATGCACATGAAGCGACAATAGCTCGATTCATCCAGCCGAGATAAAGAACATCATCTCTTTCTTCAAGTGTATACTTGTCACAATAGCTTTGCAGCAAAGTTTTGATGGTATTGTTGACAAATGAGCTTAATGGAGAGGGTGTAAAGTCCGGCATAATAAATCTTGATCTCCATTTGCCTAGAAGTTCATGGCGTTCCACTCTTTCAAGCCTTTCGCATGCTGTAATGTTGACAATCTCCCGGGCTAGATAATGATGTTTAGTTTTGATCCGCTCCTTGTGTTAATATAAAATTTTAATATATTTTTATATAAATTATGTAAAATTTAATATTAATTAAAATTAAAATAACAAATGATATATTTAAATGCTCAAGTAATATATTATCGATGAATTTTTATATAAATAATTTTTATTTAAATATTTAGAATTTCACTTGTTAAAAAATATAGAACAAGGACAATTTGGTAAAATATACATTCTAGTAATATTTTATTCCTTCAACCAAACACTGTAATCTTACGTTCTTACCAAACCAACCAAACAAAGTAATGTAATATTCCCAGTAATCCTATTATCTGATAATCTTTTATTCCCACCGATTACATTCCGTGAACCAAATACACCCTAAATATTATATCATTTATATCATTAAACTTTTACCCTTCCTTTAATTAAAAAAATCCTTAAACTGAAGAGGGCATCACTGTTATTCTATAGAATCCAAAGGGCGAGAAAAGAGGGAAAAATGTCGGATTTTTAGCCAATAAGAAAGAAAGAAGCTCGCTAGCTCTTCTCCAATTGGATTCTCCATCAAAGCAAAAAACCAAGAGGAGGCAGTTCCGGTTCGAATCAGGTAACATTACACTTAATTTTCGAGATTCTCCAGCAGCTTTGATTTGAATTAACCTTTTTAAATATAGATTTGTGTTTTTTTTTCAAGGAAAAAAATGGATGGATCAGGTGGAGGAGGAGGAAGTGGAGCCGATAAATTATCGAATTACAAGATTGGAAAAACGCTTGGAATTGGCTCCTTTGGAAAGGTTAAAATTGCTGAACATTGTTCCACTGGTTATAAGGTTGCTATGAAGATTCTTAATCGTAGAAAGATCAAGAATATGGAGATGGAGGAAAGAGGTAAATTCTTTTTTAGAGATCGGATTTTAGGTTTAGTTTAGTTTTTGAAGTAAGAAACAAGCTTGAGAATTAAGAATATAGTAATTCGTTAGATTAACAAAAAAAAATGCGACATTAATATGCTTTTTCTGGTAGAAAAATTGGAGGGGAGAAAATTGAAAGAAGATATATATATATATATATAAAAAATATGAAAGAACAAATAATTTTATTCCAAACATAGATTGGTAGGGTAGAAATTTTTAAAAAAATAAAGCTAAACATTTTGAAAATACATAATATTGTAGAATGTAAATTGTACACTTAACTTTCACATTTCTCTGATGTTTCCGATATGTAATATCATTTTAAATGCATTAAGATGGAAAATGTCAATGTTTTCTTCTTTTTTCCCTCTCATTTCTCCTTCCTACCAATCACACTAAAAAATTTATTCTCTTTTCACTTCCCGCTTTTTTGCTCGATCTAGTACACCTTAAGTCTACTACTGATTATAAGCTACAGTTCTAATCATTTTTTTGAATGATTATTTTAAAAGTTTGTTACTTTGAAGGATTGCATTTCTTAGGTTGAGTTTGATTGTTACTTTTTCTGCATGCTATCTTGCTTTCAGAACTAAAATTTATAGTTATTAATTCAAACCTTATAAACTGTCTTGATTCTTTATGGTTGTTAAA
Source organism: Hibiscus syriacus (assembly GCF_006381635.1). Taxonomy (NCBI): domain Eukaryota; kingdom Viridiplantae; phylum Streptophyta; class Magnoliopsida; order Malvales; family Malvaceae; genus Hibiscus; species Hibiscus syriacus. Next base: position 1,006,393 of record NW_024061782.1, read on the forward strand.
ATGGAAACAATTCATTGAGTAAAACAAAAAGAGGGCCTTTATTCGATTTCTCATATCACGACCCATGTTTTGCGTGCATGAGTCACGGTTGCATGGATTCTTGCATGTGGTTGTCAAATTATATAGAATTATTGACTGAGGAAGGCTTAATCTTTGGTGCAGTTGGAAGGGAGATTAAAATTTTGAGATTGTTTATGCATCCTCACATCATTCGGCTCTATGATGTCATAGAGACAACAACAGATATCTTTCTTGTTATGGAATATGTGAAGTCCGGAGAACTCTTTGATTATATCGTGGAGAAAGGAAGATTGCAGGAAGATGAGGCTCGCAACTTTTTTCAGCAGGTCTGCTTGGAAATTCTTTTTTATTACTATTAGTTACTGAAATTCTTTTTCTTAGAAATTATGTATGAAATCTTTAAGCAGATAATTTCTGGGGTGGAGTACTGCCATAGAAATATGGTGGTTCATCGAGACCTGAAGCCTGAAAATTTGCTTCTGGATTCTAAATGCAATGTGAAGATTGCTGATTTTGGCTTGAGCAACATAATGAGAGATGGTCATTTTCTGAAGACAAGTTGTGGTAGCCCAAAATATGTTGCACCGGAGGTAGGAGTCTGAATTTGAAAATAATGGTGGATTTCTTACATGTATTGTCATATTGTTCTGGTTTTCTTTTATTTAATTGAAATTTGTATCATGTCATGATGGCGTTCCTTAATGTATATGGGTCTCCAACTCTCCATTGTTATAGGTTATTTGTGGGAAACTGTATGCTGGACCTGAAGTGGATGTATGGAGCTGTGGTGTTATATTATATGCCCTTCTTTGTGGCACCCTTCCTTTTGACGATGAAAACGTTCCCAACCTCTTTAAGAAAATAAAAGTGAGTGGCATCATATTTTTTGTCCAAGATTTCTCGTAGGTCTCTAAAAAATAAGTATTAGTTAATTATATGCTTATGCGCATTTTATTTTCACTTTGTTCTTTTTCTATCCTGTTAATAATTTCTGAATCAGATTTTCGTTTTTAATCATGTTTATTACCTACTCAAATCCTTAAAGAGCTAATACCTTGTAATTGGCTTTATTTTTTTTTTGTCAGGGAGGCATATACACTCTTTCAAGCCATTTATCTCCCGGTGCTAGAGATTTGATTCCACGGATGCTTGTAGTAGATCCAATGGAAAGAATGACCATTCCTGAGATCCGCCAGCATCCATGGTTTCAAGCACATCTTCCAAGATATTTAGCTGTCCCCCCACCAGATACAATGCAACAAGCTAGAAAGGTGTTGATTTTGTTTTCTCCTGAGTTCAACTGTTCAGCTTCAATTGTAAATATGCTTATATAATGCTATATTAAACACTGAAAGGCATTGACTTGATATGATAACTTAAAAGTAACCATAAGGCTCAAAAAAGTATACCTAGAGTGTACTTTCTTGTGAAATTCTGAACTCTTGTCGGCTTCTGGATGTAGCTTTGGTACATTGAATACTGAATACCATAGATTTTTTGCTACAGGGAGAACCTTTAAAACACCTGCTTTTGATTTTGAAGTAAGATACTTCGTAATTATTGAGTTTTCTTGCTTGTTATTGGACTCCTGGTAATATATTTACTCCAATAAGTCATTTCCTTGCACAAGCCTTGCTTAAATGCTTTCTGGATCATATAATGAGATTTAGCCTGCGACTTGGTAGTGCCTGAGAAGTTCTGAATTCGGATGTATTAAATATTTTAATTTCAATTCTTGATATTATGCGATGACTAGTTTTAGTTCCTCATCGAAACATAACTACAGATTGATGAGGAGATCCTTCAGGAAGTGATCAGAATGGGATTTGAAAGGAACCATTTGGTCGAATCTCTTTGCAATAGAATTCAGAAAGAGGTTTCAATTTCTCCAACTCATTGTCTTGATGAAACTGTTTCCTACTGTTGAGTATCTTCCAGGGAACTGTAGCCTATTGCTTATTTCATTATCTTCCAGGGAACTGTTTCTTACTACTTACTATTGGACAATCGCTTCCGAGTCTCAAGCGGCTAATTTGGAACGGAGTTTCAAGAAACTATGGTGTGTTTTATTTGTAATTTTTCTACTTATTACTGACATTGCTTAACTAAAGCTGTCTTATGGTTATAAAATCCACCATTTAATTGACATCATCTTTCTTCTTCCTTCACTCTCTTATCGAGTTTGAACTATGATCCCTTTTAATCTGTATTTTAGGAATCTGGCTTCCACCGCTTACATCCTAGTGAACCTACTTCTCCAGGTGTCGGACACCGCCTTCCAGGATATGCTGATTATCAAGCAATGGGTTTAAGAGGCCTCGAGAGGAAATGGGCTCTTGGACTTCAGGTTGAGTTTCTGAGTCTCAAGCAGTTTTCATTAACTGGTGACTTCGTATGATATTCATTGTAGGCATACGGGTGACTGGGCTTCGATCTTAGGCATTTTAATGTCTGTTTTTTTTCTGATGGTAACTTACTATGGTGAAAAATGAACCATAAGAAGCAGGATAAGTATGGTTGATACTTATTAAGAAGTTCAGACAATTAAGAGTAGATTTGGTATGCAACACGCGGAGGACCAGTAGTGGGACTTAACTCCTTTTATGTCCCTGAGTTTGACTTCTGTTTTTGTATTTACAGTCTGGGGCCCATCCTCGTGAAATCATGACAGAAGTTCTCAAAGCTTTGCAAGCACTCAATGTCTGTTGGAAGGAGATGGGGCATTACAACATGACGTGCAAGTGGCTTCCTAGCATTCCTGATCTTAATGAAGGAATGCTTAGCAGTCCCGTGCACAACAATCACTATTTTGGCGACGAATCACCTATTATAGAAAATGATGGTGTTACCAAGTTATCGAATGTTGTCAAATTCGAAGTGCAGGTAATGTCTTAACTGTTTATCGTGAGAGAACACGGGAGTTTTACTGTGCTGTGTAGTTGTAGAATATTGGTGGGTATAGTAAACAAATAGTTTCTCGATTTTAGGCCTGGTTTATGTTGAGTTCTCCGACTGTTAAATGTTACAAAATAGTTCTCTAATTAGAGGGTGTTGCTTTGTTGAGTCACTCAACTATTAAAAGTTACAATATAATCATCTAACTATTCATTGTTCTAAACTCATCATTTTTTGTTAAAAATTGATGATCGTCTGAGCTGAATGTTAACCTGTTGATTGAGATATGATAAAATCATATTTTAATGATATTAATAGGTACCATTATTGCTTTCAAGCATTGACTTATCAACATAATTTAAATAGAGACTCAATCTACATAATACAACTCAAACAATTTTGAGATTAGATTTTATCATATTTTAGTGAGCAAGTTAACGTCCGGATAGTTGTCAATTTTTTAACGGAAAAGAACGGGTTTGAAATACATGAATAGTTGAGGGATTATATTGCCACTTTTAATAGTCAATGAATCAACAAAACAACACCTTATAGTTAAGGGATCATTTTATAACTTTCAATTATTAGGAAATTCAACAAAGCAATTGTCCTATAATCAGTGAACATTTGTGTATTTTTAATCGATATTGAATGTCGTCAATAAAAAAGCTAACACTTTTTTTTCTGCAATGGATATCAACAGCTTTATAAAACTCGGGAGGAGTACCTGCTGGATCTTCAAAGGGTTCAGGGACCACAGTTCCTCTTCTTGGATCTTTGTGCCGCATTCCTCTCAAAGCTGCAGGTCCTATAAAACTAGTATGCTTTATTTTCAAGGATCCTTCTCCATGAATCTCCTATGATGCATGTGAATAACAACATTCTATGCATGTAACATTTCTTTTGGGGGTTTTATGACCCTCTATTTTAGATGGGTAACTGTGGAGCCGGTCCTCAAACACTAGGGTTGGCCAAGGCAATATTACTTAGTCCAGGAACCTAAGGGGGATTTTTATTACTTAGTCCAGGAACCTAAGGGGGATTTTTATGCATTATCATGATAGGATTTACCTTGGTCTTCTGGATTGTTTTTATTGTGGGTAAACTACGTGTTTAGTAGTTAATGTTACTTTTATTTTATTTTGGTACCCAAATTTTATTTTATTTTTTAAAATCATGCCTAATGTTTAGTTTAAGTTTCATTTTTGCATCTCAAAGTTAAAAATTTAACGGTGATGTTGATGTGTCATCATAAAATAATGTCACATCATCATTGAAAAAATAAAGAAAATATCACATCAACACTTCTGTTAATTTTTTAACAGAAGGGTATCTAATTGAAACTTAAATTTAACGTTATATATGATTTTAAAAAATATAAAATTTGGGTACCAAAATAAAAAAAATAATAGTTTAGATAATAGATGTGTAATTTACTCTTCCATTTTTTATGATCCTTTTTTTTTGGTTCCCTCCCACTCCCACTCCGCTGCTAATGCAAGTTGTATCACTGTATGTACTTGGGGCTGTTGTTTCTTGGCTTAGGTTCTTTTGACTGAATGGATATGAAGAATTTAGCTGTGAAGTTACGAGGCTTTAGTTTATGCATCATATAAATGATGGCTTCGCCTATTGCGTATGGTTTGATTTTTTACCAATTGGGATTCAGATAATGTTTTGTTTTTTGGAGATTAGGTTTACTCTCTGCAAGACTTTGGAATTCTGCCATCTGAATCAGTTCCAATGGTGTCAGATATTTGAATCTGTTATTGGAACCTCTTTATTTTATAACAAAATAACCCAAATTGGGGGTTTTTAATTCGAAATTTGGATATATAATCGGGGTTGTGACCTACTCCACTGTTATATTTTTAGTCGTACGACGAGCATTACATACTGATATATTTCGAAATAAAATAAAATAAAAAATAAAAATTATAAATTATTATTTAATTTTAAAAAGTTATAAAATAATTACTAAATTTTAAATTTTGTTAAAAATATAAGCATTGATCTTTAATTATTGTTAAGAGATGATGTGATATCCTAAATTAATAAAAAAGTATCGTATTTGATCCTTTAATTATGATTAAATTTTATTTTAATATTTTTAAATAATAATTTAAAAAATTATAAAAATCAATTTTAAAAAATTATAAAACTCAATTTTAAAAAATTATAAAAGTAAACAAGTTGAGTTGGTGGTTAGGCATTATGTTTACTTTCATTTAGAACTTGGGATCTAATCCCACAGCAGTCACCCTTTGGTTTATTCTCTGTTTCTCTCTTTTAAACTGATTAGATAATGTCAAATTTAAAAATAATTTTTTATTAATATGACATCACAGATAGACATATCATATCAATATTTTAAGGGTTAGTCTAAATATACCAATTTTTTTACTAAACCTACCAAAAGATTGGTGTAATGATTATGTTTTTTCATTTTTTATTAAAACACCAAAAGATTAATGTAATGATTATGTTTTTTCTTTATATGTATTAAATTTTTTATCATTATGTAATAATGATGTATTTTTATATTTTATTAAAATTTTATCTTTTTCATTATTAAAGTTTTTAATTAAAGTATTTTTCATTTATTTCTTTAATATGGTAATAATTATTTATTTTTTAAATTTTTGTTATCTTTTATATTTATTTAATTATACATACATGTATAAAAAATAAATATTAAAATATTCATTGATAAATAAACTAGAATTACAATAAATTGAACGTTACATAATTACTTCGATAGGTCAAAAGTTTCAGGAATACGAAAATAATATTCACGAAACTCTTCCTGACGACTAACATATGGGTCTTCTCATGCAGATGCAATGTCACTTTTATATGTCATCCAAAGTGGATGAGTCATCGGCAAAGGACAACCTTCGCGTAATGTCGTTTTAATATAATGGTTATCATTCACCTGTGCAATGACGATTGTCCCATGTGGCTCTGATTGTGGTGGACTTGACCAAAGCGGGAAAATCGTAGTACAACCTCCGACGTTTCCTCCATTAGCTAGACTTATAACAACTCTATTGTATGCAGAAGCAATAATCAATCCCGTGTTTGGCATTTCCATCCATTTTCCAGCTAATTGTACGGTTTTATAGATTTTTTTATAATCTGTCGTTCCAAATATATACTTGTACTTTTGCTGGTTAACATCTAACTCCCGCACCAAGTCTGATCGAATTCGAGGCCATTGATCCTCAGATAGACCAAGAGCGACAGCGACCGATCGAAATCCGCAATTTCCGTCACCTATTACATCTTGTAAACCTGTAACATAATGACGGAAAATTTGTGGAAGTTGTTTCAAAAATCTTTCCGAACCAGGTCTGGTAAACGACTGGCTTACATATGAACTGTGTCTCGCGGGTTCTTCGTTTAAATTCGGGAACAAGTCGTGTGCGCTTGTTACATATGAACTGTGTCTCGCCGTTTCAATATTTGTCGGTTCCAAATTCAAATATATATCAAAAAATCTGGTGGAATAACTACTTTTACCAGGATCTTGATTTTTCGGATCAACGCACTTCTTCTTTTTTTGTTTCTTCAAGCTTGGCCGCCCGCGAGTATTTTTTTTAACTGCGGGTTCTTTAATAAGATTTGTGCTTGGATTGAATATATCAGCTAGCTTTCTTAAGAAACTCTTCTTTCCAGCGTTGGACTGCTTTTTGAATTTTTCTTTGAAAATATGCAGTTCATCGTCACATTGAATATCTTCATTTTCCAAGGGTGTTGACCATGAAACATCTAGTGTCCTCCAAAAAATATCAATTGAATCCAAAGGGATATCCTCACCTGAAAAAACAAGTTTTAGTTTCTAAAAAACCAATACCTCCAAATAATCAAATGATTTTAGTTAAATAAACTGACCCGAATTTAAGTACGCTGAAAGTACGCAAGCACAAGGTAGCCCACAACTCTTACGAAGTTGACAACCACATGTTGAGTAGTTAAACTCAAGATCACTCAATCGATGTAGTTCTCCTAAAATCATATCAAGAGCCTCATTTGAAACAAAACCCCGTAATAAGTTGAAACATGGTTGGTTATGTTGATGATAACGATAAATTCTACTTCTTTCAAAGCTTTCATTTATTGATGTAACCTGGGACTGCACGATTTGATTGATATAGCCCACAAATTGATCTAATGAATATTTTTTGGATTCCAAGTACTTTTTTAACTTGGCGTGTTGGCTTTCAACTCTGTTGGTTGTGCGATTGCCAAAGTTGAGAGACTGGTCACTCTATGCAGATACAAACCTTTCTTTATAATTATTCAGCCATTGTTCATCCAAATAACTTAAAACACCTGAAAAGTTAAATAAAATTAAAATATAATTATTTGATATGAAATATTAAAAAATATATTAAAAAAAATTTCAAATATAAAAAATTACGTGGATATTTCCTCAATACTAATTGAAGTTGCTTGTAGTTTTCCATGTACGATATCCACGTCGAAGAATCTTCTAGTAACTTCCACGCCGAAAGAAAAGAGTCCCAATCACGTTGCGTCTTGATTGTTGGCCTGCAATTCTTCAAAATATTTTGGCTAATGTGCCATCTACAAAGTAATCAAGTAGCATTCGAAAAAACCTTTTCGCATGCTTTCATGAGAGCCAACTCTCTGTCGGTAATTATAACATGTGGTAGCATGCACTCATCTAGTGTCAACTTTAAACACTCTAACACCCACTTATAGTTGTCCATCTTTTCTTCACTTATAAAGGCAAAAGCTATGCAAAATGTTTTTCTTGTAGAAGTTACGCCAACAATCTCAACAAAAGGCATATTATACTTGTTCGTCTTGTACGTAGCATCTATCATCAACACATGTGGGAATGCACGCCATATCTTAAAAGATGTCGGATGAACAAAAAATAAAGCTTCCAGCTTGTTCGTAACATCATTTGTAGAAAAGTCGTGAACATAACCATTGGAGTGTAAAAGAGACATAAGAACCTGCATTCAAATTTTCATAATTAAATTACACTTTGATTATTTGAAAATAAAAAAGTCAAAATATAAAGGAAACAGAAAAAGATGTGTAATGTTTTACATTACACTTTGATTATTTGAAAATAAAAAAGTCAAAATATAAAGGAAACAGAAAAAGATGTGTAATGTTTTACCTGCATCGTACTTTTCCCAACTTGTAAGGACTTGCGAATTTTATATTGTGCATTATATATGTCTTTAAGTGTTGACACGTTATTTCCATTTTGCGACTTTAATATCGATACAATGTCACGTGGCGGCACATTCTTCTTTGTCATATCTTTAACCAATCGATATTCATCTTTAGACAATCGTCTCGCATATGGATGCCCCTCCATATGTTGTGCAGGAAGATGATTATGTTCATCACATATTACACTTATCAACCAACCATTATATATACTTGAATACTTTCCTATCAATTGGAATGGACAATTAATTTTTCGGGTAGCAGAATTTTTACTTGTTTCCTTCGGTTTATATTCACCACCAAGATCACACATAAGCGTGACTTCATACAAAAAACCAGTTGTATCCGTGTATGATCTTTGAGTTACTATAACGTAACCAAGAGAGCACCCCTTGCTTTGCGCCCAATTTTTTAAATCTTCATGAGAGCGAAACACCTAAAATTCAATTTATTTTCATTTATGACGATATTCTCTTGCAAAATACATATAGTAGTAAATAAAATAAAAAAATTATAATATGTGATTGTTTTACCTGATTAGAGAAAAAAGCGAGGTCGATGTAGAAAATTCAGCACCATTTGAGTTGTTTTCAGAAAAAATGACATTTTTATGTGTCAAATGAGAACAAGATTCCTGCAACAAAATAAAAAAATAGAATAAAATACATTTATATAAAATAAAATAAAAGTATATAAAATAAAATAAAAAATCAGACCCTAGTACCTACAATAAAATAAAATAAAATTATATAAAAAAATAAAAAAAATTAGCCCTGCAATAAAATGAGTTAGACAGCTCTTTAGAGCTTTTCCATGCCGACAACCAGATGGGGTACATGTTCGTTCCCTCCGGCAAGATCGAGGCTCGTCGAACACAGTACATGGCTGTCGCTTTTTGTGTCAAGCCTTTTCCGGTATCGTCTGTTATTAACCTACCGCCGGAGGGGATGAATGGATTACGGGTTGGATCTAGTTTGGAGATCGAAACGAGAATGGAGATGGCGGGTCGGGTCAGGATTATGCACTGTTGAGAAGAAAGTGAAATGTACTTAAAAATCAAAATTACCTTATAGTGTTGAGAAGAAAGTAAAGTATGCTTAAAAATCTAAACTAGATCATTTATATATACGATTATATTTGGTTTTGTAATTAAATGTATTTAGTTAAATTTTGTAATTTAAAAAAAAAAGCTTCACGGCTTTGGATGCTCACAAAATTCCAGCTTTTGGTCCCATTTTCCACCTCAGAGATTGATTTGCCTTGTCTGGAACCCTACAACTTATTTAATTTTCAATCCATTTTCCAAAGATGAGAGAGAAACCCATATGTGCAGACGACGGTGGTTAAGTCAACCATTTCAACTACTGGTCTCCCCTCCTCGATAGTTAGACTAAACTGCACGTATACTTAAAAAAAATCTTATTTAACCATTTAACAATTTTCAACATCTTGACAGTAAAAATTCTGACAGCAAAAAAATGTTATTTCCAACATGTTTGACTAATTGTTATTTCCAACATGATTAATTTTTTATTATTTTCAATATATTAAATGGTGAGTTAAATGCTGTGCAGGTGAGTTTACTTGGTACATTTAGTAGTGCTCATATTTTAATCTATGTGGACCTACTTAATCATTATGAAACATCGATTATTGGTCAGTTAACATTTCCATACAATGGCTTTCCACCCAAAATGAAACGCAATTGATCAAAGTGTTACGTAGGGATGCGTATTTGATTTAGTGAGTAAAGTTAAAAAAACAATTGAGTTGACGAGTCATAATTTACAACTTAAACTTAAATTTAACTTGAATTTTTTTTGAGTTAAGCTTAGTTTAAGAAATTTGAGTCAAGTTATTTGAGTTTCTATACTAATTTTATTATAATTATTTTAGTACTATGTCAAGAATTGATTCCAATTTTTTGATTGTCTCTAACAATATATATATATATATATATATATATATATATATATATCCTTTTCAAAATATAATGTTATTTAATATATCAAATAAAATCTAAAATAATAAATATATTCATAATATTATATTTTAAAGAAAGTATTATAAGCGTAAAATATTAATGATAGTATAAAGGAGTCAAAAAATTTATACGAAGAAAGAATGTGCAAACAATTGCAATCAAAATATCAAATTGAACAAAAATGCAAAGTTAAGGGGCTAAATAAAAAGAGAGAGTACATTTTAGTAAAAAAATAAGAATTGAAGTTACGTAGTATATTGACATATGAACATGTGATTCAAATTTGGTAAAAAAAGGCTTAAAATAAATGATGAATTGAAGAAATAAGGAAATTATGAAAAATTGAGGGATTAAATTGAAATTTTAAAAAATTGTTATAAAAAAGAAGAATTTAAAGCACATATGTATTCTACAATGATTTAAGAGCATGTGGTTCAAATTTAATAAAAAAAATAGACTTAAATGAGGAGGAATTGAAGGAATAATGAAATCATTAACTAATTCGAGTTGACTCAAATTTTCAAATTTTAACTTGACTCGAACTCAAAAACCGAATCAATAATTCGAGTTGACTCAAATAACTCGAACTTAAAAAATCAATTTTTTTAGTAGAGTTGAGTTTTGGTCACCTGAGTAATTTTATTATCATGTCAAAAATTAAAAGAAAAAAGAAAATCGAGTAAACGAGCTTGTTCGCGAATATCAACAAAGCATACGTTAGTGTTTGTTGATTTATAAAATAAACATAAAAACCATATTTATTTAACATATAAACAAATATCATATAAGGAGTTGACAAGTAATCAGTGAAAAACTTTGTTCACGGAAGCAGAAGGAATACAAAGTAAAAATGATTAGGAAGGAGGAGGCGAAATCAACGAAATAATGCAGTCGAAGTTTTTATTTCACGAGATAATGCAGTGTTCAGATTAATTGCTCGAATGGGGTAAATTCTACAGTGAAGGCCGTAGGTCGCCATGCACTCCGGGCGACCTACGACGTGGCAGCATCCAGACAACCAGCATAGGTCGCCATGCACGCCCGACGTCCTTATAGGTCGCCATGCACGCCCGGCGTCCAACGTTCTTTTCCCGCTGATGCCCGCTGATGCTCTGCTTTGGTGCTAGGCTTTGGTGTTATGCATGGGTCATGCACGGGGCATGGGATAGGTCGCCAAGAGCTTTGTCTGCTTTGGTGCTTTGTATGGGCCATGCACGGGGCATGTGATAGGTCGCCAAGAGCTTTGTTCACGTGGTCTGATCTCGGCAAACCTCTGCTCGCATGCAGCGTGAATTCAGCTGCATTATTGCAGCACTTTTTGCTGCATTAGTGCTGCATTATTGCAGTCCTTCAACTCACGTGAATGGCCCATGCAAAGGTGAATAATTGAAGCAAACAGGGTGGTTGTATTATATATTGGATGGGGGTTAATGAGTGAAACATAAAAGAAAGAAAGGGAGAAGAGAGCAAGGGAAAAGAGGAAGAAGAAGAAAGGGAGAGCACAAAATCGAGGTAAGCTTTTTAATTATTTAAATTAGTTTTTTATTTTAAATTATTAGATTGTTAGTTTATGGTTTAAGGGTTTACAACATTTTAGTTAATTAGTTAGTTAGTTTAAGGTAAAACAAAATTGTAATTAATTAGTTTGCTTGATGGTTATATTTTGGTTGTTGAATTTATATTATATAAAAAAATTAGTTAATTAGTTTAAGTTATAAAAAAGAATAATTATTTAAATTAGTTTATTGTTATAAATTATTAGTTAATTAGTTTATTATTATAAATTAGGGTAAAACAAAAATTTAGTTAATTAGTTTGGTAGTTTAAGTTATATTATTGTTAGTTTAAGTTATATCATATAGAAATAAAAAATTATTTAATTAGTATGTTTGATAGTTACATATTAATAAAAATAATCAGTTAGTTTGTTAGTCGTTAGTTATATATAAAAAATATGTAATTAGTTTGTGTTAGTTAAATAGTTAAGTTATATTTATTTGTTGAATTTATATTATATAAAAAATTAGTTAATTAGTTTTTTAGTAATAAATTATAATTAAAAATCATTTATTAGTTTAAGTTATATTAAAAAATAGTTTATTAGTTAACGTTATATTAAAGAATAGTTAAAGTTATATTAAAAAATAGTTTATTAGTTGTTTAAGGGAAAATTTACGTTTAACTTATATTTTAAAAAGTTTAGTTTGTTAGTTTATTAGTTTAATATATTATAAGTTATTATATTAATTTTTTTTGTGTTGTGAAATAGTTAGTTAGTTAGATTATATTAGTTATATTAAATGAATTTTTAAATACTGTTGTTTACTTTTTTTTACAGATTCATTCCAATAGCTGACCAAATTCCACTGCTGAGACTTGACAATGAACATATTTCAAGTCATATGGGAATAATGGTGAATAAAATATTTGTTTAATGAATTATAATTAATAAATATTTGAATATTATTTTATGATGATTGTGATAATTTTTTTGTATTATTTAATTGTAGGAGGACGAGCAGCGAGTCCTTCGTCTTCGGCTACATAAAGTGCCCAAGCCACACAGATTGATAGAAGAAAACTTGCAGGAGGCTGGATTTTGGTATGTAACATTTGTGCGAGATTACAAGTTGGTCCCAGGTTTGATCAGTGCCTTGATTGAGCGTTGGAGACCAGAAACGCACACGTTTCATTTGCCGTGTGGCGAATGTACGATAACTCTGGAGGATGTGGCATTGCAACTCGGGGTCCAAACAAATGGGATGCCAGTGGTAATGTCACATGAGTTTAATAATGTGGCACAACTTTGTAGCTTGTTTCTTGGGAAAACGCCCGTACCACCAGAGTGTAAAGGGTGGCGTGTGAGGTTGTCATGGTTGAAGAATGAATTTCAGCTTCAACCAAATAGTACGGAGCACGAAATTATATATGCAACATGAGCATATATATTACAATTGATTGGGGGTATTTTAATGCCGGATAAATCCGGTAGTTATGTTCACACTCAGTATCTTCTTTTTTTTAAGAAATTTTGAGAATAGTAGGCAATATAGCTGGGGATCGGCGATATTGGCGTTCTTGTATCGTGAGATGTGCAAGGTGTCATTAGTCGTGAATGATAATAATACCGCAGAAATCGGTGGATGTCTGTTGCTGCTACAGTCATGGGCTTGGCATAGACTTCCATTTCTAACACCGATTAGTCTGACTGCGGTTGACTTTCCTCTTGCCGGAAGGTAATATGAATTTTCTATTTAATATAAAATATTAATTATAAAATAAAAATGACCATATTTTTGTTTTGATTGATATATAGATGGAGGCATAAAATTGAAGGCACGGGGTTGGTGCACAACAACATTAAAGAGTTCAGGCTGAAGATCGACATTAAGGTAAAAAAAGAGGTATGTATAATCTGTTATTTTTAATTATTATTTAAATTAACTATATTATTTGATTTAAATAAATTTTATTATTTTTGTAATTTTACAGTTTAATTGGAGACAATACATGAATGAAGAAATACTTGCGTTGATACCGCAAGATATTTTAGATGGGTTTCAATATTGGTGTGCTGTTACACCATTGATCAATTTTGCTTTTGTTGAGATCCAATTTGGGGATAGAGTGTTGAGGCAATTTCACTTCCACCAACCTATTCCGCGGAGTCCATGGGATCATGACCTCCTCCAAATCTTAAATGGCCGTCGTCAGGTGAATTGGGTTGAGACGCATGACCAGCTGCACAGATTTGATGGTCGTCGTAAAGAAAATGTTAATTGGGTTGAGAAGCATGCAACCTACATTAATGCTTGGAACAATAGGGCTTCATTCATGCCAACTCTTGACGACATTCAAGACGACGACTTTAATTTTGAGACTTCGACTTACCTTGCTTATTTTTTGGATAATGGAAAGCTATTCTTGACAACAATTGTAGAGAGACGATAATTTTTTAGGTTTAAGAAAAGATTTGGTAAAGCTGAATACTCTCTACCAAGTGGGAGTGAGAGTTCATCTCAACAACCTGAAGCGGAATGACCGATGTGGATAATAGCGCACCACAACCGTTCGGCGATGCATACATACCAGAGTTTGTGCAGCCTGATGCATCCATCTACTCTCCCATGTTTTCGTCGACTTATGACTTTGAACACATGTCAGTTCAAATGCCCCCAATGAATGAGGAGGATGGGTACCATACTCCTGAATAACCGCAACGACCACAACGCATCAGACGTCCGCCCCAACATTATCATTCAACAACACCCCGACATCGACAACAATTGTAAACTAGTTTGTTATTTGTTACAAATTTAATATTGAAATTAGACTAGTTTTTTCAAACCTTAACAAATCATTACTAAATCATTAAATATTAATAATAATTTCATTATTACTAATCATTACTAAATCATTAATATCAAATCATTAAATATTAATAATAATTTCATTATTACTAATCATTACTAAATCATTATTATAATTTCATTACTAGTTATGTAACGAAAATATGGTGAATTGAACCAAACATTGTTCATTATTCAAGTCGTAAATCATTACTATTAAATCATTAAATATTAATAATAAATTATTATTACTAATCATTACTATGAAATCATTAAATATTAATAATAATTTCATTATTACTAATCATTACTAAATCATTAATATCAAATCATTAAATATTAATAATAATTTCATTATTACTAATCATTACTAAATCATTATTATCAAATCATTAAATATTAATAATAAATTATTATTACTAATCATTACTATCAAATCATTAAATATTAATAATAAATTATTATTACTAATCATTACTATCAAATCATTACAAATTAATAATAATTTCATTATTACTAATCATTACTAAATCATTAATATCAAATCATTAAATACTAATAATAATTTCATTATTACTAATCATTACTATCAAATCATTACAAATTAATAATAATTTCATTATTACTAATCATTACTAAATCATTAATATTAAATCATTAAATACTAATAATAATTTCATTATTACTAATCATTACTAAATCATTACTATCAAATCATTATTATAATAATTTTTATAATGATTTTTATTAAATCATTATTATAATGATTATTATTAAATCATTACTAAATCATCAAATCATTAAATATTTAAATCATTATTATAATGATTATTATTAAATCATTATTATAATGATTATTATCAAATTATTATTATAATGATTATTATCATATCATTACTAAATCATCAAATCATTAAATATTAAATTCATTATTAAATCATTATAATTCAAATCTATTCAAGTCCTCGAATTATAAATGTCATATTAATTAGGTCCATCGATTTAAAAACTCCGGTCGAATATTTTATCGACAAAAATTACATAATTTCAACTTAAATGTGAAGATATAATAATTTATCACCCTATTAGTAAATCATTATTATTATAATTTCATTATTATTAATAATTACTAATCATTACTATCAAATAATTAAATATTAATAATAATTTCATTATTATTAATCATTACTATCAAATCATTAAATATTAATAATAGATGGGTGCCTCAGACTGCACAAACTATGGTATGTATCCCGGGACAATATTAGTTATGTAACGAAAATGACGTTAATTGAACCACACATAATCTGGATAAATACATAGAAATACATATATGATTATTAATGATAAGGCCTATATCTTGGTAAATTAGGACAATTGTTTTTTGAATGGCCTTCACCCCTACATAATCCGCATCTCTTTGCTTGACCTCTCTCTCTAGCATAGAAATCCATACTGGTATGAATTCGAGTGGACTCAGGTCGACCCTTCAGACTTCTGCGAAGCATTGGATTTGGTAGCCATTCATCATGATCTTTTTTGGGCTAATATGATTCATTCGGGATCTGTCTGAACGCATAGCTGTAGACATTTAATATCCTACGTAGGTGGAAGCATTCACCAACATAAGTGTATGCGCTTATACCAGCATACATACATGCAGCGACTGTATGAGTACATGGATATTTCCATGCCTGAAAACGACCACAATCACACCATTTGTGTCGTAAATCAACTCTAAATGTTTGGTCTTCTCCTCCGACGTTACGGCGTATGCACGACACGACAAAAGTATGACCAACTCGGTCAAAATTATGAACAACCATTGATGTTGCCAATCTCTCATTTGCTTCCATTGATTCCACCACTGTAGGAGCCCAAGTTTGACCTCTATTTATGAGACTCTCAATTTCCTTACCTTTGTCCGACCAAACTTTAGCCAATCTAAAGTACGTCTCTTTCACCACACTCGCTATTGGGAGACGGCGTGTACCTTTTAATACCGAATTAATGGCCTCAGCAAGGTTTGTGATCATATGTCCATATCTCCGACCTTCATCGTATGCTTGCGACCATTTTTCCCGCGGTATTTTTGAAGCCCACTTCCAAACACGCTGATCATCGTAAAATACCTTCAAATTCTCCAATCTCTTTTCAAAATTTGGTCGACGTAGTTCGTATCCTGTTCCATAATATATTTTGTTAAACCGCAATTAAAAAAACCACGTAAAAAATGCACAAATATTGTAAATAAAACTTACCCATGCTGACTATCTCGCTACGAATATGTGCGTTATGAAACTGGTCGATACTATTCTTGCCAATATGACGGATACAAAATGTCGGATATGCATACGAAGGTATCCAACGACTTCCTGGTCGTTCAATTGCCGCCAAAATACCCGTTCCTCTATCGGATATCAAACAAACTCCATCTTCACGAACGACATATTGACGTAGATTGGTCAGAAAGAAATCCCAAGCCTCTGTTGTCTCTCCCTCAACAATGGCGAATGCAATTGGGAAGATATTTCGCTCACCATCTTGAGCAACTGCCATCAAAAGTACATGCCTATATTGACCATACAGCCACGTACCATCTACTTGGATCATACGTTTGCAAAATGAAAATCCTTCAATACATGCCTTAAATGCCCAAAATAGTCTATGAAATATTTTCTTCCCTCGCAGAAGTTGACCTTCTTCGTCATATGCGAGCATGATTTGAGACTTCACTATGGTTCCTAGGATAAATCGCTTCATTGCTTGTAGCAAATGTGGTAGCTCATTGTACGATGTATCCCAATCTCCATACGTCAGCTTCATTGCCTTCATCTTCGCATCCACACCTTGCCATATTTTACTTGATATCCAAATTGGCTTCGAATAGATGCAGCTAACACTGAACAAGATATCCTTGGATCCTTTTCAACCATCGCCTTCTCGTATTCACATATTACATCTGAGTCCAATAGTCGGTGGTCTTGTTCGATGGAGTTTCGCAAACATGTGTGCGGACCATTGTACCTCGTGATGACCCAAACATCGTGCCTTTGATTTTTCAACACTCTGATATTCCACTTGCACTCTGGGCCATATTTTACACACTTCGCGTATAGGGTTTTCTGGTTGGACTCTGCAACATGGACATCAACATGGCATTTGATGCAGTACTCTTTAATCGCCAGCGTAGCTTCATTTTTTCCTCTGAATTGCACCCCAACTGAAAATTCACCAGAATTATCGAATGATTCAGTCATTTGGTACGGAGGTAAATGTGACATGTCTGGGAATTCAGGTAACCTCATCGCATCATAGTCTATCTCGTACATGTGAGGAGTAGCTTCATACGGTGACGGAACTTCATCAATTGCACCTCCACCAAAAATATTTTCGTCGTCGCCCAAAACGGGTTCTTCGGTTTCTTCATCTTCACTTGAATCATCGTGAATTTCTCCCCATCGATTTTCAACGTCAATATCAACAACCAATTCCGGTATGTTTCTCGTCTCATACTCTGCTGTTGCAGATGCCCCCCGACTTCATTTACACTTTCCAATAGTGCCATAAAACTGTTCGGGAACCTATATGTCGGCTCCTCAAACTGACTATATAAAGCCATTTCAGATGGATTTTGAGCCACACCTCTTGATGACCCAGGAACATCACATATGTTACGCACATCAACAAATAACTCAATAACTGCTATATTGGTTGCCTCATGTAATCCAACCATGGTTCCAATATCATCATCTTCTTCAAGTGGAACTGCAGCATAACTGACTGGGTTGGGGCATATCATAAACCTATACCTCAAACCATCAACTGCAGCTCGAATTTTTCTTTCTATCTTATGCTTCATTTCTATAAATGTGATGTCTTTTTTGAACATCATATTTATTGGTTTTTCAGACTGAAAAACTACTCCGACCTCATTTTCCATAATCTGTCCATTATAATGGACAATTGTGAAAAAGTTGTTGCTCATTTTCTCTACAAATAAAAAAATAAATTAATTTAGATTAAAATATTAGATAAGATAATTTCATAAAACATTAAATCATTAAATATAATATAATATACTATTATATTAATAATCAAATAAAATTTGTTATTTAACTTGATTAATTGATTGATTACTAATATTATTAATAATGATTTAATAATTATTATTAATCTAATGATTTGATATTTAATGATTTAATAATAATATGATTTAGTCATGATTACTAATAATTATTTATTATAAATATTTAATGATTTAGATTTAATACTAATCATTTAGTAATTATTACTAATAATCATGATTAGTTTGATAATATTTTTTATTTTTTAAAAATATCAAACAAATTTGTTAGGCAAAATATCGTGATAATGCGTTGGCCGGATTATTTCATTCAATTAATTTTTACTCCTTACTAATTTACACATACAATATAAATAAAACAAAATATTTTTTTAAAACAACACTAAATATTTTTAAACACAATATTTTTTTAAACAAAAATTATCTCGCACAAATTAGTTTATATAATCTAATATAAACTTACTAAATAACTAATTTACACATACACAACAACAAAAAATGGACAACAAAAAATAATAAATTACTCACGTATTTATGCCTTCCTCCTTTCCTTTCTTTTCCTTCTTTGTTTCTTTCTTCGAATCAATTTGAACATGGGCAAATGTTGTGGAATAATGCCCTGTATGTGTAAACCGTTTAATTTATTTAAACATCAATAGCTCCCACAAATTAATTTTATATAATCTAATATATTATAATATAACTTAAACTAATAAACTATTTCTTTATTATAATATAACTTAGTTAAAATAACACACTAATTAAGCACTAATTAATTTTTTTTATAATATAACTTCAACTTCAATGAACAACCTAATATACGTTTAAAGACACTAACAAATTAATTAATATTTTTTTTATATTTAATAACTTAAACTAATAAACTAATAAACTAATTTTTATATAATATAATATATAACTTAAACTAACAAACTAATAATTTATACTAACAAACTAATTAACTAGATTTTAGTTTTACCCTAAACCCTAAACTAACAAACTAATAATTTCATATAATAAACTAAATTAAACAATAAAAAATTACCTCACGAACTATGTTTGATCCTTTATCTTATTTTCTTCTTCTTCCTTTTCTTTCTCTCGGCAAAGTTTATATGTGCTTATGCTTATGCTCCTGGTTCTGCTTCTGCTTCTGCTTCTACCCTAAACCCCATATCATTTATATAAAGTAAAAAATCGTTGTACAGAGTCATTAAAATTTGACTATTAAAGAAAATAATATTAGGATTGAATCGTATAACTATTGAGCATTGAAAGTCTTCAATTGAACATCAATATTTGCTGCATTTAACAGCTAAATTAACGCTGTAATCATGCAGTTATGGATGCAACGCATGCAGCTACGGATGCAGGAATCTCCCAGCTATGGATGCAACGCATGCATGAGTGATAGGGTTAAAGCTTGGTCGCGATGAAGGAATCTCCCAGCGATGGATGCATGATGAGGGATAGGGTTAAAGTTTGGGCGTGAAGGACCCACAGCTTGGTCGCCGGGACTCCATGGCGACCTACCATGTCGCCTGGACTCTATAGCGACCTACAAACGATCTCCCCAATCTCCCCATGCATGAACCGATCCTTGGTCGCCCCGAGTGCCCCATGCATGAACCGATCCTTGGTCGTGCACGATCTCCCCAATCTCCCCATGCATGAACCGATCCTTGGTCACCCCGAGTGCCCCATGCATGAACCGATCCTTGGTCGCCCCGAGTGCATGGCACGATCTCCCCAATCTCCCCATACATGAACCGATCCTTGGTCGCCCCGAGTGCATGGCGACCTCCTTGGTCGTTGGGCGTGTATGGCGACCTCTTTGGTCGTTGGGTGTGCATGGCGACCTCTTTGGTCACTGTACAATTAACCCTATCTCAGCAAATAATATGTCCAAAGCATTATCTCGTGAAAAAAAAAATTCGAGAACATTATCTCGTGGAATCAGTCGGAAGGAGGATAATAGTGTATTTTTATATAATTTGAGGGAAGACAAGAGTATATTAGTTGGTTAACAAAGCAACAATGGGTGGAAGATCAAGTGAGCTCCAAAGAGATTCGGCATCGAATGAACTTTGCTTGCTTTGCTCTTGTTTTCCCCTATCCGTTTCAGAATGATCTTCTTTCATCTTCTTCTCTTTGCATGCATTCGAAAGCTTTGTTAATTGCTCTGATCTTCGTTCCGCCGTTCCACCTTCTGATCCCACCTTTCTTTTCAACAGCTCCAGAATCCCATTAAACGCGTAAAGTGAAGCCGAGAATTTCCTCTCGTACCATATCATCGACTCTTCGTCGCCCATTGTTGCTACTTGAAGCTCTTCAGCAAGCTGGAAAGGAGAAAAGTAGCAAGACGACTCCAATCCAATCTCATTCAAGAACCGGAAATCCAATGCTTCCGATTCTCTCATGGAACACGATTCGACAACACTCGTAGCACTGAGATTAACGTCATTCCAAGTCGAGAAATCCTCGAGAAGATCGTCGAGGAAATCATGAGTTTCCTCGACTTGCTGCAACAACAATGGATGCTGCTGCTGTTGCTGGCTGATTGTAACGGGCGCTGGAAGTGGCAATGGAAAACACGAATTATTGTTCGCTTTGATCCTTTGAAGAAGACGGTTACTGATCTTGGAAGAAAGCGCCGGCGTCGATTTCATTGACGTCGAAGAACAAGGCCAAAAATTCGTCCTTGTATTCGCGCCGCGAAGCAGGCAAGCGGCTTCATCGTAGGCCCTCGCCGCTTCCTCCGCCGTGTCGAAAGTGCCTAGCCAAACCCTTATCTTCTGAATGGTGTCTTTGATCTCCGCCACCCATCGACCCGACGGCCTTTGCCTGACGCCCACGAATCGCTTCCTGGTTCTCCTAACGCCTCCGAGTCCGGCGATTTGCTTCACCATTTCATCCCAACCCATTGGTTCTTCTTCTTCCGCCGTTTGCACGGCCTTTCTTTTCCTACCCATTTGTTTGATCAACTTAAGCTTTCTTTTTGTTTCAGCTATGGCGGATGGAGAAAACTTTATTTATATGAAACGAAGAGAAGATACTGTCAAATATATATATATATATATGAAATGAAAGAGGAGCTTTGACAAGGTCATATATATATATATATAAAATAATTTGCTTTGACAATGTCAAATAGGGTCTTTGCTTCCATTTGGCATGTTCTAAGCAAGCATCGTTATATATATATATATATATATATATATCTATGATATTCTATTAATTAATAATATCTAATAATTTTAGTGGTTAAAAGGAAATATGTTATCTCTAAAAGTTTTAAATTTAAATAACTACATTTACGGATGTACACATTATTAATGACTAAGAAATATTATAAAAATATATTGCCTCATAATCACATTATAATTTATACCTATACAAAATTATATAGTAAATCTTTTATTTTAACTTTTTTATTCATAATATTATAAATTAAAATATTACTTTATTAAAGAGTATAATATTTTATCTCATTAAATTAATTATTACTTAATTAAGTAATATTGTTTTGTTAATAATATAATAATCTAACTTTTTAATCTGAAAAAAATATTATATCTATTAACTATAAACTAAATTTTAAAATATTATTATTAAGATTGTAAATGAAATGAAATAGATCACAAGTTATTTAAGTTTGATACCATCAAAGCTCACTCAATACTTTATCTAAGTGAGTTTGATTTGAGTTCGATTTGAGTTCTTAACGAGTAAAAATAAACTATTTAATTATTAATAATATTAATTTTTTTAAATTGATTTGATATATATATATATATATATATATATATATATATATATATATATATATATATATATATATATATATAATATTTTTGAAAAATGACAATAATGAACATAATTATTGAGATTTTCAATATCTAAATTAAAAACAATCGTTACTCTATTTTTTTTATTTGATGGATTTTTTTAAGAGTTCTACAAAAAAAAAAAAACGCTTAGATTTGAAAAAGTGAAAGTGCGCATCTTTATTTTTTTTAACTCGAATAAGTTCTAATATTTTATTTTAAATTTAAATTAAATTTAATAATTTTAAACTCGTAAATTTTTTAATTGAGTTGAATTCAATTTTGAGTTTTTAGAAAATATATTAAATATCATCTGAATACTACTTGCAAAACTATTTTTTTCTTCCAATTATTGTATATTGAATAATAAATAAATAAATATATTATTTTAATGAAGTAAATAAGACGAATAAAAACCCTGCAATGTGGTCGCCATTAAAGGCCAAGAGAGTTACCTTGGATAAATAACCCCTCACTAGATTGCAAATAAGCAAGTACATAACGATTCTTACAAAGTTCTATTGTAGGATTTAAATATTTCAGTCTTTGCATTTTACTCTAACAAACATATGTAGAGTAATTTTTTAAGCGTAATGAATGGTTAAACATAATGTTTTTTGGCCATCTATAAATTTTTTGGGTCATTGACAAGTCACTTGTGTCAAAACAATTTTTCCTTAAAAGGTGAGATTTTAAAAATCACATTAATTCTTAATTATCCTCTTTTAAATGATTTTTAAATTAAAAACAAATGCGAATTAAAAGACCTCTCGTTTCGAAATTTTTTGGATTTCCTTTATGAATAAAAACATATGGTTCGATAAGTCGCCACCAATCTTTGATTATGGTGTGATTGGGCACCCAAAAACGTTTTGTCATTTTAAATAAAAAACAATTTTAATTAAAACAACAAATTAAGGTATGCGTTACCAAAAATGAGTTCGGGAGTCGGTTACGTGTGGAGAAGGATTAGCACCCCCACATTACCCTAAATCGGTACCTCGTCGATTAATTAAAGTCTTTGCAATGAACTTTACAAATTCGAACTTAATTTGATTTTTGATCCCATAAAACAAAGATGTGAATTTAATAATATTCAAAAGCACCCAAATAAATTAAATTAAAATTACCAAGTCGTTTTAGAAAGATAAAGAATGTCCGATTATTTACAAAATATCGAGACCAGATCTTAAAAGTTATAACAACATTTTCTCGATAAATTTAAATAGCCAAACATTTCTTTTTCTTCCATTCCCAAATTTTAAAGTGATGTATCAATTTTTAGGCGTCACTAATGGGATACACTTTTATTTTAAAATCATTAAAAGCGGACCTCAAATACGTTATGACAACCCACTTAAAACAATTTTAAATTTAAAGTGTATTACCCTTAATCCAATTATGTAATATGTCGAGTTATGCACATGAGGATATCATACAAATTGTGGAAAAAGGATGTCATGCCAAAATCAATTAAATAAAATTAAAAATATCATACAACGTGACATACAAAAAAAATTAAATACATATAATTTAATTAAAAATTATAAACTATGCATATTAACATATAATGTATAAGTGTGACTTAAATACAAAAATAAAAACCAAGCATATCAAACTACGAAAAAAATTGTACTTATTAAAATATAGACTACATAATATTGAATAGAAACTTTAACACCATAATAACAAACAAGATAATAAATGGTGTGGAAATGAACACATTATACCATACAAGATTTTTAAACTAAAATAATAATAATAAAAAAATAAAAATAAAAATAAAAAACCTCATTTTTACAAAGGACTGAAATCAGAATAAATCCTAAATATACATGGGATTAAAAAGAAACATGCAAAAATCTATAATTCAAATGTTTAAACAACAACAACTAAAGAAATTACTAATCCGGACTAAAATTAAATGAAGTGGAAATTAAACATATATATCAATAATTAGAACAAGGATTAAAATAAAAATGAGCTTAACTAGTAAGGGTACCAAAAAGAATTTATCCAAAAGAATAACAAAAAACACTGAAAAATAATGACTTTAGGACAAATAAAACGGTAAAATTCGAATATAGATTTTACAAGTGATTGAAATACAAACACGCTAAAATAAGAAGACTAAAACCTAATTTTATCTTTGTATTTGGTGACCAAGAAATAATTAACCCAAAATTACTAAGATATATATATTAAACTAAACCTAATATTAAACTAATCCTAATCTACTTCACGCAGGAAAACCCCCTGCCGCTCAACTTCACTCTCCACTCTCCATTTCAACTCTTTCCTTTTCTTCTCGATGGAAACAGGGGCCAAAATCCATGGCCACCCACCTTCAACCGAGACGCTTGCCCAAAGCTGCCATTATCGCCGTTCTATTTTTCTCCAGTCTCTCTCTGGATCGCTATTCTATTTTTTTTAATATCTCAAGACCTAACCTCTACTCTTACGAATGATGGATATGCTCAAAGAACTCACCAATTGGCTCCGAAAGGTAAACACTAAACCTTCTAATTTACCTCTATTTTTCATTTTAAAATTACGAAAGATGGGAACTAATACAAATAATCTACATGCAAGGCTTTCCGAATGATTCTCAATGCTTCAGTATTAATCCCAGTGACTCAAATCGATAAGCTTATAACTCTTATTTTCTTTCAAAACAAATACAAAACACACACAAATAGTTGCTAGAAAGTAAATAAAATAAGATAAAATACCTCCTTGTTAATGCTATCCGTTTCTGGTTGTTGAAAATATTATTGCCCTTTTGTGAATGATTAATGCTTTCCTTCGAATGGAACCGTGAAATCGGAATTTTTTTCCCTTTATTGCTTCCAAAATGATAAACCAGAAAAAATTTAGAAACAAAATCTTCTTTTTCTTTTCTGTTCTGTGTGTTTTCTCTCGTTTTTACTCTGTACTCTCCTTTTCTCTATGTCCCCATCCTTTTTCTTTAGAACTGCCCACCCTCCAATTTTATATCCCCCTCCATCCTATGAAAACTGAAACCCCCCCTTTTTGTTAACTCCCGATAACCATTTTTTTTGGTTTTCCAAGAAGTATTCACATGGGCTAGAAATTGTTCTGCAGGATCACTGGGCTTGAGTTGGGCCTTCAACTGGTCTGCTTCGGGTTTACCCCGACATAACCCCGGACAAATCGAGTATCTACAGCTGCCCCTCTTTGCTCGTTGTCGTGTAACGAGAATAGAGCAAATATCAAAAGATAATTGAGTTTGTCCGGTCTTGAGAACTTTAAAAGATTAAAGCACTCCATTGTTACTTCGAGATAAATGAAACTTGAAAAATCTTCAAATGACAGGTCCGCTCCCTCTTGTTAAGGGATTAAGGAACTCGAACAATCTTCTAAAAATGGGTTCGTTCCCTATTTCTTCAGGGAGTAGAACTCGAATAATCTTCTGTTTACGGGTTCGCTCCCTCTTACTTCAGGGGGTAGAACTCGAACAATCTTCTGCCTACGGGTTCGCTCCCTCTTGCTTCAAGGAGTAAAACTCGAACAATCTTCTGCCTACGGGTTCACTCCCTTTTGCTTCAGGGAGTAGAACTTGAACAATCTTCTGGTGTGATTCTGCTTCACTATTCTTTCATGAAGGCTCAACTTTGAAGGTTAAACCTGAAAATCAAATGTTGCAACTCATTAATGTATGCTTGAAGATTTGAAAAACATTATACTCGAAAAAATTAGAATTTAAGAGAATCTTTGAGAATCCATTTCTCTTGTGGGAGCTTGTATCGCAACAACTAGATATAAGAATCTTCTTGGACTCGACTGTCATCTGAACCTATCTCTTCCAAGGACCTTGAATTGGTTAATGACTCCTCGTGCGCATTTCTTTTTAATCAATTGATCCGCTTCTTTGTACTCGAGAACCTTAAATTTACTCCCACATCTGATAATCTGATGTTTGCTTTAACACTCTTCCGAGAAGGCTTAAAATGGCCCGAAGGACTTATCATCTTGCTCGAAAGACTTACAAATGACCCGAAAGATTTCATCATCATGCTCGAAAGACTTACTGATGGATTTGCTTCACTACTCTTCGGTGAAGGCTTACAAATTACCCGAAGGATTTAATCATCATGCTCGAAAGACTTACTGATGGGTTTGCTTCACTACTCTTCCATGAAGGCTTACAAATTTCCTGAAGGATTTAATCATCATGCTCGAAAGACTTACTGATGGCCCGAAGGACTTCATCATCATGCTCGAAAGACTTACTGATGGCACTTACTGATGGGTTTGCTTCATTACTCTTCCGTGAAGGCTTACAAATTACCCTAATGACTTAATCATCATGCTCGAAAGACTTACTGATGGCCCTAAAGATTTAAGCATCATGCTCGAAAGACTTATTGATGGCCCGAAGGACTTACTAAGTGTGAAATTTTAGAAAAAAATCCTTTTTAGTTTTCAAAAGTTTCATTTTTTTAAAACACCACTTTCTTATTTTTCAAACTCATGTGGAAACATCTTACCCGAAGGTCTTATGGATGGCCTGAAGGACTTATCATCTTGCTTTAAAGGCTTATAGATGACCCGAAGGATTTTTAATCATCATGCTCGAAAGACTTACTGATGGACCAAAGGACTTAAATTGTTTACTGGGTAAGAAACCTTTCTTATTTTTTAAAATCTCAAATTTCATATTTTAATGAGAAATCCTTCTCATTTCACTTCATAAAATGACATAATGGTTGAGCCTCGCTTCAAAGCAATGCTTCCTCTGTGGATTGACCCCTGCGTTCTTCAGGTTCTTCCTCACTAAACATGATTCCATGTATTTGATGTTTAACTTCTACCTTTCAATTGTCGGGATTTTAATATCCTGCATCTTCTCTTTTCGTTGGAAGATCTGTCAAAATCATGTGTTTATGCATGAAACATGAATGCAATTAAATGTATCAATGTAATGTATTTTCTTTTATGTAAATGATGTTCTTATGAATGCATAAATGTCGATTCCATCTTTATTTGACTTCAAAGTGGCGAACTTAGTCTTCTTGTACTTGATCATTCCTCTCCCGGGTTTGCTTTAGATATCCGTATAACAACTCATAATTTCCAACTTGCATTTTTGAAGAGCCTTCTGATCTTCTTCTATCTTCTTGTTATCTTCGTTTTCTATCTTCATTTCAGAGAAATTGTTTTCTCTCTCAACTTCTTGCTATGGTAAGAAATACCACTGTGTTGTCCCATTTTCTTCATTGACTCAATTATGCTTTCAGAGTTGTTCTTCTAGGACTCTACTATTGATTGATGCTCGGTTGGTTTTCCTTACAAGGTAAGCTCTACTCAAATTCAAGGTTTGCCCCTGACACTTCAAGTTGTGAGACTCATTCTCAATATCTTCTTGGTTTGAATATTGTCACCCCAACATGATCTGGGTTTCTGGTCATGCCCCTAAGTGGGTACTCATGGATTTCTTCGTGCCCAACATATCCTAACTTGAATGTTCTCATTCTGGTGTCACTATACAGTAGTGTTGTCAAGTAGTTTGAGGGCGCCTCTTTACATTGTCACAAACACTTAAGAAGTGACCAATTTTTCTAACAAAATGTCTTGCATTTTATACAAGCTGTAATATGTGCCCCTTCTGAATAATGAGATGATCTTCCTCTTGAT
Source organism: Hibiscus syriacus (assembly GCF_006381635.1). Taxonomy (NCBI): domain Eukaryota; kingdom Viridiplantae; phylum Streptophyta; class Magnoliopsida; order Malvales; family Malvaceae; genus Hibiscus; species Hibiscus syriacus. The sequence goes on from NW_024061782.1 coordinate 1,034,428, forward strand.
GGGTTATTTACAACGTCACAAAAAAATGTCACAAGTTTTATTCTTTAGTTCTTCTAATCTCTCAGACCACTTGCTTTCAATACTGTGAAATGCTTCATTATTCTGGCATCATTTATTTTTTCTAAATAGAAGCAGAATGAATCTTTACATATTCAAGGACCTTTGACATTTTAGACTGTCCTATTTGAAAAATGTTTTCCTCTTTCTCTTATTTTAGGGATCAAAGAATGAAAGAATTTTATAAAAAAATTGCCCCCTAATTCAAGCTCACAATCAAATCAAATCATAAATATGAGTTCAAAGAATATAAAAAAGAATCAATAGCTCTTTTTAATGTTTTCAGAGTTATAACTCTTTGACAAGTGTCGAAATTGATGAGTTGGCTTCAGGTTGGCTTCCTTCCCCTTTTTTTAAGGTTTCGACCACCAAAATTCCACTTCTTTCTCAGTATTCGTGAACATTTTAACATGCACCTCTTTTTTAGCTTGGTATTTTAAACAGGCGCGGACAAAATGACGCAACTTGCATAATCAATTACTAGACTTTCTAGAACACTTCTATTTCAGTTCTCTAAAATCTTCCATTTTTTCAAGCCTCGTAGACTCCTCTAACAAAGGTAGTGCAGAAATATCGGTCTAAAAATGAAATTCCTGAGTGCCCGTGTGAAATTGACTATAATAGGTGTTCCTTAACTCCCTTAGTCCATTTTTACCGAATCTCCTTATTCATAAAATTGATTTAATTTGCCATTGTCTGGCTAGCTGAAATCAGCTTTATTGTAATTTGCCTCTATCGGGCTAGCTGAAGGGTTCATCTCATCACAAAATCTTTGACTTGACAATCACAGTGGAGTATACATCGAATTTCCAAGTATCCAATCAAGGTCATGGTTTGAATATAATCTATTCATAAAGCCAGGGCTTTCGAGTTTCCTCTATAACCAATTACTTTAGCGGAATAGCTCAGCTTTATTGTATATATATAATATAATCACCTTTATCAGGCTAGCTGAATTATGTCCATAAAGCCGGGGCGTTTAACCAATTGCTCTAGAGGGACAACTCAAGCTTTATTGTATACATATAATATTATAATCTGGGCATACGAATCCAATTTCTTAAGCTTGTCAAGAAGAACCTGTCATAGTCCAGGTGTTGTTGAAAGTCAGAAAATCTCATCGTTAGAGTTCAATTTCCAAGCAACTGACCTAAACTAGATTCACCTACTCGACTATTTCATATGTAAAGATCATAATCATCCTTGAACATCATCAACAAAAGTGAAATCTAGTTGGTTTTGTAACATCATACACAAAAGATGCTCCATGTTGTCCGCTCCTATACATACCTGAATACCAAGCCTATGGTTCATTCTCTTATGATAGAAGAAGGTTATATCGGTCCCTGCAAGAAAATGGTATAGTGTTCGATTGTATCTTCTGGGGATAAGGTTAAGGTCCTTGTTTTATCAGGTTTTAATCATGTCACTTTGTCAAAGAACAATAACTCTGACCATTTACAGAGTTTTTTTAATTCAGTTGATATTTAAAGAATATCAAGTTACAAATTTGATTCAATGCTCACCATCCTCAAAGTAACATGAATTTATTTAAACATCATTATAAAAAATCGAGAAAGGATGAAAAACAAGTTCAAACATGATGTTGCAAATGGAATAAAGCTTCATGATAGAATCAAATGATCTCTTTCTACCTAGGATGTCCCATTACCCATCTAATGTCGTGGTACTTAACTCAAACGAATGTTACATATTGCTCTTTGATGCCCCACTCGAGCTCGTCATCCATTGTTCCACCAATTCCTCTGTTAACGTCCTATTTGCCACAAGCATCTCTATCTCCTTTAACAGCGGCCTACAGTTTCCCGTAGAATGTCCCAATGCCCCCAAGTGGAAATCACAAACACTATATTGATCATAGCTATGAGCAGAAGGGTCTGGTTGCACTTTCACTGGCCTCGGTGTGAGATATTGACCTTCAATCAAATGGGGATACAGATCTGAGATAGGAGTTTGAAACAATTTCAAAGCATTTTTCGATCTTGGGACTTTCTTTGGACGCCTCGAGTAACCCGCTACCCCTTTCCTTTTACGGCTTTGAGAGCTCTGGACGTAACATTCATTCACCTCATCAGTTTGTTCCTTTTGATCGGTTGGTATTTTAGAAGTGCCTTTCAAGTTTCCTTTGCTGATTGCATCCTCAATTAACTCCCCTGCTTTCATAAGATCCTTGAAGTTATTCGTCGAATTTCCCAGCATTAACTCAAAGAAAGGAGCTGAAAGAGAATCGTGAAACATATATGATATTTCTTCTTCTAACAAAGGAGGTTGATCTTGTGCTGCCACTCCTCTCCATCTTAGGGCATATTCTTTAAAGCTCTCAGTAGCTTTCATTCTTATCCTTTGAAGGTCATGACGTTTTGGGGCTAAACCTTTAACATATTGATATTGTCCCAGAAAAGCATCAGCTAGGTTGACCCATGTCTTGATCTGTTCTTTGTTCAAACGGTTATACCATACTATAGATGGCCCATCAAGACTATCATGGAAGTAATGAATCAATATATTGTCATTATTTAGGTACCATTTCATCTTTCTACAAAACATCTTCAGATGAATTATGGGACAACTAGTGCCATCATATTTCTCAAAATTAGGCACCCTAAATTCATGTGGGATGACCAAATCAGGGACCAAACTGAGTTCTCTAGCTTCTAACTCCTTTTGAGGGGCATTAACAATCTTTATATCTTTAATGGCTTCATTCAACCACCTGAATTTGTCTTCAAATTGCTCAAAATTGACGAGGCTCATCCCTATGTCTGAGTTAGACGCTCCAGGGCAAATTATCACTCTTGATGTACCAGTCTGATGAGATTGATTTCCTTTATCCTCTATTTTCTCTTTACCAGCAGCCTGTGGTACTAGTACCTGGATCATTTGATTCGATACGCCTTGCATAGAACCCGATGCTTGATTCCCCATATCTTTTTGTGACCCGACTAACTGCTCTTGCAACTGATCTTGTGATCCCTTATGAGATTGCTCCCTTGTTTCCATTTGCTTATTCATGATGATGAGGAAGTAGTATGAATGGATGATCTTGTTATTACTGTCACATAACCTTCCATAAATTATTTCTGTGTTTTTATAATTAATGCATGTAAAATGCTTAAATAAATACATGTAATGCAAATGCAAATGCCAAATGCAAATACAAAAGGTGTCATTCCAGAGTGACCATCTTAAAACAACTTTCATTGAACACAAAGGTCTCGATACATCAAACAAACTTTACATATAATGGACAGCTTTCACTCCGAACTTTTCTATCTCATTCAAAAGCCAATTTAATTTCCACTCATGCTCGGGGGTCGAGTTGTCAATCTGCTTCAATTCTCTTGCAAAGCCAGCTAAATCAACCCATTTCTGAGCCACATTGCTTGCTTGGGTCATAGCTTCTTTCATGACGTTGTCTCTTTTCTTTATCTTGAGTGCCGATTCTCGGAGCTGTAGACACTGCTGTTGAATCTTCCTTGTAAGAAAGTCATTGTGGTTATGAAGCTCTTGTATAAGATCACTACAATCATCCACAATCTTCATCAACTTCTCATTCTTGGCTCTAACGACTTCTAGCTCAGCATCATTCTCTCGCTTGTGGCGTTGATATGAGATTTCCATATTGGCAATGGATCTGTTCAACGTCTGAATTTCAGCCTGATATCTTCCCAAATTATCAACAGCTATATTGCATCTTTTTTCTTCAATTTGTAAATCATGAGAAAAATTCTCGGCTCGACCTTCTTGCACCTTATAATTTCTTCTCCACTGTTCAGCGTCATTCTTCAATTTAGCGACTCTTGTTATCCACTCATCTGGGACATTTCCTATACCAGCAAATTTAAAAGCTTGACTGATCCTTTGAAAATCATCTCGTATGGTTTCCATCTCTCTGCTCAATTTATCATTTTCATTTCTTAAATGACGAATCTGAGCTCCGTACTTTGGCAAACAATCTTCTTCTTGGATGTCCTCACTAATGCTCTTACCTTTGGTCACTTTTAGTTCAAACCCAACAGGATAATCTGTTACCAAACTAGGCTGTCCTTTCAATTCAAACTCCAATACTCCATGATCTAGTAGAAGTTGGACTCGACGTTTGAAGGTAGAACAATTCTCAATAGAATGTCCTTGAATCCCAGCATGATATTCACAACGAACGTTGACGTCATACCAACTTGGATATGGAGGCTGCAAAGGTTTCACATAATGCGGGGCCACTTCTCGGGCTTCTAACAGTTCCTCATACAATTCCTTATATGATATTGGGATGGAATCACAACGAGAGTCACCTCTCAACTTGGGTTGAACTGGAGTTTCCAATTTTATTTTCCCTGATGTTGGGAGTAGTCTATCAAACACCAATGAGTTTTGACTGTATGTATTCTTTTCATCCTTCTGAACTTCTATAGTTGCCACTATTTCCTTGGCATTTCCAAACAACTTGTTGATACGAACAATGATTGTGCATGATTTCTCATTTTGGCCAGAATCAGCAGGTTCTAAAGTAGTCCCTTGCGTATTTGACACCTCAAGATTGTTTTCATCGAGCTCTTTCTTTTCTTTGGTAGAAGTCTCATTTCCTTTGGACAAAGCATCTATTCTATCCATCATCTTGGACATTTGTTCTTTTATCTCTCTTATCTCATTGTGCTCTTCGTCATACATATGATCTTTATGTGTGCAACTCTCCACTATTTTCGAAGCTTTCTCAGGATGCCATTTCTTGACTGTGTTAGAGTCTGTTTGATCACGAAACCCCTTGTCCGCCATGAAAACCTTTTACTATGATGACCACTCACAAATCAACACCTTTTGAATATGTCATGACCATGCAATGCAGACAAAGAGAAAACAACATAAAAACAGGTTAGTACAAATAAAATAACAAAAGGACAAAAAGCAACAATAGCAAAAAACAAATAATAATAATAAATAAATTGAAGCTAATAAGAATGCAAATGCGAATGCAAATGCAAATGCAAATGCACAAGGTGTTAATCCTAAAAGTGACCACCATATAACAACCTTCATTTAGACAACAAGAATTCAGAACACCATGTAGTCAAAATATAAATGTGAATTCTTCATGGAATCTAACATTGCACCCAAAGTTTTCTCCGTATTTTATCATCTTTGATGACGCCATATGTCCTTAAATTGAATCTTGAGGTCTCTATTTTTACTTTCAATACGAAGTGATATTCATGTCTTTGTGAAGGGTCTTCTTGTCCTTGGTATAACTGTATCTATCTTTTGAGGGAATATCTTGGCCTTCACTCCTTTAAAGGAAGTCTTCAATCAGCTTCAGATTTCTTCATTCATCGGATATCCTTCTTCATGGATCATTTGAACATATTTGAATCTCCTGATTTTGACTACATGGTTAAGAATATATTGTCTCATTATGACCAGTCTTCTTATTAGTCAATCACTTGCGAATTAACACCTTGTGATGACATGAAGATGCAAATGCAATCAAATCAAAATAAAATAGACATAGAACAAAAATGGGTTAGTGCACATAATATCAACAACAAAATAATAAGTATCATAATCATTAAATAAAACCTACCCTCACATGCTGGCTACCCAATCATGCTTTAGTAGATCCTACCCAACATGATATTTACCCCCCATACTTTGTTATTCACAAAAAGAAATCCTAACCGCATGATATCTAATTTGCATGCTTGTTCGAAAAATAAACCTAACCGCATGATATCTAGTTCGCATGCATTTATTCAAAAAGCAAAATTGAATGACTCAAAAAGCTTTTCCTTGTGTACCCTCCTCGCGGGACTCTTAAGGTTCGGGTTAGGCTCGACCTAAATTCAGGCTCTATGTTCACTATATGCTGGGTTCAGTACTAAAGTAATTGGTTCTCGAATTGTCTTTGTCAGTGCCCTATTGGGTTATCGAACCCTTAATCCTGGCCCATCACAGGCTTTAGGGGATCGAGTTCAATTTCGAGGGAACACACCTCCTTATGTCCGTGCGGAGGTGAATACCATCACGAGGACCATAAGGCGTGAGCTCCAGGAGCGATCCACTGTCCCATGCGGAGGTGAAAACCACACGAGGGCATAGTCTCTCACTCCTACTTAATTAGGATGGAGCGAGGTTTTAGCTCATGTCATGAAAATGCAACTGTGCAGTATGTGAGGAAAAGCAAAAAAACACATAATAAAAGCACTCAAAAATCAATTCTCAATTCAAAAATAATCTGAAACCATTAGCAAATAGATCAGTACAACTATTTAATTGTTAATCGAATTAAATCAAAATACAAACAAAACTTATTAAAAACCAAACAAGGGATAAAAAACCAAATTAAAACAAATTTATAACTTTCAATTGCAAAGACACTTAATTAATCGACTATCGGCCTGACTCTCTAAGAAAGGTCCCCAGCGGAGTCGCCAAGCTGTCGAAACAATTTTTCCTTAAAAGGTGAGATTTTAGAAACCACATTAATTCTTAATTATCCTCTTTTAAATGATTTTTAAATTAAAAACAAATGCAAATTAAAAGACCTCTCGTTTCGAAAATTTTTGGATTTCCTTTATGAATAAAAACGTATGGTTCGATAAGTCGCCACCAATCTTTGATTAGGGTGTGATTGGGCACCCAAAAATGTTTTGTCATTTTAAATAAAAAATAATTTTAATTAAAACAACAAATTGAGGTCTGCGTTACCAAAAATGAGTTCGGGAGTCGGTTACGTGTGGAGAAGGATTAGCACCCCCACATTGCCCTAAATCGGTACCTCGTCGATTAATTAAAGTCTTTGCAATGAACTTTACAAATTCGAACTTAATTTGATTTTTGATCCCATAAAACAAAGATGTGAATTTAATAATATTCAAAAGAACCCAAATAAATTAAATTAAAATTACCAAGTCGTTTTAGAAAGATAAAGAATGTTCGATTATTTACAAATATCGAAACCAGATCTTAAAAGTTATAACAATATTTTCTCGATAAATTTAAATAGCCGAACATTTCTTTTTCTTCTATTCCCAAATTTTAAAGTGATGTATCAATTTTTAGGTGTCACTAATGGGATACACTTTTATTTTAAAATCATTAAAAGCGGACCTCAAATACGTTATGACAACCCACTTAAAACAATTTTAAATTAAAAGTGTATTACCCTTAATCCAATTATGTAATATGTCGAGTTATGCACATGAGGATATCATACAAATTGTGGAAAAAGGATGTCATGCCAAAATCAATTAAACAAAATTAAAAATATCATACAACGTGACATACAAAAAAATTAAATACATATAATTTAATTAAAAATTATAAACTATGCATATTAACATTTAATGTATAAGTGTGACTTAAATACAAAAATAAAAGCCAAGCATATCAAACTACGAAAAAAATTGTACTTATTAAAATATAGACTACATAATATTGAATAGAAACTTTAACACCATAATAACAAACAAGATAATAAATGGTGTGGAAATGAACACATTATACCATACAAGATTTTTAAACTAAAATAATAATAAAAAAAAAATAAAAATAAAAAACCTCATTTTTATAAAGGACTGAAATCAGAATAAATCCTAAATATACATGGGATTAAAAAGAAACATGCAAAAATCTATAATTCAAATGTTTAAACAACAACAATTAAAGAAATTACTAATCCGGACTAAAATTAAATGAAGTGGAAATTAAACATATATATCAATAATTAGAACAATGATTAAAATAAAAATGAGCTTAACTAGTAAGGGTACCAAAAAGAATTTATCCAAAAGAATAACAAAAAACACTGAAAAATAATGACTTTAGGACAAATAAAAAGGTAAAATTCGAATATAGATTTTACAAGTGACTGAAATACAATCACGCTAAAATAAGAAGACTAAAACCTAATTTTATCTTTGTATTTGGTGACCAAGAAATAATTAACCCAAAATTACTGAGATATATATATATTAAACTAAACCTAATATTAAACTAATCCTAATCTACTTCACGCAGGAAAACCCCCTGCCGCTCAACTTCACTCTCCACTCTCCATTTCAACTCTTTCCTTTTCTTCTCGATGGAAACAGGGGCCAAAATCGATGGCCACCCACCTTCAACCGAGACGCTTGCCCAAAGCTGCCATTATCGCTGTTCTATTTTTCTCCAGTCTCTCTCTGGATCGCTATTCTATTTTTTTTTAATTTCTCAAGACCTAACCTCTACTCTTACGAATGATGGATATGCTCAAAGAACTCACCAATTGGCTCCGAAAGGTAAACACTAAACCTTCTAATTTACCTCTATTTTTCATTTTAAAATTCTGAAAGATGGGAACTAATACAAATAATCTACATGCAAGGCTTTCCGAATAATTCTCAATGCTTCAGTATTAATCCCGGTGACTCAAATCGATAAGCTTTTAACTCTTATTTTCTTTCAAAACAAATACAAAACACACACAAATAGTTGCTAGAAAGTAAATAAAATAAGATAAAATACCTCCTTGATAATGCTATCCGTTTCTGGTTGTTGAAAATATTATTACCCTTTTGTGAATGATTAATGCTTTCCTTCGAATGGAACCGTGAAATCGGAAAAAAATTTGTTTCCTTTTATTGCTTCCAAAATGATAAACCAAAAAAAAAAATAGAAACAAAATCTTCTTTTTCTTTTATGTTCTGTGTGTTTTCTCTCGTTTTTACTCTGTACTCTCCTTTTCTCTATGTCCCCATCCTTTTTCTTTAGAACTGCCCACCCTCCAATTTTATATCCCCCTCCATCCTATGAAAACTGAAATCCCCCTTTTTGTTAACTCCCGATAATCATTTTTTTTTGTTTCCCAGGAAGTATTCACATGGGCTGGAAATTGTTCTGCAGGATCACTGGACTTGAGTTGGGCCTTCAACTGGTCTGCTTCGGGTCTGCCCCGACATAACCCCGGACAAATCGAGTATCTACAACTTGAGCGTGATAAAAGGTCGTCAAGTCACTAATAAGACTTTAGGAGCATAATGTTAAGAACATATTAAGACATCAGTGCTACCAGTAGATAGGACACACAAATTTATGCCAGGTGCGAATTTAAGAAGTTTTATTAAAAATTATAAGAGGTGCGAAATTATTAAATTTTAGGAGGTGTGAAATTAGATAATCAATAAAAAATATAAAGAAAAAACCTAAAATATAAGAGAATTTAAAATTTTTAGGGGATGCGACTGCACCCCCAACACCCCCTCGATTCATCTCTGACTGTCAATATTTCTTTTGAAAAATGATGTTAAGTACTCAAGGCCATCAATAAATCTTCTAAGTACGATGATAATGTTAAGAATAAAGAAGTTTGTTTCTTGGCTAGTTTAGAGTTTGATATCACTGGTAGTTGATTTCATTTGAACTTTATATATAAATACACTTGTAATTTTATTTGATTATTGTAATGAGATGAAATATTTTTTACATGCACCTTGTTTGTTTAACATGGTATCATAAGTAGGCTTTCTTCTTGGGTTTGAGTTTTGAATCTGATTTTTGTTTTGGTGTTTGTTTTTCATCTCTCACATATTTTGAGTTCTCTATTTTCCTTTTTTTTTCTCAATGCCCTAGTATGGTGATTTTTCAATGATTGATATCAATCATCCACTTTATCTTTATCCATTGGACACGCCAAGATTGTTGTTAATCTTTGCTATGAACTTAAGAGAATTTATAGAATTAAGATCGAAGAAGAATAGAGATTGAGGGATTAAGAGATTGAAGAGAAGAGTAGAATTCAGAAAAGAGGAATTTCATTCAATATTGAGATAATTTCTCCCTTAGTTGAGTACACGCTTTATTTGTTGACATTATACCAAACCTAACCAATTTGCTAGCTAACAGTACGGCTGAATCTAATAGAATGATTCCATGGCAGGTGCTGCTGGTGTGACATATTCCTTTGATTGGGCTAGGCTTTCAGGTTGTTCATTTGGTCCATCAGGTTGTTCATTCGGTCTCAGGTAAATGGCTGAGCTTTTCATTAGGTCTTATTAGACATGCACAAAGTCGGATAAAAAATCGATCCGGATCGGATAAAAATCGATTCGATTTTTTCACTTAGCTAAAAAATCAGATTTTAAAAAAATCTGTTTGGATCCTAACCGGTTTGGAGGGTCGGATGGTGTAACCGGTTTCGGTTTGAAAAAAACCGATTTTTTTAATAAAAAAAACGGATATAAAAAAAATCGGTGGTGGTGAGCAACACTACTCTTGTGCAATCTGTCTCTACTCCTCCTCCTGAAGGCTTTGAGAGTAATGCTGAGCAGCACTACTCTTGTCCTGTTTTCTTTGTTCTTCCTTCTTAAACACTCTCATCAAAACACATTCATCACCATTTCTTGCAAGCTTTCATTATCTTCCACTTAATCGCATTAGATCCTCATTTAAGCTCCATTTCACGCACACCTATTACAAACCAAAATCTAATCAAAGCACAACTATTCTAGATAAATTAGGTGTATTTATAAACATTTTATGCATGTAAAGAGCATATACACATGACACTCATCAACGATAAATTAAAATACTTAAATATTACAATGTTAAAATTACATCGTCATCAATTGCAACAAAGTTTACGATAATTGAAATACTTAAATACTTCCAAGTTCGATAAATTCAAATACTTAAAAACTTCCAAGTTCGATAATTGAAACAAAGTTTACGATAATTGAAACAAAGTTTAAAAATAAACTACATCGCCATCTCTTCTTCATCATCTTCGCCTTCTTCGTTTGGAGGGGGATATTCCAAGTTCGACTTCTTCAATGTGTAAGTTTGCTTCCAAATCGGCATCAATTGCATCTTCTAGGGTGGTGATATGTTGCTTCCGAGCCGCTCCATCCAAATAATCCTTCAAACAAATGCATACTTCCACCGACTTGGGACTTAGTCTTGATCTCCGTTGCGATATAACCCTGCCACTAACAGAAAAAGCGGATTTCAAAGCTACCGTAGAAGCTTGGACAGTTAGTAAATCACGGGCCATGGCGGCTAGAATCGGAAATTGTGCTTCCTTTTCTTTCCACCAAGCCAGAATATCCAAACTTTCAAGCTCTTCAAATGTCATTTTTGATAGAAAATCGCATGACATGTAATTTCCCAACTCACTACTTGGGGTGGTAGTACGTGATCGTTTGGATTGAGAATTTACTAGAGTGTTAAAAAGTGACAAATTTATGTTACTTGGACGTCTACTAGATGATTCCGCATTCGTTCTCATTTGAGCATGTATTACACTACTTGATCCGTATTTAGTTAAATAAATTGCAAACATGTCTCGAAAACATTTGTTAAAATAATTTATTTAGTTTTGGACAAAGTTGGGTTCATCATCGGTTAGATTAAAAGCAAACGCAATTTGTTCGATTAGTGTTTCAACCTTGCCAACATTTAACGTTGGGTTTAAAGCGGCGACACAAGTAAAAATGGGGGGAATCTCCTTAAAATATTTTAAAAGTTTTTCCTTCATTGCAAAGCCAATTTCTTGAAAAACTTCGGTTTCAAATTCAAAGTCATTTAGTCGGTTAGCCAACAAAAATATTTGATTAAGAACCAACGGGCTAGTAGGGTAATAAACACCGGATAAAAAAGTTATTGTATTTTTAAAAACCCAAGCAAATCGGTTATTTTGGCTATAGTTTCCCAACTCGAATCCGGATAAATGTTTGGGACATGGCCCCTCTCGAAAAGCCGATCGTGAAATGTTTGCAATGTTTCCCTTTGCCTTAAGACGGTATGCATCATCATCCAAGTTGAGTTCCAACGAGTTGGACAATCCAAATTAGGACCCAAAGCTTTTTTATTAACCGACTTACAAAATCGTTTATAATAATTTAGTCTTTTGTTGTTATTACAAAGAACCGATTTTATCATTGCTTTAAATTCTAATCTAATCGGCTCAATAACCTCTAAACCGGCTTGTATGGATAAATTAATTATGTGTGCAACGCAAGGGGTATGAAAAAACGCACCGTCTAAAATCGGTGAAAGTAATATTTTCAATCTTGGAATCGCGTTTGTATTATTCGATGCATTATCAAAAGATATAGAAAAAAACTTTATTTTCTAATTTATAAAGACAAATTACCCTTTTTAAAAGTGTAAATAAATTAGCACTGGTATGCGGCTCACCGAATAATTCAAACGCGATTGTTCTTTTCATCATTTGCCAATTATCTTGATCTAACCAATGTGTCGTAACAGCTAAAAAAGAATTTCCGGTATTATGAGGGGAACTCCAAACGTCACATGTAAGCGACACACCATAACGGTGTTCTTGGAATCCTAAAATCATTTTTTCCCTCGCCGTACGCCACATTTTTATAGCATCTCTTCTAAGGGTAGTATGACTTACTTGAGTATAACGTGGTTGCATTAGTTATTGAATTGTTGCCGTGAAATCTTCATCATCAAAGTGGTCGAACGGCAATGCTTTTGTAATCACGAACTTTGTAAACGTTTCTCGTAATTTTTCGTTGTCGTAAACAAAAACATCACCTTGCGATGTAAGATTCGATTGAATTGGATCTGATCTTGAGAGAAGTGCCTTGCATGATTTTGTAAAATGGTTCTTCAACGTTGTGTTTCCTTCCGGTGCAAAAAACTTTAGACAAAGTTTACAACGCCCTCCTCGAGCCATTTCACATCTCACATAAATCGTAGTGATCCCAAATATCTTTGTTTCGAGTGTGTTCGATCACTCTCACGACTTCAAGGTTTCTCTCGACGGAAGATTCAACCATGTTAGGGTCGGTATTTGTAGCCATGATGAACAAAAAATTATAAAAATAAGATTTGAGAGATGTTTAGGTGTTGTGTAATAAGATTTGAGAAAGTTGTAATCAACCAAATACATCCCCAACCTATTTATACATGTTTAGGGTGGTAAAATGGTGATTTGTTAACGACTAGTTTTTAAAACCTCAGACCAGATTTTTTCCGGATAAAAATCGGTTTTTTATCCGGTTTTTTTCAAACCGGTTTTTAATCCGGTAAAAGAACCGATCGTCCACTTTTTTTCCAAAACCGGTTATACTATCCGGTTTTTAAATATCCGATCCGGTTTAAAAAAAAACCGGTGTTTCCCAAATCCTGTTTTGGATATTTTTTACGTAAAATCGGATATTCTGATTTTTTGTGCACCTCTAGGTCTCATGTGATCTTCACGTTACCTCTTTACCACATGTCCCTTTTTCTTTTATATTCTCAATTATCCTAATTTTTTCAATTGAAATCCTTAAACCTATGTTCAATTTTTTTCAATTATCTCTTATCTTCTCTGACTATTTATTTATATTTATTGCTCGTGACAATATTCCTTGAGAGAATCTTTGTCACCAAGGATCAAAATATGAGAAGTGCATCTTTAACGTTGTATAGTCCTCCAAAATGATGTTTTCTAATTCCAAATTCATATGCTATACCAATAATTGATTGATGGTATGTTTGTTCTTCTTCGATGTACACTTATCCATAATAATAGTAGCATAGACCTTAGTTGGTCATCTGGCCCTAATTCAGGACGGTCCAATGAGGTAACCGTTTTATTTCCTATTTTCTTCTTGAGATGACTGATGTGAAACACAGATGTACTCTTGAAGTCTCCCACTTTTTGAATTACTATACATGGGGTATATTGAATAACCATCTTCAAGTTCCTCCGAAGTGCCAAGGACATTTACTAATAAGGTTATAATTTTAAGTAAATATTGTCTCCTTTTTGTAATTATTTCTTTGTATGCTTCTTATTTTGTAAAGATTTTTTTTTGCTTTGTGCTTTCTAAGCTATACCTTTAACATTTGATTTATATTTTACATGGATTTGAGCATTCATTAAATTGATTGAACTGTAGACTGTCCAACATTTTTCTTATTTATGGTTACAACTATCATCATCGTTAATTTGGGTTCTAAGAAACTTTTCATGATATAAGTAACCACTCTTGAACTACAACCTTCTTATAAACCATTAGTTAGAATTTGACCAAGGAATTTAATCTTCACATTCTCTTTGACTATTACTTGATCTTTGTTACCTATATTGTCGGCTTCCCATGTTGTTATGACATTTCCCTTTCATTCAGATGATCATTTTCCCCAAGGATCAAACACTTTCTGCTTTACAAATATTTGCATCCCATTTTATTTCCTAAAAAGACTTAACATTAGGTATATAGCCATTTCAACACTAGATGCAACATTTTCAATAGCACCCCCAAGAATTCTGATAATTTTTATCCCATGCTCTGTAGCAGCATCAATATCAACACTTTTTAGGCCCCCACCTAACTGAGTGATGAATTTATTGTTATCCACATCATTTCATTCTACTTTTGATGACATACTTTTTCTCTTAAGTGTCTGGAGTATACTTGGGTGGAATTCACTTTTCTGTCCTTCATAGCCAAGGTAAACGTTAGCATCAGAACCAAAGGGGTAGATTACTACATTGTCTACTACAGCTAAAACATAGCTTCGTCCAATAGCAATTAGAAATATAGAACCAACTCTCTTAAGTATTTCAACCCTTTTATGGTTAAATCGATTTTGAATTCCACTATAACTCACCTATTTATAAGGAATTCTTTTTATTGCAAGAAGATTTCTTATGACTAGAGTCTTGAATGTAGCATTGCATCTTATAGTCTCCAGCGTATATATGACTTGAAAAAAATTCACATTTATATACATCAATCCATCATTTTACAACAATCAAAACAAATGTTAGCCTATAATATGAACCAATGAAATTTTTAGTCACACTCAAATTCATAGAAAATTGAATCTTAGCTCATCCCATGAACAAAAGCCGAAACATAAAAGGATCAAAGATCTCAACATGTTCACTGGCATCTCTAAACATCATGGAATAAATTTCTCAAAACATCAATGTAACTAGATAATTCAAGTTATTTGAGTTACCAACTGATTACATAGTAGAAAATGAACCACATTTACCTTTGAAGGAAAATCAACAAACCGTTTTTGTGAGTTTATAAATATTTGAATCTCGTCATAAAATAGTCTGAATAAATCAACGACGAATGGTTGAAAGGTAGCAACCATAACCGACATAGGTAAACCTTGATTTTCCCATAAGAGTAACTTGGTAGATCCAACCATATTGACATTCTGATGGAGCCTTGAATATTTGACATTCTGATGGAGCCTTGAATCAACCTTCATGGTGCTAGTGATGAATGGAAATACAACATCAACAACTCTTGTTGACATTTTATCAAATATTTGAGAGACATAGTTTGTGTCTTCTATTGTTGGCCATGTACTTAACTAGAACAATCTCCATGATTTTGTTTTTTCTCTCTTTTTATCATTCAAAATTTGTAAGATATGGTCCACATATCTCTTATTTATTACCATTTTAGATTCCAACATATTCAATTGACTTTCTTGTTTTCCACCATTTAAGAGGGTTGGAGTCATCAGTTGCTTGATGTAGTTTGCTTGATAGTTCATCAAGGTGTTCTTGGATGGCAATAAAATCTACCTTTTCTTTCTATACTCGTTTTCTTTTTCGATCTACCTAGTTTGACAGAGTGTCAGGATAGAAGGCTCTGATTACCAATTTGTTATGAACTTAAGAGAATTTAGATAATTAAGATAGAAGAATAATAGATATTGGGGGATTAAGAGATTAGAGAGAAGAGGAGAATTCAGAAAAGATGAATTTCATTCAATATTCAGATAATTTCTCTCTTGGTTCAGTACACGTTTTATTTGTTTACATTATACCAATCCTAACCAAATTTGCTAGCTAACAATACGACTGAATCTAACAGAATGATTCCATGGTAGGTGTTGTTGGTGTGAATTCTTTCTGATTGAACTAGGCTTCCAGGTTGCTCATTTGGTTCATCAGGTAAGTGGATGAGCTTTTCATTAAGTCTCTCGTACTCCTGCGTGCCTCTTTTCCTCATGTCCCCCTTTATTTTGTTTTCCCAATTATCCCAATTGAAATCCCTAACCCTACTTTCAATTTTCCTAATTTTCCCTTATCTTCTCTGACTGTTTCTATATCTCTACTACTTGTGACAATCTCATATCATATCACTGAATCATAAAACAAAAACTTATAGAGTCGATCAATGTTGATTACTCTTTTGGCCAAGAATAAATTGGGTTTTCTTACTGGTGATTTCTCTAAAGAATTAGTTGGGGAGCTTCTTCGACCACAATGAGACATATGTTTTACATTTGTTCTCTCTTGGATTCTTACTGCAATTAGCAAAGATTTGTTAACATGTATTATATTTGCTTCTAATGGTGCCTACGTTTGGGAAGACCTAAAAGAACGATTCAGCAAGGTCGATTGCTCTTGTATGTTATTTCTCCATGATATTTCTCTTCTTATTCTGGGAGATTTTTCAATTTCTGAGTATTTTACACGATTGATATTGTTATGGGACAAGTATGATGTCATTTCTCCAGTTTCAGTTTGTGATTGCATCAATTATTAACAAGCCTCACAATATACTTCACAACAACGTTTATTTTAGTTCTTGATGGGATTACATGAATCCAATTCAACACCAGGAGTCAGGCTTTGCTTATACTTTTTTTATTAGTGGTTAAATTTGTCATTGTTCGTTTTATTCTGATGATTACTTTCATATGTGGCTGGCCCTTGCATCATATAAACATTCATAACGTTTTTCTTCAGGGAGATTTGAATGAAAAATTTTGTTTTCAATTTCCTGTTGGATTTTGCAGCCAGGGGAAGTCTCATACTGCAAAAATCTATATATGGCTTGAAGCAGGCTTCTAGGTAATGGTTTTTAAAATTGTCAGAAACTTTTTTTTTCAAGTTGGATATGTGCAAAGTAGGCATGATTACTCATTATTTACAAAAAGATAATGAGATATAATTGTTATTATGCATATTTATGTTGATGATTTGCTTCTTACTGAAAATTATGAAATGATGATAAATGAGTTAAAACAAACCTTGAATCTACATTTTCGAATGAAATAATTAGGAGAGTTGAAGTACTTCATTGGCTTTGAGATTTTGAGATCTAAGGAAAGGTTTTTAACGAATCAAAGAAGATATGTCATGGAGTTTATAAAGGATACTAGTTTGAGTGGGGGAAATGTTGCGGAAGACGGTTATCGGATAGAGCAAAATCGTAACTGATAATTTGAGAAAATAAAAATGAAGATAAAGAAGACACAAAATTTACGTGGAAAACCCCTAAATAATATAGGGTAAAAACCACGGGCAACGGCAGAAGAATTTCACTATGAGAAAATAGGAATTACAACTTCTCTCGATCGACCAAGGAGAAAACAATGATAATTCTCTCTTGATAAAAAGGAGAAAACAACTCTCGAGAAACTCTCTAATATTCTCTCTAGTATTGGAAGAAAGCTAGAATTCTTTGGGATGATTTTGAAGCTAAATGAGCTAGGGTATTTACAGTTGAAGCTTTAAGGACTAATTTGTAAATACCCTAAATTACAATGACTAATTTCATAGTTTTATCATCCAAAATTTTCAACAATTTGGTGGCCAAATTTGACCAATTTTGCCACCCCATTAATGCCACCAAATTGCCACCCATAATGTTTGACAATTGATGCAATTTGGTGTGCCAATTTTCAACAATCTCCCACTTGAAGATTTGATTGGAACAATCATATCTTCACACCATTCTTTCTACCTTGTACCTTTTTCATGTTGCTTACGTTTCTGACAGGCCACAGGAGGATCGGCACCAGGTAAATTTATCAGCATTGATTGCCTTCGTCATGAAATCTGCTATGTTGTCTTTGGTATGGATCTTCTGCATATCTACCGTTCCTTCTTCCACCTTTTCACGAATGAAATGGTACTGAACTCGTATGTGCTTAGTCCTTGAATGAAATGCTGGATTCCTTGCTAGATGCAAGGCGCTTTGACTGTCACAAAACAGAGAGACATACTCTTGATTGTGCCCAAGCTCCTCAAATAGCATCTTCAACCAAATTGCTTCTTTACTGGCTTGTGTAGCTGCTACATATTCTGCCTCTGTTGTGGACGTAGCCACAACTGACTGCAATTTTGAAACCCAGCTTACAGCTCCACCAACAACTTTGAACACATATCCTGTAGTAGATTTGCTTTTATCCAAATCCCCTGCATAGTCAGAATCTACATACCCATTGATTAGTAAGTTTGATCCTCCGTAACATAATGCAACATTTGAGGTCCCTTTGATGTATCTTAGGATCCTCTTTACAATATTCTAATGCTCTTTGCCTGGATTCGCCATGTACTGACTAACCACTCCCATTGCTTGTGCAATGCCTAGTCTTGTGCATATCATAACGAACATTAAACTTCCCACTGCTGATGCATACGGTACTCGAGACATCTCCATCCTCTCTTCTTTCACTGCTAGGACTCATACTGGAGGATAACTTTAAGTTAATAGGAAGAGGGGTAGAAATTGGCTTACAATCTTGCATGTTGAATCGTGACAAGATCTTCTTCAAGTAATTCTTTTGTGAAAGCCAAATCTTCCTATTACTTCTGTCTCGGTGAATTTGCATCCCTAGAATCTTGTTTGCTGATCCCAAGTCCTTCATTTCAAATTCCCTAGCCAGTTGTGCCTTCAATTCTTCAATATGATCTTTGTTGGGTCCTGCAACCAACATGTCATCTACATACAACAACAATATAACAAAATCGTTATCACCAGACCTCTTGAAATAAGCACAAGGGTCTGCGTTAAGTCTGTTGTATCTAAGGCACATAATGAAGGAATCAAATCTCTTATACCAACACCTCGGCGCCTGCTTTAGACCGTACAGAGATTTGTTCAACTTGCAAACCAAGTTCTTCTTTTCTTTTTCTTCAAAACCTTCAGGCTGGAGCATGTAAATCTCTTCTTCAAGATTTCCATGAAGAAAAGCTATTTTAACATCTAGTTGCTCTAGATGTAAGTTCAATGTAGCACATATTGCCAAAACTACTCGAACTGTTGTTAGTCGAACCACAGGAGAAAATATTTCATTGAAATCAATACCTTCTTTTTGAGCATATCCTTTGACAACCAATCTTGCACGATACCTCTCTACTTGATTGTCACCATTTCGCTTGATTTTGAATACCCATTTGTTACCAATTGGATTTCTTCCTTGTGGTAGTGGCACAAGGTCCCATGTATTATTTTTATGAAGGGCTTCGATTTCTTCTTGCATCGCCATCATCCACAGTGAAGCATCTGAGCTGTTTATTGCCTCCTGGTATGTTGATGGCTCACCGTCCTCTGTTAAAAGGCAGTATGCAATATTACCTTCTATAACATAATCTGAGTACCAATTGGGACTTCTTCTCACACGATCTGATTGACGAGTTATTGGAGCTTCAGAACTATATGGTTCTTGTTCATCATGTGCTGGTTCTGCTTCAGAAGAATCTCCTTCTTCAAACTCTTTTTCCACATGTATCTGAGTAATCTCTGACTTTTCAGCGCTATCATCGTCTTCTTTTCTTTGTAGTTTATCTTCTACAAAGATAACATCCCTACTAATGATCACTTTGCGGGCAGTGGGATCCCACAAGCGATACCCCTTTACTCCATCAGCATACCCCAAGAATTTACATTTCCTGGATTTTGGATCTAGCTTTGAAATTTCTTGGGCGTTGTACATCACGTACACAATACTTCCAAATACATGGAGGTTTGAATAATCAACTAGTTTACCAGTCCACATCTCCATTGGCATCTTCAGCTCTATTGCAGTTGATGGAGCTCGATTCACCAAATAACAAGCGGTATTGACTGCTTCTGCCCAGAATGTTTTTTCTAGGCCTGCGTCCCTCAACATTGCTCTTGTTCTTTCTAACAAGGTTCTGTTCATCCGCTCTGCCACTCCATTTTGTTGAGGAGTGTTCGCCACTGTGAACTATCTTTTGATGCATTCTTTCTTGCAAAAGTCATCAAATTCTTCGCTTGTGTATTCTCCTCCATTATCTGTTCTGAAACACTTGATCTTATTTCCAGAATCAAGTTCCACCCGCGCTTTGAAGTTTTTGAAAGTTGAAAACACGTCTGACTTCTTCTTAATAGGGTGCACCCAACATCTCCTGGAGTAGTCATCAATAAATGAGACAAAGTAATTTGCTCCACCTAGGGACGTTACTGGTGCTTGCCATACGTCAGAGTGAACCAATTCTAGAACACTTTTGCCTCTAGAATTTGATGTGTTGAATTTCAACCGGTGCTGCTTACTTGTTATGCAATGCTCACACAAAGGAAGTGATACCTTTGTTAAGCCTAGAAGTAGCTTTTTCTCCACAAGGACTTTCATTCCTTGTTCTGACATGTGTCCAAGTTTCTGATGCCATAGTATTGTAGAATCTGAACCACATGAGACAACATAGGCTTCTGCTTCTAGCAATGTCTCTCCCTTCAGTATGTACAAGTTTGCAGCTATCTTTTCACCTTTCAGCACCACAAGCGCTCCACGAAACACCTTCATGATTCCTTTTCGTGTTTCAATCTTGCTTGCATTATTATCCAACAATCCATAGGATAATAAATTTTTCTTTAGGCCTTTCACGTGCTGCACATCTCGAACAACTTTAATTGTTCCATCATACATCTTCAATTTGATGGTTCCCACGCCAATGATCTCTAAGGCATGATCATTACAACTATACACAGATCCTCCTGAGAGAGGTTCATATTGATGGAACCATTCTCTTCTTGAGGTAATGTGATATGTTGCTCCTGAATCAATGAGCCATATATCTGCAAATCTTTTTCTTCCTTCCACGGTGGTTGATGCTTCACAGCATAGTGCATCTCTATCATCTGAAGTGTTTGCGATATTACCTTGTGGATTGGAGATTTTATTTAGACTCCAAAAATCATTCTTCAAGTGACCCTTCTTTCCACAGTTGTAGCACTTTAAATTCTTCTTGCTCCTCGACTTCGATCTACCATGTTTGTGACTGCTGCTTTGGCCACGTTCTGTTGATCTCCCTCTCATCGTTATTAATGCCTCTGCTTGCAGATTTACTTTTCTGTCTTCCTTGTTCTTGCGCCGATTTTCTTCTCGGAGAACAGTAGCTGCAACGTCATCGAAGACTAGACTGGTGACATTACTGTTTGTCAAGTTGATGATGAGTTGATCATACAAATCAGGTAGACTTTGAAGTAGAAGTTCAGCAAGTTCTTGTTCTCCTATTGTACATCTTAAGGATGTAAGCTGAGAAATAACGTGTTCAGTGTGTTTAAGTGCTCCGTCACTGAAGTAGATTCTAGCATACGGAGAGTGTACAATTTCCTCTTAAGGAAAATTTTATTGTGCAACGATATGGCCTCGTACAATTTGGTGAGATGATCTCATATCTCCTTAGCTGTCTTCTTTTCCTCGATACTTGACAATACTTCATCTGCTAATGCTAGATGAAAGTTTGCCATAGCATTCCCGTCTATTTTGATCCATTTGTTGTCATCTGTAAAATCTACCGACCTTTCACTGATAGCTGCTAGACATCCGTCTTTCCTCAGGATGTCCTTCATCTTCAATTTCCACAATGAGAAATTTCTCCCATTAAATTTTTCAATATCAAATTTCGTTGACATAGCTTCAATTACAGATAGCTCCCACTATTTCACTATCGTGAATTCTCTAGAACCTTCAAAGAATGGGTAATACTTTCTTACTTTCTTATGTTGGAGGATCCACCTTTTGGTGGCAACCACAAAGACAATAAGCAGATATTACACACTCTAATCTAGCTCTGATACCAATTGTTGCGAAAGATGACTATCGGATAGAGCAAAATCGCAACTGATAATTTGAGAAAATAAAAATGAAGATAAAGAAGACACAAAATTTACGTGGAAAACCCCTAAATAATGTAGGGTAAAAACCACGGGCAACGGTAGAAGAATTTCACTATGAGAAAATAGGAATTACAACTTCTCTCGATCGACCAAGGAGAAAACAATGATAATTCTCTCTTGATAAAAAGGAGAAAACAACTCTCAAGAAACTCTCTAATATTCTCTCTAGTATTGGAAGAAAGCTAGAATGCTTTGGGATGATTTTGAAGCTAAATGAGCTAGGGTATTTATAGTTGAAGCTTTAAGGACTAATTTGTAAATACCCTAAATTACAATGACTAATTGCATAGTTTTACCATCCAAAATTTTCAACAATTTGGTGGCCAAATTTGACCAATTTTGCCACCCCATTAATGCCACCAAATTGTCACCCATAATGTTGACAATTGATGCAATTTGGTGTGCCCATTTTCAACAGGAAAGTCTGCTGCTACACCCATGAAGTAAAACTTGAAATTAACCATGGTCGAGTTTGATAAGAGTCTACAGTAGCTTAAGGGTTTACAAAAAGATAATGTGATTGATGAAATTCCTGTAGAAGAGAAATGATTGTTTCAAAGGCTAATATGGAGGCTCATTTATTTGACTCACATCAGGCCAAATATTATGTATGTTGTCTATTGCCTTAGTTTATGCATCAACCTAAAAGGTCACACTCAAAAGTTGCTTTGAGGATTATTAGATATATAAAAAAGGAGCATTGATATGGAATATTGTTATCAACAACAAGAGATTGTCAGCTTACAACATATTGTGATGCTAATTGGGCTTCTTGTCCTCAAACTAAAAGGTCTATTATTGATTTTTGCATAGAGTTAAGAAATTCTCTGGTCTCTTGAAAATCAAAGAAACATAACACCATTGCTAGGTTTTCAACTGAAGTTGAGTACATGGGAATGGTTGTTACTGTAGCAGAGGTAGTTTGATTGAGAGGCTTGTTGGAAGAACTTGGTTTGAGCGTGTAACAACCTATAAAAGTGTATTGTGACAACAAATCAACTTTATAAATTATTGCTAACCTCGATCACAAGAGGACTAAATATATCAAGATAGACTATCATTTCATAACATAAAAAAATTCAAGGAAAACTGATAAAACTAAGTATGTTACATATACAAATCAAATGGAAAAAATCATAAAGAATGCTTTAGGTACTCAACAACATTATTTTTTGTTATCCAATTCGGAGGTTAAAGATGTTCTCAACCACTAACTTGAGGGGGAGTGTTATGAATAAAGGAGTTTATTTCTTGATTAGTTGAGTTAGTTTATAGTTTGTTATCATTGTAGTTAATTTTCTTTTAACTTTGTATATAAATACAATTTTCTAATTTCTTAAGCAAGCAAGTATTTCTTAAGTAAGGAGCTTACATTGACTCACATGCTTTTATTAGAGATTTGTTCCCAACTTCAGCACCAAGCCACTCCATTGACAAGTGTTATCAAGAATAATTCTAATTTCTTTTGGGGTGAATATAAAGAGAAGTCCTTTAATATCATTAAAGAATGTTTAATTCATGCACCTTTACTCACCTTACTTGATTTTAACAAAACATTTGAAATTGGATATGATTCATCAGGTGTAGGAATTAGAGCCGTCTTATCTCAAGGTAGACGTCCTATAGCCTACTTCAGTGAGAAGTTTAGTAGAGTTAGGCTTAACTATCCCACTTATGAAAAAGAGATGTATGCTCTCGTTTGGTCTATGAAAATTTGGCAACACTACCTTTGATTAAGGAGTTCATAATTCACACGGATCATGAAGCACTAAAGAAAATCCGGGGGCATCATAAGCTCAACCAAAGGCATGCCAAATGGGTGGATTTTCTTAAAACTTTCTCATATGTGATCAAGTACAAGAAAGGTAAGGAGAATATAGTTGCTGACGCTTTGTCAAAGAGGTATACTATTCTAAACACTTGGACTCTAAGTTGTTGGGATTTGCTTATTTTAAAGAATTATAAGATTCTGATCCTAATTTTGGAGATATGTACAAGGCATGTGAGAAAGGGACATTTGACAAGTAATAATGGATCCCTATTCAAGGAAGTAAAGCTATGCTTCCCATAAGGCTCCACACGTGAGTTACTTACCAAAAAAGCCTATGGATGAGGTTTAATGGGATATTTCGGGATAGCAAAGACCTTGTCCATACTTCAAGAGCACCTATATTGGACTAAAATGAAATGAGATGTAGAGAGGTTATGTGAGTGTTGTATCACTTGCAGGGAGGCTAAGTCAAAAGTTACGTCATATGGGCTTTACACACCACTACCCATTCTAGAAGCACCATAGATGAATATTTCTATGGATTTTGTACTTGGGTTTCTCCGTTCAAAAACTAATAAGGATTATATCTTTGTAGTTGTTGACCGATTTTCTGATATGGCCCATTTATTCCTTATAACAAAACTAACGATGCTTCACATATTGCCAATTTATTTTTCAGGGAGTTTATGAGACTTTATGACATTACAAAGACAATTGTACTCGATAGGGATGTGAAGTTTCGAAGTCATTTCTGGAGAGCATTGTTGAAGAAAATTGGTACAAAGCTGTTATTTTCCACCACTTGTCTCCCTTAAACAGATGATCAAACTGAAGTGGTGAACCGAATATTGTTCATGATGTTGCGGACCATTATTCACAAGAAATTAAAAACATGGGAGGAGAGCCTAGCATATGTGGAGTTTACAATAGCTCAATCCATACCACTACGAGACACATGCCTTTTAAAGGAGTGTATGAATTCAATCTATTAAGTCCATTGGATTTATTACCATTACCTGTAGATTAAAATCGTGAATAAGGATGGACACAACAAGGCTGAGTTTGTTAAAAAGATCTATCAACAAATGCGAGAGAATATTGAGAAGCGAACCAATCAATATGAGCAGCAAGTGAACAACATACGTAAGCGAGTTACCTTTGAGATGAGAGATTAGGTGTGGCTGTAAATGAAAAAAGAAAGGTTTTCGGCTCAATAAAAGTCCAAATTGATGCCTCAAGGAGATGGACCTTTCTAGGTAATCAAGATTATCAATGCCAATGCATATCAATTAGACCTCCCATATGATTTTAATGTTAGTGCAACTTTTAATGTTGCTTACTTATCTTCCCATGATATAGATGACGATTTGGGGACAAATCGCTTTAAAGAATGAGAGAATGATGTGATTCCCAACAGCAAAGACCTGGAAGAATACCCAAGTATGCCCATTACACGTGTAAGGGCCAAAAGATTCAAAGTTGGCATGGAAAGATTGTTTATATCAAGCTTGGGACGTGAAGAAAAGAATAACAACAAGGGAAGAATACTTTATTTTACTTATGCATGAGTTTGCATGAGATAAGTAAAGTTTGCATAATATTCATTGCATTCAATAAGCATGTTGTTCATTAGCACATGCATTCCATTTAAGCTTTTACTTCATGTAGGGAAGTAGTTCATTCATGCATTTAGTTCATTTAAGAAGCTATTTCATTAAAGTCAGCAAGTTCATTAAATAAAGTTAGTTCATTGATTAAACTAGTTCATTAATCAAACTAGCTCTTATTTCATGCATGTTTTATTTCAAGTTTGAATAAGACATACATTTATCTCTAGGTGCATGGGACATTTGGATGAGCTTGTTTCTATGGTAGACCTTTCACATTCTACATGGGGGACATTCAAAATATCATTCAAAGTCTTTCTTTATTACATATTAAAGGTTCAAGAACGTTTTTTTAAATGAATTATAAAGCAATTAAAGACATTATTGCCTAAATAATCAAGGCATTCAAGTCACTTCATCATCATCCTTTTAGGGCTGATCGTATTCTACATGGAGACAAGCATTGAAGGCCCTCTTAATGTATAGTCTTATGATATTCAAGAAGGGTAATTAGCTTGAGGATGAGCCAGGAATTTCAAGAGACACACTCCTTTGGACGTGATGTTGTCTACATTCATGCAAGTGTCCACATTCATCCATCTTTTTCTTTCATAAGAAAACAAGCCATGAAAGATCAAGAGCCTCCCACCTTTTGGACAAAACTAAGGCTATATTCATCCTAAATTAAGTCCAAATTCATCCCAAGAGCACTATATTAATCAACTACATAAAGAGAGAAGAGAAGACAAGCTAATAAAGTGCATTCAACACCATTAAGGTGAAACATTCAACACCATTTGTATGATTCTTCATATGGTGCCTATCAACATTATAAATAGGCACCTCCATTGCATTTGTAAACACACTTTATGATTTATAAAATACTTCTTGAAAGTTTTCTTTCATTCTAGCTCTTTTGAATAACTCTATCGACTAAAAGATAATCTTGTAGTCTTCATCCATTTGTTTATAGCATTGGTTCCTAGCTCTTCTATAGCTAGAGGGTCACGTTCCACCCTCTACCACTTCAATCCCATCACTTTATATTGTTGGTTTCTAGCTCCATATAGCTAGCGGGGCACAATCTGTTTTTCCTTTTTACTACAAAGACCACACCACCACCACTACACTTTCCATACTTTCCTTAATTTCATTTAACCACTACATCCAACACCCTTC
Organism: Hibiscus syriacus; assembly: GCF_006381635.1. NCBI lineage: Eukaryota > Viridiplantae > Streptophyta > Magnoliopsida > Malvales > Malvaceae > Hibiscus > Hibiscus syriacus. Next base: position 1,060,959 of record NW_024061782.1, read on the forward strand.
CATAACATTCAAACAACTTTCACATCTTCTCGTTTCCTTCATTTTGTTATTATTTCCTTTCATTTTCTTCTTACGCTTATGTTTATGCAATTTCATAGTACAAATATAATCAATTTTTCTTTAGATTTTTTGTACAATTCTTAAGTTGTCCATAATCCTCCAAATTCCTAAATATAATGTAATTCTACCTAAAAAATTCCGGCTCATGATTTTCAAAAAACTAGGACGTAATCGACACAATTTCTCCCTTATTATTTATCTAATAATCATAATCTAAAATTAAAAAAAATAATATTAACTAATATAAAAAATTAAAGATAATGTGATAACCAGGGACAGAGCCAAAATTAAATATTGATAGGGGCCAAAATATTAGACTATTTAAGAAAAAAGTAAAGATTTATTAGGTATTTAAACTTATAATTCAGCATGAACAAGCGAGCTTAGTGATTTAGGAGATTGCTGTTATCCTTGAGGTTCCGGGTTCAAGCACTGAGTATGTAGGGATATGAGCGTTCATTGTCAAATAGTTGAAAGTCTTTGTACGTATACTACCTTGTATTCACCTTAAGTTTATAATAAAAAACTCAAAATTCACAAGACAACTTCTAATTTGTTTAATATTTAAACTTACAATGACCTAAATTGTAACTAGACTAAAACTTTGAGAACACGTACTTATCATTCTTTAGTTCAACCACTACTTGATTAAATATTTAATAAATTTTATATTTTTTAAATTTAAATATCTATTTTTATATGAAATAAAATACTATTAAACCAAAATTCTATTTAATATACAAATTTTAACAGGGGCCGGAGGCCCTCAAGGAGCTCCGTCCATTGTGATAACCGATTATCAAAGAATCAAAGATAAATAAAGTGACGTGATTGGTATAAATAATATATCATTTTAATACTATCTAGATTCGAGTATCTTAGTAAGATTTATGTCAAGAATATTATACAAGTAAGATTTGGCTTGCTTTGATAAAATGTGATGTAGTTTGAATGTAACTTAAAATTTGTGAATTTAATAACGATATCAATTATAAAAAGGAGTTGTTTTTTTAAAAACAAAATTGAATTTGATCAGTTATATATGTAAGATATTTATGTATCCAATATTAATTGATTTAAAAAGTCTACACATACAATATCCTATAATCGCTTTAAACTAAAAAATATATAACAATTAACACGTGAGTTTATGTGATAAATCAAATTACAACATAACCATTTTTCTTTAAAGATATTATCAAAAGACTTATTGTTGTGCTCCTTTCTAAAGAGATGTATTGATAAGATATCTTTTTATTATTATTCTTTTTCAGGCATAATAATAAAATTATTCCAAACGTTTATACAAATGATCATTTTGTCTCATATTACTTATTTTAAAGTATTTTAGCCTCAAATGTTTTATTTTGAAACAAAATTACCCTAATTGGTTGAAAATTATTAGTCAACTACCTGTCAACTTTTCATATGAACGTGGTAAGTCCATGTGTGATGTCATTTCAGCAAAAAAATTTATTTTTAGAGTAAACTATAATTATAATCAATTACATACACACTTATACAATTATATTTAAAAAAAATTTGATGACATGATATCACACATGGACCTGTTGTACCAATAGGAAGCGTTGACTATTAGTCAACTAACAATTTTTATCCACGCATAGGGCATTTTGCTCGAAAATAAAATGTTGGGGGATAAAATTAGGGATGGGCATGGGTCGGGTTTTTGGTCCACCCGACCCGAGAATAAAGAATCATCCACCCGAGATATGATCCGACCAAAACAAGATTTCATCCGACCCGAACCGACCCAATATATAACTTAAAAACACGACCCGACTCGAAATAAAAAAAAATTATTTTTATTCTATAAAAACATTGACTTAATTGAAAAAAATAATATATAGAGGGATATTATTATAAATATTCTGAAATATATAAGGTAAAATTATATATATATTTGGGTCGGGTCAGGCATTTTTCACCCTAAACCCGACCCGATCCGACCCGAACATCACATTTAAAAAACGACTCAACCCGATTTGAACCCGAATTAAAAAAAATTGACTCGATCGGGTCAGGTCGGGTCGAAACCTATCGGGTTCGGGTCTCATGCCCATCCCGAGCTAAAATGCTAAAAAAAATGAATATGAGGCAAAGTGACCATTTGTACAACGTTAGGGGTAATTTTATTATTATGCTTTTTTTATTAATATGAGATGAGATAATATATGTTTAAAAGGTTTTCAGTCATATGATATTATATATTCAAACATCCCTATAACGTTGTACTTGAATCTAATACTTCTAAAGATAATAACTATATTTTTAATTATTAAAATCGTTTAGTTGATATTGTTTATTATTATTATGTCTTATACTAAAAACGATGCTTTTTGAAGGTATAATAATTGTCTCTTAGTTGAGAAGAATATTATACAATATTTTTTCAAAAAACCTAAATACCTAAAATGTTTTGGAGATGATTGTGTAATTTTTGAAAAAAAAAATTGTTATGGATAATTTTATAAAATCTCATCGGATGATATTAAAGTGATCACATTTTTAAAATCTTACGGATCAATCAAACGGGAGAGATAGTCTAAAAATAAAATTATTAGAAGAAATAAAAATTTATAAACAGAAAATAAAAAGACAAGATTTAAAAATCCAGCTAAAATAAAATAATTCATCTTTTATTATATTATAAAACAACTCAAAAATAGAGAGGAAAAAAAGCTAAATTTTTTAGCCAAAATATCCAGAAATATCGAAATTCCCAACTTATAAAAGTTTTTTTTTTTGGATAAATAACTTATAAAAGTTTTTTTTTTTTTGGATAAATAACTTATAAAAGTTGCTGGCGCTTGTCTTCTTCGAAATTCTGTACGTAGGATCCGACCCGACCCGAATTCGTGGTTCCTTTTTTTTTTTTTGGCTCTGTCCTTTTCTCTGCACAGAATCTTAGATGAGATGGGGAGAGAAGAGAGAGATAGCTTTAGATCCTTCATTGCCGTGAATACAACAGGACTTCGCTCTTTCTCTTTCTCTTTCTCTTGGTTTCTTCCTTCTCAAGGTATTTCATTTTTATTAATTTCGATCATTTTTTCCTCAAATTTTTTTGGTTTTTAGTTCTTGTATTTATATTTATATTTTCTGGGTTTCGTTCATAATGGCCGCGTTGATCTGTTTGATCATGCGTGTTAGCCAAGGGTTTTCTCAATTATGATCATTATCAGCTAAGAATTAGACAATGGTAGAGGCTAAATCGCTTAATTTCAAAGTCAACATGAACTAATAAGTATTTAATTCAAAATTTAATTAGGGCAAGGTTTAATTTGACAAGTATTTATATTAACATAGACTAAAATTTCCATTAGACTAAAAATTTGGAACACAAAACCCTCTCATACCCTTAATCAAGATGGACCAGGGAGGAACGGGTGGAACGGGTGGCGGATGTTGTCAAAATTTAAAATTTGCATATACTTTAGGTATTTTTTTTGTTGTAATTTTTATTGATAATCTGTCTTCATCCCCTAAAATTATATAAGTTCTCCCCTGATTTAAGTTTCTGCGTCCATCCCTACCCTTAATAGCTCTGTCTCTGATTGCATGCATGCATGCATACACGTATGTGTCCATCTACATATATCTATAATATATAAAAAGCACGAATGTTTTTCTCTTAACGGTGTTCTTCAAAATGAAGCAGTAGTAATGGGGAGTTGTTCTTCACTGCCGGCTACAAGAATCTCAACGGAGAGAAGGCACCATCATAAGTCCCGAAAATCACACTGGAAGCATCCTCATGCTGTCACCGATGGATCGAAGAAGAGGAATAGTAATGCCCGCGTGACAGATATAGCTGTTACTGGATATGTACATGGTGCAACTTCAACGGTGACTCGTAGAAGATCTGAGGTTTCAAACTCCTCATATCATGTCACACAAATGCAGTGGCATCGAAGCCAACACAAATGGTACACCCCTTCTTTTCATCATATATGCATAATGGAACGGTGGCGTGATTGTATGAATCAACTGCGTCGTTGTATTCGATGCAATGAATGTCTTCAAAACCTTGTTACCGTCATGCTTTCCCCGGTGTTATGAGTCAGAGAAGTTTAATTCTTTCTGCAGGTCCCCAAAACGATTCTTGGTTTGATTCGTACAGTAGGCTGGAATCGGATTCGGATGATGATTTCATTAGTGTTGGAGGTAACGAGATATTCAAACTTTTCTTGATTATATTTGGAAGGTCCTTCGAGGGTCATTTTAGTACTCATGTTGATATGTGCGGTACGGTTAGTTCAAGGCTAAATGAGGTGTTGAAGCTACAGGATTGTACCATTTCGGCCATCTAATCTATACAATTTCTTGTGAGTTTTTTCTTTCCAGATCGTGTCTCGTCGTGCGGTAAGGTGATTCAGTATGAAGGTTCTTCGTGCATCGTGGATGGGACGTGTAAATTCGAAGAATACTGCGAAAGTGTTTTAAGATTCCATGGAGATAGAATGATCAAGGATGAATTTAACTACTCGAACCCGCTTTCTCTGCTTAGTAACCAGGGTCATGAGCTTTCGCAATTCAGAAAGGTCAATGATATTTGTAATGGTATGAGGAAGAAGATATTGGATCATCCTAATGGAAGCTTTCAAGGTTCAAAAGAGGATAGGTGTAGTGCTTCCGAAGAGAAGAAAACATTATCAGTTTATAGGTTATCGCTTAAGCAACGATTATGCGAGGCAAAAGAAAAATTCGATGAATGTAAGTAATTTTGAGTTACTTCTTCACAAATTTATCGTAATCGATAGATCTTTCCAGTAATCCTCATGTTTTATATGTATAACAGATCCATCGAAACAGATTCTATTTCGTCCCAAAGCAGGATGTACAATTCCATCCAACAAGGGTGATACGGTTCACGGATGCTGGTTCGAGATTCTACCGTCGACTTTTAAACTTCGAGGCGAGTCTTATTTCAAGTATGCTACTGATTTTCACCCATCATAGTTTCTGGCTTTCGTTCGGGTATTCATTCTACTGAAATTTTGATTCTTAACTTTTAATTTGTTGATTTGTCTGTCATGCAGAGATAAGCAGAAGTGTCCAGCTCCGGTTCCCTCTCCCTATAAGCCGATAGGCGTCGACTTATTTATCTGCCCAAGAAAGATAAATCACATCGCGCAACATATCGAGCTTCCTAACATAAACCCAGATGGGACAATCCCTCCTCTTCTAGTTGTTAACATTCAGGTATGTTTGAGGTTACCATAAATAATTTCTCAATAGAAAATGCTCTGTAATTCTGTATATCGGATCTTCAACCGTCTTGCTAGTCCCGCTGCAGTTGCCTACTTATCCAGCAACAATGTTCCTCGGTGATGCTGACGGTGAAGGAATGAGCCTTGTTCTTTATTTCAAAGTTTTCGAGAATACGAAACTGTCATCTCTCCGCAATATCAGGAGACCATCAAGGTAAGATCATAAGATTTCACTTCCTGAACGATCATCTTTATTCGATTGAATAACGTTCCCCATACCAGACTCAAGTGTTGACAACTTTTCTGTTTCTGCTCTAGAAATTTGTCGACGATGGTATGGAGAAGATTAAAGGGTTCACAAAAGAGTCCGTGGTTCCATTCCGGGAAAGGCTAAAGTTCATGGTCGGATTGGTTAATTCCGATGATCTCATTCTGAATTCTACCGAAAAGAAACTCGTAAATGCTTATAACGAAAAGCCGGTTCTCTCACGCCCTCAGCATGACTTTTACAAGGTATAACTTAAGTTTGTATTCAGTTCTTTAGGTAGATCAGTGTTAAATGAGATGGTTCAGGAACATATTTGAGCGGTTCACCAAGTTTTTATCCATGACCGAACTCGGATGGACCGCTCCTGCAATGCAGGCATTGGCTTATTAGCTAGTTTCTCCTGATTTCTCCTCTTGATCCAATAACATATCATGACACTTGAACTGAACCGCGTATGATCAGTTACGAAGTTGTTCATTCTTTTTCTCATGGAGGACCCTAATTACTTCGAGATTGATTTGGACATTCATCGCTTCAGTTACATATCAAGGAAGGGACTCGAGTCATTCCGAGAACGTTTGAAGGAAGGAATACTCGACGTAGGTTTAACCATCCAGGTATGATATGGATCTTATTTTTAGTAGGGTCATTAGTCGATGATCAATGTTGCCGGTTGCATAGATGATAGAAACAGAATCGAAAACCCGAACTCTAAATACCATCATCTTTTTCTCAATCTAATAGGCACAGAAACAAGAAGAATTACCTGAGCAAGTCTTGTGCTGTTTGAGGTTGAACAAGATTGATTTTTGCGATGACGGGCAGATACCGATGCTTACGACTGGCAAGATATTTGATGACGGTCAGTGATGGTGCTGGAAATGGCCGATAAACAGATGCCGATGATGGCGGTCGACTTGGAGCCGGAAAGGGCTTCACGAAAGATTGTGAAACTCTTGTATGGCAAATATATGTATATCAAATTAAATGTTTAATTCTGGCAATAAAATTACAAAGCTGTATATTTGGTAAATATTATGTTTGAAACCAAACAAATAACAATGTTTTTGTATGGATCGTAGCCTCTGTATTTACTTGTTTTGTAAATAAATTTAATCAATAATCACACGAAAATTGTTTTCAGTTGGTGATTATTTAAATTTAATTATAAGAACATTGATATTAATATAATTGGTTAGCATATTATTGTTTTGTGTATTGAATTATATTTAAGGAACACAATAAAGATAAGCGTATAATTTAGTCCCTTAAAATTTTAAAAAAAAATCTAATTTGTTTAAACAAAATTTTTAAAAATTCAGAACTTTAAAATTCCTCTTATAATTTTTAAAATTTCTCATTAAATCTCTTAAAATTTTAGTTTGACCGCAATTTTTCCAAATAAAGCATGTGGAAGACATCTAGAAGTGCTTAAAATTTCTTTGCAAGGGTAGGAAATTTGTTCTATGGTCATTTTTTAGATCTATAATTTTCTACATACATTCACATTTTAAATGGATGGTTGTTATTCTAGAGGTCCTAGATTCGAGCAACAATGATTGTAAGGTATTTGAACATTTCATGTCAAATAGTTGAGAGTATCTGAAACATATACTACCACTTGTAATCATCCTAGATTAATAAAGAAAATTGCATTGCATTGTATTTATTTATTATTTATATTGATTGTTATTATTATTATTTTGCACATTTAATATACATCCATGACTAACGAATCAAAAATAGTTCATGAGAGGTTATATGACAAGCTAAAATCAATTAAGAAACAATAAATTGAACATCCCTAAAGTACTCATAAAAGATAAGAACAACGGATAAGAAAATATTAAGGAATAAAAGAACAAAACATGAAATCTTAACAAGAAATGTTTGAAAAGCTAGCTCATATGATATGGGTAAGAAATGTGGATCATAGGAAAGGTCCTCCCATAAGTACTATTGCTGAGGATCCTCTTGATTTGATCTATGGAATTGAGGGTTGGTAAAATCCTTGTTAAACTAGTTAGACTTCAGTTTTAAAAGGTGAATTTATGTTCTGTTCTGAAACAGAGTTTCTTGAGTGTATTCTGATTAAGGAACATTATCTTTAAGGTGTTTGATTAAAGGTTTAAATTAGAGTTGTATTGGAGAAGGTTGTAACACTGTTGAGCATTCATTTCCGAGCAATCTTGAAGCAAAAAGAGTATTGGTGATGTCGGGACCGTCTTTCGGTTGGGCTCGGAATTGGGCTTCGACTTGAAAAAATGTGTTAGAGTCTCCACCGATCCTTTTAAAACGATATTTAGGTAGATCGGACACCATCTTATCTGATCCGCGTTTTACTAGAAATGTGTCGAGTTCGGGAGTCGGTTACGGTCAATGAAGGATTAACACCCTTGAACCGCTCTTTCGGAACTAATTAATTTGTCGATTGTCTTTATTTGCGAAAATTGAAATTGAAATTGAAATTTAAAACATCGATTCGAATATTACCTTTGATCGATTAAAGTTGTCCCTAAAAAGTCAAGATAAATGTTAAAAGGTGAAAAAAAATAAAAAAATAAAAAATAAATGAAGAATATTAAAATGAAAAAAACGAAATAAAAACAATTAAATATATATAAAAAATTAAATAAATAAAAATTAAATTTTGAAAGTAAAAAAATGATAAGAAAATAAATTTGAATAAAATACAACAAAAAGTGTTAAAAGATCACACATCAATTAGACCAAATATAAAACAATGACTAAAATAAACATAAGGAAAATCTAGAGCCTACAACATATGTTAAACAGTTTGAATTAGCAGCAAACAAAAAAGACCAAAATGGATATCAAGCAAAATAAATAGCTCAAATTCTTAAACACCATAAAAGCTATAACAAAGAACAAATAGGGATAAAAATAAAACATAACAAAAATATGTGACAAAATCAGGAAGATTAGTAAAGATGCATGATAACTAGATAGTAGACAGGGACAAAAATGAACTGAAACATTAATAAACGGGTCGAAATAAGAGTAATATTTTTTGTTTGCAGCAGAAAAAAAATAAGGTTTACAAAGTGAGGGGACCAAACGCGCCATTACCCATAAAAAAACATAACATACGGATGAGATTGGCCAAAATGGGGTCGTTTTAAGGCCAGTATATAAGTCCCTTTCACCTAGTTATGAGACCCAAGTCTCTCATTTTCATCCCTTTTTTTGCTAAAAAGAGAGAGAGGGGGAGAGGTTTCTGGAAACTCTCTCTCCAGAATCCTCCCCAGTCACAAGCCCGCTGCGAAAACTGCCTTGGATCACCGTCAACCGCCGCTCATCGACGACAAAAGGGGACGAGACGACCACTAATCGACGCGCCTTTCCCTCCTCAACACAGATCTGAGCTTTGATTTTGGAGAGAATGTGAAAATGTTAACGAATCAAGGCCGAAACGATTCAGCTTTCTTGCCTTCCATCTTGCTATTAAACTGTCAAATCAACTCGGTTCCAAGGTATGTTACTCCGTATATTTCTAGTGTGTTTTGTGTATTTTTCGTGTCCCCCGTATCCTCGAATGCTCTCCGTATTTAGTATGATTTTGCCTAGTAATCTTGTATATTCCCCCTCCCCAATGGGGTGTTGAGTACATCATTTTATAGTAAACAAATTATCATTTTTAAAGGTTGATTCTGAGTAAAACTCGGTTTGTTGTGGTTTCTTGGAGTCCTATTAACACACGTTTGTGGCATTTGTTGAACTATGAGAAACGGTCAGAAAAAAATGGAGGAGTGGTGTGCAGCTGTGAGTCTTCGAACAAGGGCAGGTGCGGCGCTGAGTTGAGAGTCGGCTAAAGCAAAGGATGTCTAGGCTTCAGGAAACCCTAGGTACTGCGGGTCATGGGGCCAGTTTGGGTGTTCCAGTGGGTCATGGGTTGCCCGCGTGTTTTGGGCTACACTACTGTTGGGTTGCAGCTAGACCCCTGTTTCTTTGTAACTGGGCTGCTGGGTATTGGGTCACCCACTTGTAATGGGATGTTCGAGCTGTACAAAATAAATAGGAAAAAATATTAATTTAATAAAAATAATAATAATAGTAATATATTATAATATAATAATAACGTTTGATGTCAGACAAAAATAAGTGTCTACAACTGCCCCTCTTTGTCTTTTTTTGTGTAACGAAAAATAGGACAAAGATAAAAGGACACAAATTTTCGTTCGGTGGAGTTGAAAATTGACTCTGATATTTCAGTTAAGAATAACTCTCTGTCGAATTGAGTTTTGGATGACTCCTCCATCACGAAGTCGAGTCTATCCTGAAATAGAATTAAAGTCGTGGTTTGGAATTTGAATTGGAATGTGGCTTCTCGTTGTCAAATTGTAGTCAACTCCGGTCTTCTTCTCGATTTTAAGATCGGGGTTTAGAAATTCGACTGGAAAATAGTTCCTTGGATCCACCATGTGATCGATATACTCTTGAAATCGAACTCAAAAATCTTCGTTGACATATAGCTTTTCTCGACTTAAGCTATGCTGGCGGAAAAAATGGTTTACTACCACTAAGGCACGGCTAACCAAGGTCTTCTTCTCGACTTGAAAACCTCGAATGCAACCGAACAGTAGTGTGATTGATGTGTCATCGAGCTGAATGAAATCGAACTCGAAGGTCTTTGATGACAAATAACCCTTCTCGCCTTGAGTTATGTTGTAAATAATGCACATTTGAGATGAATGTAATCGAACTCGAAGATCTTTGGTTGGCAGATAACCCTTATAATCTTGAGTTATGCTACAAATAATATGCCTTTGAGCTGAGCGTAGTCAAACCCGAAGGTCTTTTGTTGGCAAATAACCCTTCTTGCCTTGAGATATGTTGTAAATGATGTTCCTTGGAGTTGAGCATAGTCAAACTCGAAGGTCTTTGGTCGGCAGATAACCCTTCTAGCCTTGAGTTATGCTGCAAATGATATGCCTTGGAGCTGAGCGTGGTCGAACTCGAAGGTCTTTTGGTGGCAGATAGCTCTTCTAGCCTTGAGCTATTTTCAAATGATGTGCCTTGGTGCTGAGCGTAGTCGAACTCGAAGGTCTTTTGTTGGTATATAACCCTTCTAGCCTTGAGTTATGCTACAAATGATGTGACTTTGAGCTGAGTGTAATCGAACTGGAAGGTCTTTGGTAGATAACCCTTCTAGCCTTGAGCTAAGCTACAAATGATGTGCCTTGTAGCTAAGCGTAGTCAAACTTGAAGGTCTTTTGTTGGTAGATAACCCTTCTAGCCTTAAGTTATGTTGCAAATAATGTGCCTTGGAGCTGAGCGTAGTCAAACTTGAAGGTCTTTTGTTGGCAAATAACCTTTCTTTCCTTGAGCTATGTTGCAAATGATGTGCCTTGGAGCTGAGCGTAGTCAAACTCGAAGGTCTTTTGTCGGCAGATAACCCTTCTAGCCTTGAGTTATGCTGAAAATGATGTGCCTTGGAGCTGAGTGTAGTCGAACTCGAAGGTCTTTGGTTGGCAGATAACCTTTCAAGCCTTGAGTTATGCTGCAAATGATATGCCTTTGAGTTGAGCGTAGTCGAACTCGAAAGTATTTTGTTGGAAAATATCCCTTGATCTATCTTACAAATGAACATGATATCATTCGTCGTGAAGTTGAAACCGTGGATGGCCCCTTCGTTGTGAAGTTGAGCCTTGAATGGGATATCCTTCGTCATGAAGTTGAAATCCAATCCGAAGATGAATGTTACTGGTGGGCACGATACCCTTCATCGTGAATTTGAAACCGTGGATGGCCCATTTTTTGTGAAGTTGAGCCTTGAATTGGATATCCTTCGTCGTGAAGTTGAAATCCAATCTAAAGATGATTGTTGTTGATGAGCAAGATTCCCTTCGTCGTGAAGTTTAAACCGTGGATGACCTTTCGTTATGAAGTTGAGCCTTGAATTGAATATCATTCGTCGTGAAGTTGAAATCCAATCTAAAGATGAATGTTGTTGGTGAGCACGATTCCCTTCATTGTGAAGTTGAAACCGTGGATGGCCCATTCGTTGTGAAGTTAAGCCTTGAATTGGATATCCTTTATCGTGAAGTTGAAATCCAATGAATGTTGCTGGTGAGCACAATTCCCTTCGTCGTGAAGTTGAAATTGTGGATGTGGGTACAATATCCTCCGTCGTGGAGTTGAAATCTTGGATGACCCCTTCGTCGTGAAGTTGAGCCTCGAATTGGATATCCTCTGTCATGAAGTTGAAATCCAATCTTATGTAAGTTATATTGTTTCGAGTTCAATATCCTTCGCCGTGAAGTTGAAATTGGCTCTGAGTGAAAATGGGAAGCCCTTTCACTGTGAAGTCGAGCTTTGAATAGCACGATATCCTCCATCGTGGAGTTGAAATCGTGGATGTGTGGGCATGATATCCTCTGTCGTGGAGTTGATATCGTGGATTTGTGGCTACGATATCCTCCATCGTGGAGTTGAAATCGTGGATGTCCCCTTCTTCACCCTGAATTGGATATCCTCTGTCGTGAAGTTGAAATCCAATCTTGTATTGTTTCGAGTCCAATATCTTTCGCTGTGAAGTTGAAATTGACTCTGAACGAGACTTGGAAAGTTGTTTTGTCGTCATACAGTCGCCCCTTCGCTGTGAGGTTGAGCAACCACCATCAACTTTTGAATGTGTTTTTAAATCAAGTATCTTTCGTCTTGAAGTTGAAACTTGACTTAAAAAGCTGCAAAAAATTATGTATGCTAAAAATGATAAATGCGATGATCTTAAGTATGTCTAAGATGCATGCAACATGAGTTAATTCTGTTTTATCCATTGGATGGAGCCTCATTTTTGTCTGGTGGTCTTGTCCTTGGAATCGACCATGCCCCATTTTCTTCTCATGTTATTGGTAATGTCACAAGTTCTATCTGATCTCTCGAAATGAGTGTCTTGTGAAATGCTCAAAAATTGGCATTGTTCGTTCTCTCTTCAAGAGAGGCAAAATGAGCCTTAGCACCTTCTAGGACCTTTCACATTTGAGACTGTCCTGTTTGAAAATGTTTTTCTCATTTCTCTTATTTTAGGGGGAAGAGAAAAAAAGATATAAAAATGTAAGAATTCCTGTAAAACATTGCCCCATAATCCAGGCTCGCAATCAAATCAAATCAAATCATAAACATGAGTTCAAATAATATCAAAAGAATCAATAGTTTTTTCATGCTTTTAGAGTTATAGCTCTTTGACAAACATTCAAATGGATGAGTTGGTTTTAAGCTGGCTTCCTATTTTCTAAGGTTTCAGCCATAAAAAAATGTCATTTTTCTTGGTTATTGAACATGCTTTTTCTCTGGCTTGGCATTTTAATTGGATGCGGATAAAATGACGCAACTAGCATTATCAATTACTAGACCCTCTATTTCGGTTCTCTGATATCTTCCATTTGTTCAAGCTTTGTAAGCTCCTCTAATAAAGATAGTGTAGAAATATAGGTCTAAAAATGAAATTCCTGAGTGCTCGTGTGAAGTTGACTATAACAGGTGTTCCTTAACTCCCTTAGTCCATTTTTATCGAAACTCCTTATTTAAATTTGCCATTGTCTGGCTAGCTGAATCCATAAAGCCGGAGCGTTTAACCAATTTCTCTAGAGGGAACTTAATATTATAATCACCCTTATCAGGCTAGCTGAATATTATCCATAAAGTTAGGGCGTTTAACTAATTACTCTAGAGGGACAACTCAAGCTTTATTGTATATTATAATCACATTTATCAGGATAGCTGAATCTTATCTATAAAGCCAGGGCGTTTAACCAATTGCTTTAGAGGGACAACTCAAGCTTTATTGTATATATATAATATTATAATATGGGCATAAGGGTTCAATTTCTTAAGTTTGTCAAGAAGAACTTGTCATAGTCTAGGTGTTTTTAAAAGTCAAGGAATCTTGTCTTTAGAGTTCAATTTCCAAATAATTGACCTAAACTAGATTTGCTTATTCGACTATTACATCTATAAAGATAATGATCATCATTGAACGTCTTAAACAAAAAGTATAGTAATGTCATATGCAAAAGATGCCCCATGTTGTCCGCACCTATGCACATCTAAATACTAAGCCTTATGAAGGGAGAAGACTATATTGGTTATTTGCAAGAAAATGGTGAGGTGTTTGAGTGTATCTTTCTGAAGTAAGGTCAAAAGTCCTTGTTTTATCCGTTTCTGATCGTGTTACTTTGTCAAAGATCTGTAACTATGATCACTTACAGAGTTTTTAAATTCATTTGATATTCACAAAATTTCAAGTTGTAAATTTGATTCAATGCTCCGCATAAATTCATTAAAATATCCAAAGAAAGTTTAAAACCATGTTCCAAATATGAGAAAGTTCAAAAACAAAATCAAATAGGATGCTACAAAATGGAACAAAGCCTCATTAGGATGCCCCATTAGTTGGATCAGGGCCTCCATTTGCACTTGCTCCCCATATTTCAATTGTTTCACTTGACATGGCTTCTTATGAAATACCCTCAGATGCACAAATTTATGCTTCCGGAGTGTCCATGCTTGAGGCGGTATGTCCAGGGTTTGTTCCTTTCGAGGAGACATGTTTCTGTTAGTTAATGCGAATGTAAAGAAATGAAAATAACAAAATGAAAAATATGTTTAAATGCATAATGCATGCAATATTCGAGGCATTGATCCGAAAAATGTGTTTGTTATTATAAATAATCCTTATTGGGGATAAAAGTGTTACGTCTTATGAGACAAAAACATTTTAAACGTATAGATCCTGAACAGCCTCTGATAAGTTGATTCGATTTTTGTCTTTTTTCTGTCACCGGTTGAATGTCCTATTGAACCGTTCCGGTTTCTCTGGCTAAATTGTGCAAGTGAAAGGTGCTTTCCCCAAAAAGTCTCGAATGACTACATCTCCGGCTTTCACTCTCTACTGAGCCTGCCTTCAACGAAAACGCCTTTAGAAGCCTCCATTGAAGGGAACTATCTGAAACTCACTTGTTTACTTCTTAGATTTGTCAACAATGGCCTGTTGTTTTTTAAGGGACTCTCCAAGTTAATACCCTTTTTCTCGTATGCCCCTGCAACCTTTGTCATCTCAGAAAGTTGACCTTTGGTGTTCTCGGTGTAAATCACGGTCCATTCTAAGTATTCTCTGACTATAGTCAGACTTCTTAGCTTATCATCTTGTAGTATAACCTCTTTGTCCATTAATACAGATTATTTGCGTTTAACGAACACGTTTTTGGTGGATCAACACCTCTTTTGAATGATGCAAATGATGAAAATAAAATAAAAGTGTTCAAAAATGAAAAGAGTTAGTGAGATAAATTAAAACAATAATGAAAATGAAAAATTCATACCCCACATGCTTAGTATTCCTACCCGGACATGATCTCTATCCCACAAGGTTAGTTTTGAACAAGTCATAACTGCATAAACTTCTAGTTCACATACTTTGAACATGAAATAGAGCACGAAATAATATCAAAGAAGCCTAGGGTTTGAAATGAGGTTTTGGGGTGGGATCTAATTCCCTGTAGTCTCTCGATTTTGGTTCTAAAGAAAGGAACCCGAGTTCTCCTTGCTGGTGCCCCTTGGGCTTGCCAGACCCTTAGTCCTAAGCCCATTACAAGCTTGTGTGGACTAAGTTAAACTCTAGAGGATACATTCCCTTATGCCTATGCGGTGAATAAATTCACACGAATACATAAGGTATATGAATCCCGAAGGTTACTTGCTAGGCATGTGCAAAAAATAAATTCTCACGAGCGCGTCGCTTTCACCCCCACTTAAAAAAGGGTTCAGAGCTCAGGTATAGAGCCAGAGATATAAACTTTTCAAAAATCTGAAATCATTGAAAAAATGTCAGTACAACTATTTATTTGAAAAATAATCAAAGGTAAATAATTAGAATCGAATA
Organism: Hibiscus syriacus; assembly: GCF_006381635.1. Lineage (NCBI taxonomy): Eukaryota > Viridiplantae > Streptophyta > Magnoliopsida > Malvales > Malvaceae > Hibiscus > Hibiscus syriacus. Next base: position 1,076,422 of record NW_024061782.1, read on the forward strand.
AATAAATTAAAATTTAAGTTTGTAATTTTCACAAAAAAAGACAACCGAAAATTAATTATGGCCTGACTCACTTACCTGCCCCCAGCGGAGTCGCCAAGCTATCGAGGTCGTCTTTCGGTTGGGCCCAGAATTGGGATTCGACTTGAAAAAATGTGTTGGAGTCGCCACCGATCCTTTTAAAACGATATTTAAGTAGATCGGACACCATCTTACCTGATCCGCGTTGTCGACAATCATTTTCATCTGAGACTATCATATTATTATTATTATTATTATTATTATTATTATTATTATTATAAAATAAATTGGGATCCCATTTACAAAACCGGAGGCCCAAATTCAGATCTAGACCCGACCTAAGACCCGATTCAGATACTTCTAGGGTTTTCTACTCATCTTCTTCAGGTGCTCCAACCAGATGCTGCCACACCTCCACCAACTTGACGGAAGACTCCAGAAGCCGCAGGAGAGCCGCACACCTCGCCCTATGGTGAGTCACCATTGTAAATTCGGTGACTCACCAAAATGAACGGTTGTTTGAAGCTTCCCGAGGCCTATAAAAAGCCTTAAAAACCTGCAAGAAAAAAAGAAAAGAATAAGATATGAACGAAGAGATAGAGAGGAAAACAAGTGAAAGAAGACTTACTGAGGAGCCCAAACGTCATCGTAAACCGTCGTGAATCGAAGGCATAAATTTAGATCTAGTAAATTCTAGACGTTTTTAGGAGAAACGGAGGTCGGATTCGGCTTTGGGGTGTTTTGATCTACATTTTGAGCTATTTTGATTTTTTGCGGTCGTGAATAGTATCTGAAATAGTAACCGATGATGGTAATTAGTGGTCGGTCGGTGGTCGGAGCTCTCTCGGATGAGGGAATTTAGAGAGAATGGAGAGATTCTCTCTCCTTAGAGAGAGAAGCAAAACAAAAAATGAGGTAAAATTATCATTTAAGGCCTATTTATACCCCCTCAAAACTACGTCGTTTTGGGGAGGGAGTGTTTGTGTAATTTCATTATGAGAAAACCCTTTCTGTGGTCCCTTAAATTTATAATAATTTCAAATTGGTCACTAAAATCATGTTTTTGTGCCTTTTAATTTGGACTTCGCATTTTGTTTTATTTATATATTAGTCTCTGCTAGTATTTATATATATTTAGGGTAAATATTAGATTTAATCCCTTAGATTTTAATAATTTATAATTTAATTCGAATATTATTTAGGGATAAATTACACTGTTAATACCTTTATTTTATTATATTTCGAATTAGGGCTATTAATTTATATATTTTTGTAAATTAATCTTATTTTTTAATTTCTTTTATTTTGGTCATTATTTAATTACAATTTTATTTTATTTTTATAATTGTTTTATTAATACTTTTAATTTAGTACTTTAATTATTTTTCTTTATTTAATTAATCTTAGACACATTAAGATATATATATATATATATATATATATATATATATATGAAAAATTAGTAAGTATTATTTGAATAATTTTGTAAATTAATTAAATAATAATATTTTTTTTTAAATATTAAGAAAGGGTTGTCTTAAAATAACTAGATGTCATATTCTAGTATTTTAAAAATAAATAAATATATTGCTTATATAAAATATATATATATTTACATCATTTTTATTTAAATTATTTTTTAGGAAAAATTATCATATTCTTATTAATATTTATTTATTTTTAAATATTAAGAAAGGGTTGTCTTAAAGTAACTAGATGTACTATTCTGATATTTTTAAAATAAATAAATATCATGTTTATAAAAACCTAAAAAAATAAATTTATTTTAGTTTTAGTTATATGAAATATTGAATTATTAGAATTTTCTATTAAATAAAATTATACGGTTGAATATGGAATAATATGATCATAAATTAACTTTATATTCGAATTTTTAGATTTTCACTACTAGAGACAATTTTATAATCAATGGGTACCAATTTTGGGCGTTGTGGGGGTGTTAATCCTTTCCCCAAACGTAACCGACCATGAATCCCTTTTTATTACTAAAAAGAATGAATTTTTGGTTTTACGCATACCAATTTATCTTTTAATTGATGTTTTCTTAAAAATTCTCTTAAAAGGTGATTTTGATGTATTCGACCTACCTAACCCAAAAAGGTCGATGGAGACTCTAAAACATTTCCTTAAAAACCCATTTATTTCATTCATATACTTTTCCGCTAAGGAAATTCGTGCCCGGGAGAAAACCGGTTACGACAGCTTGGCGACTGGGGACTCTGGTCAAGCCTTAAATTGATTATATATTGTCTCTATAAGTTAGAAATTAATAATTCATATTTATTTAATTTATGATTTTTTTTATTTCTTTCAATTCATTTTTTATTTATTATTTTATTATCCTTATATACTAACATTTATTTTTGATTAATTTTCAGATATTAGGATTCATTTTTTAATGGTTGTTTGAAAAGGTTTGAGAGTTTATCCTCACACACAACACGTGCATTGCATAAACATAAACTCTATAATCGAGCTCTTTTCCCTTTTAAGTGGGAGTGAAATTAACGTCTTCGTGAGAATTTATTCTCCGTGTCAGACCTAGCAAGTAGCTTTCGGGGTTCATATGCACTATGTCTTCGTGAGAATTTATTCTCCGCGTCAGTCATAGAGAACTGTGTCCCCTCGAATTGAACTCGATCCGCTTAAGTCTGTAATGGATTAGGATTGAGGTTTTGGTAGCCCAAAGGGGCACCAACAATGACAATTCGAGTACCTTTACTCTTAGAGCTGAAACCTTGCATATAATAAATCATAGAAATTCACCCAATCTAAGACAATACTGAAACTCTGTCTGTAGGTGTACACAAAGGAGAAATAAGCTCTAACTTTTGTCTTTTAATTTTTTTTGAATAAATGCATGCGAACTAGAAATCATGCGGTTAAGTTAATTTTTCCAAACAAAACATGGAACTAGAAAGCATGAGGTTATAATTTATATATAAATAGCGTGATAAATAGAATCTTTTATTTCCATTAATTGGTACTAATCATTTTATTATTTTTTTCTTATATATTTTGTAGATACATTTTATGGTGCTCTAACTTGTTTGTATTAAATGCTTTTGTTTGCATTGCATGATCATGACATGATTAGAAGGTATCGATTCAAAAGTGGACATCAAATTGAAAAGTTTTCATATATGGACAAAAAGTTTTATGATCAAACAAAGTGGCGCAGCTAAGGAATGAAATCTTAAAGAAGCTCTCAAAAAAATTGTAATTTGGATGTTAAGAAGTTAGGAGTGAAATCTATCCCATATATATAAAGTTTTGTTTGATGTACCGAAACTTTTGTGTTTAATGAAATTTGTTTTAAGATGATCACTCATGATTAACACCTTTTTGCATACATGCATTTGCATTTTATTTGTGTTATATTTGCATTGTTATATTTATTTATTTAGGATTTTTTTGCATTCATTTTCAAAACTTAAAATTAACAAAAAAGGGGTTTTTCCGAAGAATACTGAACACCTACAAGCATCCATATAATACTCGGAAAAAAGTAATGGATGATAAGATAGATCAACTCGAAAGGACTCAGCTGTAAATGAAAAAAAAGCTTCAAGAAAGTTCAGGAAGAAATACATGAACAAATGATGAAAGCCCAAAATGATATGATGAAGAAATTTGAAAGTATGTTACAAGGAAGAAGTATGGATCAAGAAAATACTCTAGTTGTTACTACTACTGAAGAACCTTTGCACCATCCGAGTTTTACACCACGAGCAAATTGTCAAAAAGTTAAAGTTATTGAGGAACTTTTGTATCCTCCAGGCTTTACACCACCTCATGTTAAGGCCCAGCAAGGAATGACTACTCAGTCAGGAAGAGTAAACATAAACTTACCTAGTGCCTCTATAAACCAACAACAAACTGAAGATGTTCTTGATCTTGATGAAGAGCGTAAAAAAATAAACCAAACAAGATGATGAAAAATGGAAACAATTAGCAGAAGAAATTAGAACTATGAAGGAGGATCCTAGCATGTATGGAATTGATGATAAAGAATTTAGTTTGGTACCTGATTTGGTGTTACCGCCTAAGTTCAAGATTCCTGATTTTGAAAATTTCGATGGTACAAAATGCCCCTATGCTCATATCACAATGTTTTGCAGAAAAATGGCAGGTTATATAGGGGATGACAAACTGTTGATTCATTGTTTCCAAGAAAGCTTAACATGTTCGGCTATTCGATGGTACAACCAGTTAAGTAAAGCTCATATTAAATCTTGGAAAAATTTGGCAAAATCTTTTCTTGAACAATATAAGCATGTTAAAGATATAAGACCCAATCGATTGGTGTTGCAGAGTATGGAAAAGAAATCCAATGAGAACTTTAGACAATATGCCCAGAGATTGAGGGACATAGTTGTACAAGTACATGCACCCATTGAAGAAGATGAGACAATTGTGCTCTTTGTGAATACTTTAAGAGCTCCTTTCTTTACTCACCTCATAGGGAATTCCTTCAAGAGCTTTGCTGACATAGTCATAGCTGGTGAGATGATTGAAATGGCAGTTAAGAGTGGGAAACTTGATAGTGGTGAATCTAGCAAGAAACCACTAATGAAAAAGAAAGAGTGTGAGGTAAATAACATGATGAAATACAAATCCAATAACATCACAATGTCTTGACCTCAAGATACAAGATTGTCTATACAAAACCCTGCCAAGCAAGGGATAAGAGAGAGGCAAGAAAGAGAAAAGCCCCAGTTTGATCAAATTCCTATGACCTACAAGGAATTGTTTCATATCTTGTATGATAAACATGTGGTGTCACCTTATCATATATCACCTGTACAACCTCCATACCCTAAATGGTACGATGCTAGCTTGCAATGTGAATATCATGCAGGAGCTCATGGACACTCTATTGAAAACTGCATGTCATTTAAGAAACTTGTTCAAAGTCTTAGAAACAGGAATGTCATCAATTTTGGTAACAATGAGCAGCATGGTAACAATGAGCAACCTAATGTGGCCCAAAATCCATTGCCAAACCACGCAGGTATGAGAATTAATGTTGTCAGTAAAGAAAAAAGAAAGAAAATTATAATGGAAGTCAGTGAGGTGGAATCACCCATGTGTTGGGTGTGGAGTCAAATTATCAATGTTGGTCTGTTAATGCCTAGTTTTCCAGTTGAAAAATTCAATAGTGAAAATACATGTCATTACCACCAATGTGAAGGGCACGTTATACAAAATTGTCCAGATTTTCGAGATTTGGTACAAAAGTTGATGGATGAAAAAGAAATGGAGTTCTTCAAGGAAGTGCCAAAAGAAGAGGAAATGGATATTTGCACCTCTGAGGGATCGCCTAGAGGGATCTACAATTCTGATTGTCCTCTAATTATTACATCAAGAATTTGCGTATCAGAGAAAATAACTCCAAAAGTGGTTATAATACCTCCATCTTCGTTCTTGTATAAAGATGACAAACAAGTGCCATGAAAATATGGTTGTAAGTTGGATGAGATAGTAAAAGAAAATGATGAAGTAGATGAGGTTGGAAATTTTACTTGAAGCAGAAGATGTTATTCCAAAGAACCTGATAAGCAAGCTACCATTGACAAAGGGAAAAAGGTTGACCTACAGTTGAGAGAAGATGAACATGTCATCAACGAGCCAGTAACTGAGAATGAAGTTGCAGAATTTCTGAAATTTCTCAAACATAGTGAATACAATATTGTTGAACAATTGCATAGGTTGTCTGCTCGTATATCAGTCTTGGCACTTTTATTAAGCTCTGAGGCACATCGGAATGCCTTATTGAAAGTGTTAAATCAGACTTTTGTACCAAAAGAATTGTTGGTAAATAAGCTATTTGGTTAGTCATAAACATACAGGCTGATAATTTCATTTCTTTTTCTGAAGATGAAATCCCCTCTGGGATGAATGGTATTCCTAAAGCTCTACATATCACGATTAAGTTTTAAATGTAATGCCATTAGTGACTTTGAAGAAACTACCAGTTGATAACACACTCATGAGAAATAGTCAGAGCATTGTTAGAGCTTTTGATGGAACCAAAAGAAAAGTGTTAGGAAAGATTGATATTCCTTTAACTATTGGCCCGGCTACATATGAAGTGGAATTCCTTGTGATGGATATTATACCCACTTACAATTGCTTATTGGGGAGACCTTGGATTCACTAGGCAGGGGTAGTTCCATCTACACTTCACCAAAAATTAAAATTTGTGATAGATGGGAGGCTAATATGTCTTAATGCTGAAGAAGAAATCATTGCTTCTGTCTCTACCACCGCTCCATATATCAAATTAGATGAAAAAGCTATTGAATGCTCTTTTAGATCATTGGAGTTTGTTAATGCTAAATTTTAGGTCGAAGGCCAAAGGATGCCCAAGTCTAGACTTTCAAATTGCACTAAGATGGAGCTTAAATTAACCCTGGGGAAAGGAGCAAAAGCCGGAAAATGGTTAGGAAGTCACATGCAGGGACCAGTTAATCTAGTTTTTCCCATCACTAAGAAAGATCGATTCGGTTTGGGATATCAGTTGACTGTTAGGGACAAACAGAGAAGCATTAGGAAGAGCCAGGAAATGAGGAAGACAAAGTTAGCTGGAGAAGATCTCAGTTGGAAACCAATGACTTTTCCTCTGTTGAGTAATACTTTTATGTCTGGAGGAAATATGTTCCAAGAATATCAACAAAACGAAGGGCTAATAGTTGAGGATGCTTTGAAAGAGTTGAGTATTAATGTCATATCAAATGATGAATCTGAAGAAAAGAGAGCTATGAGCATTTACCCAGCACCACCAGACTTTGAATTGAATAATTGGATTATGGAGGAATTACCTGTAGTTTTTAAGTCTTTTTCAGAGTAATACACTAGAACTTCCTCTATTGCTTGTACCCTAGAGCAATAGTTGATTTTGTGTAAAGGGTTAAACTATGTGTTTTTCTTTTTCAATAAAAGATGTATTTCAGTTAATTTCACATGGCAAATATTTTCTATGCATTTTTATTATTATATGTATATATACTTTTGTTCATTTTTCCTTTCAGGAACTCACATATCAATAACATGGATGTTGATGACACTGACACGGAATTTGATTTTGAGCAGCCCATTTGTCAAGGGGAAGTTGAGGGTTGTGATAATGATGAGAGATGTGACTTACCTTCCGAGCTGTTAAAAATGGTGGAAAAAGAGGATAAGAAAATTCTGCCTCATGAAGAACATACTGAGATCTTGAATTTGGGATTAGATGAGGATAATAAAAACGTGAAAAATGGCCCTACTTTATCTGATAAAGCACGATAGAGTTTGATTAATTTTCTTTGGGAATACAATGAAGTATTTGCTTGGTCATATGAAGACATGCCAGGTTTGGATACAGAGATGCTAGTACACAAGTTACCAATAAAGCCAGAATATAAGCCTATTCAACAAAAGTTGAGAAGAATGAAACTCGAAATGCTGCTGAAAATAAAGGAAAAAGTAAAAAAGCAATTTGATGTTGGGTTTCTTAAAGTGGCCAAGTACCCTAAGTGGGTGGAAAATATTGTCCTTATACCAAAGAAAGAGGTAAAGTCCATATGTGTATTGACTACCGAGATCTCAATAGAGCTAGTCCGAATGATAATTTTCCTTTGCCACACATAGACATTTTAATGGATAACACTGCTAAAAATTCTTTGTTCTCATTCATTGATGGTTTATCCGGTTACAATCCCTGACGATATGGAAAAAATAACATTTATCACCATATGAGGAACATTTTGCTATAAAGTAATGCCATTTGGGCAGAAGAATGCAAGAGCAACATATCAAAGGGCTATGGTAACATTATTTCAGACATGATACATAAATAAATAGAAGTTTATGTCGATGATATTATTGTCAAAGCCAAGTCAGAGGATGAACATATCAAGAATTTGATAAAGCTTTTCCAAAGATTAAAGAAATATCAGTTGAAGCTTAACCCAAATAAGTGTACATTTGGGGTGATATCTGGAAAGCTCATGGGGTTTGTCGTAAGCAAGAAATGAATTGAAATAGATCCAGATAAAGTCAAAGCTATTCAAGATTTTCCACCCCCACAAACACAAAAAGAGGTTCGAGGATTCTTGGGAAGATTGAATTATATAGCTCGATTCATCTCACAGTTAATTGAGAAATGTGATCCCATTTTTCGTCTCCTTCATAAAAATAATTATGGGGCATGGAGTGAAGATTGTCAGGAAGCTTTTGAAGCAGTTAAGAGATATTTGTCAAATACTCCAATCTTAGTACCACTTATCCCAGGCAAACTCTAAATTCTTTATTTATCAGTTTTGGAAAATTCAATGGGGTGTGTATTAGGACAACATGATCAAACTGAGAAAAAAGAGAGAACAATTTACTATCTCAGAAAGAAGTTCACTGATTGTGAAACCATATACTCACCAATTGAAAAATTGTGTTGTGCTTTGGTATGGGCCACTCGAAGGTTTAGACAGTATATGTTATATCACACCACAAGACTCATATTCATATTTGATCCTTTGAAGTATATGATGAATATACCTACATTATCTAGAAGGTTATCTCGTTGGCAGATCTTGTTGTCAGAATTTGATATCCAGTATGTAAATCAAAATGCAGTAAAAGGAAGTGCCATAGCTGAATTTATTGCAAGTAGAGCTTCTCAAGAATATGAGTCAATTAGTTTTGATTTCGTAGATGAAGATTTAATGGAAATCTCAGTGGAAGACTCAACTACATCCACTAATGAATATTGGAATTTTAACTTTGATGGTGCTTCGAATGCTTTAGGGCATGGAATTGGGGAAATATTAGTTTCACCAAATGGAGAACATTATCCTTTTACTAGGCGACTCAATTTTGATTGCACAAACAAAATGGCTGAATATGAGGCATGTGTTCTGGGTCTTAAAGCTGCCATTGAACGGAAGATAAAAATGCTTAAGGTATATGGGGATTCAGCCCTAGTAATTTACCAAATCATGGGGGAATGTGAGACAAAAGATCCCAAGCTTGTAGAATATCGTAAATTGATTGTGGAACTTATCAAATAATTTGAAGAAATAACATTCAATTACCTCCCTAGAGAAGATAACCAGATGGCAGATGTCTTGGCCACCTTGGCAGTCACATTTAAGGTAGATGAGCATTTGAGCATGATGCCTATTGAAATGCAGGCTTATGAGTACCCAACCCATTGTTTTAACATTGAAGAAAAAGAAGATGAGAACCCCTGGTACTATGATATTTTGTAGTACATCATATATCAGAATTATCCTGAACAGGCAATTGAGAATGATAAAAGAACTATTAGAAGAATGGCATCATGGTATGTACTCAATGGAGAAATACTATACAAAAAAAGCTCGGATCAAGTCTTATTGAGATGCGTAGACACCAAAGAGGCCAAAACAATTCTCGAAGAGGTGCATGAAGGAGTATGTGGTACCCATGCCAATGGGTATACAATGGCTAGACAAATTATGAGATTTTGGTACTATTGGTCAACTATGGAAACTAATTGTATCAATTATGCCCAAAAATGTCACAAATGCCAAATTTATGGAGACGGGATGCATACCCCTCTTCATCCATTGCATGCGATGACAACTCCATGGCCATTTTCTATGTGGGGCATAGATGTTATTGGATAAATTTTTCCAAAAGCTTCAAATGGTCATCGCTTCATTTTGGTAGCAATAGACTATTTTACCAAATGGGTAGTAGCGGCTTCTTATGCAAATGTCACTCAGACCACAGTCTGTAAATTCTTGAAAAAGGAAATCATTTGTCTATATGGTCTACCAGAAAGGATTATTTCTAACAATGCTTTGAATTTAACAACAAGATGATGAAATCAGTGAGCAATTCGAAATAAAGCATCATAATTCCACTACCTATCGTCCAAAGATGAATAGAGCAGTTGAGGCAGATAATAAGAATATCAAGAGGCTTATAGAGAAGATGACTGAAACTTATAAAGATTGGCATGAGAAACTACCATTTGCTTTGTTGGCTTATAGAACGTCAGTATGAACATCGACTGGGGCAACTCCATTTTTGTTAGCCTATGGAATGGAAGCTATCCTACCTATTGAGGTAGAAATTCCTTCACTTCGAGTTTTATCAGAGGTAAAACTAAATGAAGCAGAATGGGTACAAGCCAGATATGACCAGTTAAATTTGATTGAAGAAAAGAGACTGAAAGCTATTTGTTATAGTCAGATGTACCAAAAGCGGATGATACGAGTACATGATAAGAAAGTTCACCTCCGAGAATTTTACGAAGGAGATCACGTACTTAGAAAGATCTTACCTATTCAAAAGGATTCCCAAGAATAATGGATGTCAAATTGGGAAGGACCTTATATTGTAAAGAAAGCCTTTTCTGGAGGAGCTCTAGTTCTCACTGAGATGGACGGGCCAGAATTACCCCACCCAGTGACTTCCGATGCGGTTAAAAAGTATTTTGCCTAATTGAAAAATGGAGAGTTTAAGATGAAAATTTGAAAAGGATATCTTAAAACCAAAGGAGGTCTCAAGTTGAAAACCCGTAAAGGGCGGCTTGAGTGTTATAATTCAAGATTCATGTTTGAAATCTTGGATTCTTTGTTAAGGATGCATAACATCTGGAGATTTGATAGTCAAGAAGAGATTTTACATCCTTAGGTATTATCACGATTCTTGAAATCCTTTTGACTGAAGCTATACTTGAATCACTTTGCGGCATGCCATTTCAGAAGTATTTATGCTATTGATAAGTGAAGATGCCTACTACTTTTTCTTGTACATTTTTCAATAAAAGTTTGCCATGTAATTATTTAAAAACTCTTTACATTTGTATAAATAAAAAGAGACTTTTCTTGTTAACTCTCATTTTTGCAAGCATTTTGCTTTGAAAATTAAAAATATGTAGTTTAACTTGAATTACATAAAATCATGGTGTATTATTGTACACAAAGTTTTTTTTAAATGCGGGTTTTCTGAAATTGATAATGATTTCAACTTTCAAGATTGTATAATGACATTGATACATGGAAAATAAAATTTGAAGTGCCTAGAAAGTTTCAATCGTACGAAGATGATCCAAAATATTTGTCATATATGGAATAGTTGATCATTGGTACTAGCGAGGTTCAAGAAGAAAGAAAAGACTATATCTGAGTAAAGATGAGATCAAGATATTCGGTTGAAGTAAATCGGCCTTGTTTGATGTACCCAAAATGAAATGGGTCAGAAGATGGCTAATAAGAAAGGGTCCTTATTCGAAAAAGAAAATGCACTAAAATTGCATCATTGTATACATTTTAGGCATAAATAGGATCATGATATTCATAAATGCATCATTTGTTGATATTTTAGGAAACATCATCCTTAGATAACCAGACGTCCTCATCACGAAGGAACCGTGTTATCTCAAATATCTTTAAAGATGGCCAGACGTCCTCATCACGAATGAACAATATCATCCACCGATCAGAACTCCTCATCACGAAGAAGCATCATCATCCTTAGATAACCAGATGTCCTCATCACGAATGAACCGTGTTATCTTAAATATCTTTAAAGATAGCCAGATGTGCTCATCATGAAGGAACAATGTCATCCACCGATCAGACTCCTCATCACCAAGAAGCAGCATCATCCTTAGATAACCAGATGTCCTCATCACGAAGGAACCATGTTATCTCAAATATCTTTAAAGATGGCCAGACGTCCTTATCACAAAGGAACAATGTCATTCATCCATCAGAACTCCTCATCACGAAGGAGCAACATCATCCTTAGATAACTAGACTTCCTCATCACAAAGGAACAATGTCATTCATCCATCAGAACTCCTCATCACGAAGGAGCAACATCATCCTTAGATAACTAGACTTCCTCATCACAAAGGAACCATGTTATCTTAAATATCTTTAAAGATGGTCAGACGTCCTCATCATGAAGGAACATTGTCATCCACCGATCAGAACTCCTCATCACGAAGAAGCAGCATCATCCTTAGATAACCAGATGTCATCATCACGAAGGAATTGTGTTATCTCAAATATCTTTAAAGATGGCTAGACGTCCTCATCATGAAGTAACAATGTCATCCACTGACCAGAACTCCTCATCACGTAGGAGCCGAGTCATCCTCAGATAACCAGACGTCCTCATCACGAAGGAATCGTGTTATCTCAAATATCTTCAAAGATGGCCAGACGTCCTCATCACGAAGGAACAATGTCATACACCAGTTGGATCTCCCATGAAGAATGGAACGGATTTCCCATCAAAACATGAAGTCAACTGGACGAAAATTCATTGTCTTTTATTTTTACTCTATTCTTGTTAACACAAAAATAAGCAAAGAGGGGTAGTTGTCGACAGCCATTTTCTTTCGAGACTATCATATTATTATTATTATTATTATTACAAATAAATTGGGAGCCCATTTACAAAATCGAAGGCCCAGATTCAAATCCAGACCCGGCCCAAGACCCGATTCATATACTTCTAGGGTTTTCTGCTCATCTTTTCCAACTGCTCCAACCAGATGCTGCCACGCCTCCACCAACTTGCGGAAGACTCCATAAGCCGCAGGAGAGCCGCACACCTCGCCCTATGGTGAGTCACCATTGTAGATCTGGTGACTCACCAAAATGAACGGTTGTTTGAAGCTTCCCGAGGCCTATAAAAAGCCTTAAAACCTGCAAGAAAAAAAGAAAAGAAGAAGAAACGAACGAAGAGATAGAGAGGAAAAGAAGTGAAAGAATACTTAGCGAGGAGCCCAAACATCATCGAAAACCGTCGTGAACCGAATGTATAAATTTAGATATAGTAAATTCTATACATTTTTAGAAGAAACGGAGGTCGGATTCGGCTTTGGGGTGTTTCGATCTACATTTTGAGCTATTTTGATTTTTTTTATCATGAATAGTGACCGGAATAGTAACTGGCTGGTGGTCGGTCGGTGGTGGGAGCTCCCTCTAGTGAGGGAATTTAGGGAGGAGCAAAACAGAAAAATGAGGGAAAATGTCCATTTAAGACCTATTTATACCCACCTCAAAACTATGTCGTTTTGGGGAGGGAGTGTTTGTGTAATTTTATTATGAGAAAACCCTTTCTGTGGTCCCTTAAATTTGTAATAGTTTCAAATTGGTCACTAAAATCATGTTTTTGTGCCTTTTAATTTGGACTTCGCATTTTGTTTTATTTATATTTTAGTCTCTGCTAGTATTTATATATATTTAGGGTAAATATTAGATTTAATCCCTTAGATTTTAATAATTTATAATTTAATTCAGATATTATTTAGGGATAAATTACACTGGTAATACCTTTATTTTATTATATTTCAAATTAGGGCTATTAATTTATATATTTTTGTAAATTAATCTTATTTTTTAATTTATTTTATTTTGGTCATTGTTTAATTATAATTTTATTTTATTTTTATAATTGTTTTTTAATACTTTTAATTTAGTACTTTAATTATTTTTCTTTATTTTATCTTTATTTAATTAATCTTAGACACATTAAGATATATATATATATATATATATATATATATGAAAAATTAGTAAGTATTATTTGATTAATTTTGTAAATTAATTAAACAATAATATTTATTTATTTATTTAAATATTAAGAAATGGTTGTCTTAAAATAACTAGATGTCCTATTCTAGTATTTTAAAAATAAATAAATATCTTGCTTTTATAAAATATATATATTTACTTCATTTTTATTTAAATTATTTTTTAGGAAAAATTATCATATTATTATTAATATTTATTTATTTTTAAATATTAAGAAAGAGTTGTCTTAAAGTAACTAGATGTCCTATTCTGATATTTTAAAATAAATAAATATCATGTTTATAAAAACCTAAAAAAATAATTTGTTTTAGTTTTAGTTATATGAAATATTGAATTATTAGAATTTCTATTAAATAAAATTATACGGTTGAATATGGAATAATAAGATCATAAATTAAATTTATATTCGAATTTTTAGATTTTCACTACTAGAGACAATTTTATAATCAATGGGTACTAATTTTGGGCGTTGTGGGGGTTTTAATCATTCCCCAAATATAACCGACCACGAATCCCTTTTTATTACTAAAAAGAATGAGTTTTTGGTTATACACAGACCAATTTATCTTTTAATTGATGTTTTCTTAAAAACTCTCTTAAAATGTGATTTTGAGGTATTCGACCTACCTAACCCAAAAAGTTCAATGGCGACTGTAAAACATTTCCTTAAAAAACCATTTATTTCATTCACATACTTTTCCGTCAAGGAAATTTGTGCCCGGGCGAAAACTGGTTACGACACGCGTTTTACCAGAAATGTGTCAGGTTCGAGAGTCGGTTACGGTCAAGGAAGGATTAACACCCTTCAACCGCCCTTTCGGTACCAATTAATTTGTCGATTGTCTTTATTTGCGAAAATTCAAATTCAAATTGAAATTTAAAACATCGATTCGAATATTACCTTTGATCGATTAAAGTTGTCCCTAAAGAGTCAAGATAAATTTTAAATGGTGGAAAAAAATAAAAAATAAAAAAATAAATGAAGAATAGTAAAATGAAAAAACGAAATAAAAACAATTAAATATATATAAAAATTAAATAAATAAGAATTAAATTTTGAAAGTAAAAAAATGTTAAGAAAATAAATTTTAATAAAATACAAAGAAAGAAAAATAATAATAAAAAATAAAGTGTTACAAGATCACACATCAATTAGACCAAATATAAAACAATGACTAAAATAAACATAAGGGAAAATCTAGAGCCTACAACATATGTTAAACATTTTGAATCAGCAGCAAACAAAAAAGACCAAAATGGATATCAAGCAAAATAAATAGCCCAAATTCTTAAACACCATAAAAGCTATAGAAAAGTACAAATAGGGACAAAAATAAAACATAACAAAAATATGTGACAAAATAAGGAAGATTAGTAAAGATGCATGATGACTAGATAGTAGATAGGGACGAAAATGAACTGAAACATTAATAAACGGGTCGAAATAAGAGTAATATTTTTTGTTTGCAGCTGAAAAAAATAAGGTTTACAAAGTGAGGGGACCAAACGCGCCATTACCCCTAAAAAACAGAACACGCTAATGAGATTAGCTAAAACGGGGTCGTTTTAAGGTCATCATATAAGTCCCTTTTACCTAGTTATGAGACCCAAGTCTCTCATTTTCATCCTTTTTTTCTAAAAAGAGAGGGGGGGAGAGGTTTCTGGAAACCCTCTCTCCAGAATCCTCCCAAGTCACAAGCCCGCCGTGAAAATCACCTTGGACCGTCGTCAATCGCCGCTCACCGGCAACAAAAGGGGACGAGACGACCACCAATCGACGCGCCTTCCCCTCCTCAACACATATCTAAGTTTTGATTTTGAAGAGAATAAACAAATGTTGACGAATCAAGGCCGAAACGATTCAACTTTCTTGCCTTCGATCTTGCTATTGAACCGTCAAATCAACTCGGTTCCAAGGTATGTTACTCCATATATTTCTCTTATGTTTCGTGTCCCCCCGTATCCCTTAATGCTCTCAGTATTTCGTATGATTTAGCCTAGTAATCTCGTATATTCCCCCTCCCCAATGGGGTGTTGAGTACATCATTTTATAGTAAAATAATTTGTTATTTTTAGAGGTTGATTTCGAGTAAAACTCAGTTTGTTGTGGTTGCTTGGAGTCCTACTAACACACATATGTGGCGTTTGTTGAACTGTGAGAAACGGCCGAAAAAAATGGAGGAGTGGTGTGCGGCTGTGAGTCTTCGAACAAGGGCAGGCGCGGCGCTGGGGTAAGAGTCGGCTGAAGCAAAGGATGCCTAGGGTTCAGGAAACCCTAGGTGCTATGAGTCATGAGGTCGGTTCGGGTGTTCCAGCGGGTCATGGGTTGCCCGCGTGTTTTGGGCTACGCCACTATTGGGTTGCAGCTGGACCCCTGCTTCTTTGTAACTGGGATGTTGGGTATTGGGTCACCCACTTGTAATGGGATGTTCGAGCTGTACAAAATAAATAAGAAAAATATATTAATTTAATAATAATAATAATAATAATAATAATAATAATAGTAATATATTATAATATAATAATAACATTTGATGTCGGACGAAAATAAGTGTCTACAGGTGAGTGGCTCTATATTCTTCTAAGATATGCATCATTAAATGTTAATTGAGGAACTAATTATAGGTTAATCTCCTATACTAAGAACCTTGTGTAACTTGTTTATAATACCCAAACATGCAAATTTGATCAAAATGTGAATTATGTAAATGTAATGATTGCCTAGACAAATTTTAAAGGTGGTACATAATGTTTAAGACTTATAAGAAACATGAAATTACCATAATACATAAAATGACTAGATAAATTATTTAGAAGGTTATTGACTTTTCATTTTAAAAACATATTGATTTGAGTAATTAATGTTACTGTAACATATGTTTAAACATGTTTAAGGTGTATCATGTATGTTCAATCATGTTCATAAATCATAAAATCAATTGGAAGTTCACTTGTTAATATGTTTGTATGTGTTCATATGTATTTTCTGTAATTTACAAAAAAAAAAAAAAGGAATGACCTCTCTAAGGGAAGTGATCGATCCCTTCAAGTCAAAGGATAAATTCCTCTCCTAAAGGATCGATCTTCTAAAGGAATGATCTATCCCTTCAATCCAAAGGATCAACCCTTCCCTAAAGGATCAATCTCTAGGTGATTTCTAACTACTGAAATGTAAAAGATAGATCCTCCACAAAAACATTTTTTGTTTTGAAAGGTTAAAATATAGCTAAATTGTATTCATTAAAGACCTGTAACTATCATTAGGCCCTAACTTGGTCATTACATTTTGAAATTAGTCTAAAATTATCCAAAAAATAATTTCTTAATTGAACATTGATTTTTAGTTGTAATTGTATGAGATTTGTTTTGTCACTCTTCAATAATATCAAATTTATAAGGAATCTTTCAATTTTATATTTTTAGTTGAATCTAATATTTTGAAATATTTATAATTTAGTCCTTAAAATGAATGTACGTGCAATTGAGTGTCGATTGGAATTCTGAATTTGCTGAAATTTGAAACATGTCTAATTCATACGTGGTTATATTAAATGGGTTGATTAATTCTAAAAATATATGCTGAATTCTCGTATGTGCAATGAAATTACCATTTTACCTTAGCTTTTCTAGGTTAATTTGTTATTTCGAGAACATGTTTAGCTTGTAATTGTTCGTGTATGTTGCATGATATGTCTTCTGCGTGTTTTAAGCATGGTTTGTGCTTATTTTGTTGCTTGATCGCTTAGAATGATTAACAATTTATATGTGTTTTGGGTCACTTTGATGATTAATGTGACATCTAGTATTCAGATCACCCATCGTGATTGGGTATTGGGTGTTTCGTATTGCATCAAAGAAGGCCACTAATTACACCTTGCAAACATGATCTTCAATGACATACCAAGTGTCATAAAATCAAAATCTCAACCAATTTTGATATATGGGATGTACCTTAGTGACTCATTCAAGATTGATACTTTGTATGAGCCCGATATTATTCTTCATGACGAGATGGCCATCGGTCGAGCTACAACGGAGAATATTGGATATAGTGAGCAGCCCAATAGTTCAATGCATTAGAACCAAGTTCGACATGAGGATCATGAGGCGACGGGGCATGGTGAGGATGAGCATATGAACGAGGCTTATGGTTCCATGAGGACGCGACACCACACAACATCAGCATCCAAAAGCTTCACGAGTCTGTGATGCAGACTTTCGGATCCCTTCATTTGCGTTTTGATGATATAGTGGTTCGACAGAATGCTTTGATGGCTCGTCAGGATGCATTTGAGGCTCATATAAGTGAGGAGGTTCGAGCGGTTCAACGATAACTCGATGGTCTTAGATCTTGCATTCTCTTTTTTATTTTATTTTGTTACATTTGACTTTGGACTCTTGATTGACTTCCTGTGATTATAACTGCACAAGAGGTTTAAGTTCATGCGTAATGACAGCCATGATTGAAGGGCGAGTGGTTGATTAATTTCTTTTATTAGAAGTTATAGTTAAGGAAAGAAACTAATACAACGAACAATACTGATTATGTACCAGAAACGGCAATCACGACATCATCAAAGGGAAGCCAACATGAAACAGCAAAACTACCCCCATTGCCTGCAAATTGGAATTTCCTCTATATAATTTCAAATTCTCAAGACTCAAACTCTTCAAAAATTCTTTCTTTGAGTTTGTTTGTTTATGGTTGAAGAAGATGAAGTTTGGGAAGGAATTTGCAGCACAGATGGTGCAAGAATGGCAGGAAGCTTACATGGATTACAGTAAACTCAAATCAATATTGAAAGACATCTTGAAATTCAAGAAACAAAACATGCCACCATCGACAATGGCAACAGCAACAGCAACGAGAAAGGGTTCATTGAAGAGGAGAGCAACGCTTTACAGGGCATTTAGTGGACTCACAACTCGGTATAAGTCAGCTTCTTCAATGAATAACCATGAGGACGAAGTTATATTAGTGAGTGTAGTTGAAGAAGGAGGGGTTGAAGGGGATTACCACAATGTTTCTTAGGTCGGGTAAAGAAGGAGGTGAGTTTGAGATGCTTTTCTTCAAGAGACTTGATGATGGGTTCAATAAGGTAGTTAAGTTTTATAAGAAAAAAGATGAAGAAACTATGGTGGAAGCTGATGACTTGAGTAAGCAAATGAATGCTTTGATTTCTCTAAGGATTAAGGTTGATAATCCACTTGTGGGAGGAACTGATAAGGTTGATCTTGCTGATAATGGGTTTTCTTCAAATTCCTCTTCCATCAATGGGGGAAAGCATGGTAAGGACAGAATATGGGTTTCTGATTTTCTTTAACAATTCCAATATGAAAAAACCTGGGTTTCTTGCAAAATGATATGAAAGTTGCAATTTTTGGTTTATGTTGAAAGATTCCCGAGTTTCCTGGTGTAAAAAACCTGAGTTTCTTCTGAAATGGTCTGAAAGTTTCAACTTTTCTTTATTGTAAAGAATCCATCAAGCTTTGTGATGTTATCAATCTATTTTTGGATATGTAGGACGGACTCATATGGATGCTGTCCAGGAAATTGAGATGAGCAGTGATGGAATTTCAAAAGGAGGAATGAAGGAAGTGCTGATAGACAGTTTAGACCAGCTCCATTACATGTTTTGAATCATTTAAAGATCAATGTGGAGCTTGAAACTCCTATAGAAACACTAAGAAGTGTAATCAAATGTTCGAAATCGGATTTGTCCTTCAGCAGGCAAGAACTGAGGACTGCAGAGGAGAAAATCTCTCAAGCTTTTATTGAATTCTATAGAAAGCTTAGGCTTTTGAGAAGTTACTGGTACCATACCTTCCTCTGTTCATTAGAAAACCTATAAACAAATGAAAATGTCTATTTTTATAGTTAATCATCTGTGTTTGATTCACCAGCTTCTTGAATCAGTTGGCATTTTCCAAGATCATGAAGAAATATGACGAGGTTTAATCCCTTTTCACTTTCTATATCACAATCAACTAAAATTAACGAGGATCATGGCTTGTTTGTATTGATTTTCTGGTTCATTCTACTTCAGGTCTCATTGCGAAATGCATCGAAAGCTTACTTGCAAATGGTTGACAAATCTTATCTTGGTAGTTCTGATGAGGTTAGAAATGGCCTAATAGGAACCTGTTTACCTCAGTTCAATTGAATTTGCCTTTGTCCCTAAATTTGCCACATTCAACGACAGGTTACAAAGCTTTTGCAAGGGGCTGAGGAGACTTATGTTAAACACTTTGCTAATGGAAATCGTAGAAAGGGACTCAAAACTCTAAGGCCACAAGCTAGGAAAGAAAGACATAGAATTACATTTCTCTATGGTAAAGAGTTTGTCTCATTTCAAAGCATCTTTCTTGAACAAATTATTACAGATTATATCAGTTTGTCTGAAGAAGAAAAAGGGTTTCTTAGGGCTGTTGAGTTTGCATCTCATTTACTTGTTTTTAACTGATAGTTTCTCTTCACTTTCAGGTTTCTTTTCTGGTTGCTCCATTGCACTTATAGTGGCAATTATCGTGAATATACATGCTAGAAATATTCTCAAGAGTCAGGGCAGAGATAAACACATGGTCAACGTATTTCCACTTTACAGGTAAGAGTCTTTGTTGCTCGAACTCTTTCTTTTTATAGGGTAAAGTCACTTAAATATTAACTGATTTTAGCCCTTCGTTCCTGAACTAAAGGGCTCCTACTGAACTCGGTGAAAATATTGATGTTTCTGGTTCATTTTTTTTTTGCAGCCTGTTTGGTTACATTGTCTTGCATATGCTCATGTGTGCTGGAAACATATTCTTTTGGAAGCGTTATCGAGTCAACTATTCATTCATTTTCGGTTTCAAGCAAGGAACGGAGTTGGGATATAGAGAAGTACTTCTTAGCAGTGGTTTTTCACTGCTTGCATTAGCCGGTGTGATCTCACATTTGGATATGGAGATGGACCCAAGAACTAAAAGCTTCAGAACTTTAACTGAACTAATTCCCTTGTTCTTGCTCATTGTAAGTCCTACATAAAACACATTCTGTTTTCCTTTAGTTTCTCTCTGTGATACTCATATTCGGGTTTAAGTGTGGAATATGAATTATATTACTCCAACTTTTCAATTTTCTTAAAGCATCTGTGTTGGATACTTGTGCCCAATGCATACCGATAATGAGTCCCAGCGACATAGTTCTCTACGATGATTTTCTCATTGAAATTCTATTTGAAAATGAACTTGTGGTTTGAAAAGCCTTTCTGTGCCATGCTCACTGGTTTTCCTATTTTGCAGGTTGTCCTTTCAATAACATTCTGCCCTTTTAATATCGTATAACGTTCGAGTCGATTCTTTCTTATCAGATGTGCGTTTCACTGTGTTTGTGCACCTCTTTACAAGGTAAACAAGCCTTCAAATAAAATGATTATCTTGTATGAGAAAAGTGATTCAAAAAGAAAGACATTAATTTCCATATTCCATCATGAAGGTCACTCTCCCGGACTTTTTCTTGGCAGATCAGCTTACTAGCCAGGTTCGATATTCGAGTCAACCTATATTGTTCCAACTCTTCATTTTTCTTGAAATATTTGCATCATATACCCTTGTTTGAATACATATTTGGACATGGGTACAGGGACCCTAAAACAAATGTTGTGCCTTCAACCTGGTTTGTTTTCTGATAAAATCCATTGATGCCCCATACCAGGTTCAAGCAATTAGAAGTTTGGAGTTCTACATTTACTACTATGGTTAGCGAAACTTCAGAGTGAGATCAAATACCTGTGACGAAAGGGAAGTTTATAAAGTAACATAGTCGTTGCCATTATTCCGTATTGGATCCGTTTCGTTTAGGTAAGTCGTAACTCGAGTTTGAGTAAGATAGGTGAAATTGTTCTTTCATCATTGAACCTGTTCTGGGTTTTCTTTACCGATGTTAGTGTCTTAGACGTTTGTTTGAAGAAAAAGATACCATGCATGGTCTCAATGGTCTAAAATACTTCTCAACAATAGTTGCGGTTGGGACTCAAACAATTTACCAACACCAGGCTGAGAAAACTACAACTTGGCTGGTCTTGGCTGCTGCAACTTCTGGCATTGCAACATTGGCTAGCTTATACTGGGACATTGTCATAGATTGGGGTCTTCTTAACAGGAACTCAACCAACCCTTGGCTCCGAGATAAGCTTGTTGTACCGCACAAAGGGGTATATTTCGTAGCCATGGTAAGCATTCATGTTACTCGTTTTCATGTCACACATTTCTGCAATAATGGGTTTGGGTCATCCATGCATACCCCTGAACCAGTTGGTTGATGCAGTCACACCTAAGACTCGGCATTCGGTTTGGAATTGGAATCTTTAATCTGCAATCCTTGGTTTATTCACAAACTCGGATTGTGTTTTATACCGGGTTGGGGTGTACATTTGCAGGTGTTGAACCGTGTATTGAGACTAGCTTGGATGCAGCAAGTGTTGGGCATTCAAACAGTGCCGTTCCTGCATAAGACAGCCTTGGATGCAGCAGTGGCTGGCTTGGAGATCATTCGCCGAGGCATTTGGAATTTCTTCAGGTAATGCATTCGAGTTCGAGTGTCGTATTTGAATACCGAAACATGGGATTTGAACAAATCAGATTTTCTTACATGGGATTTAAACAGGTTGGAGAATGAGCATTTGAACAATGTGGGAAAATACAGAGCATTCAAATCGGTGCCCTTGCCGTTTTACTATGATAAAAATGGAGATAAGAGCATATAACAGTCAATGATAATTACATATTAGATTACCTTTATTTGTGTACTATTTTTTGTTGGAAATGGAAAGAATCAAAAGCAAAAACAAATACACATATATTAGCCAACTGAATATTATGTTATATACACACTGCATTTATGTTCTCCATACTTTCTCCATTTTCAATGGTTAGATTTCAGATTAACCAAACAAAAATATATATTTTTTTTAGATTGCCCTCCAGTTCCAAGGCTTAGCCTTGATTAATCTCGACCGACCTGAGTCACAGATTTTGCTTTGTTGGGTGAGTCTCTCACGGTGATTTTTTGCATATATAAGGAATAGAACCTAAGACATTGCTTAAGCGATATCAATTTGCTTACTACTTTGAATCAATTTTTATTTCAAGAGAAATTAGTTTGTATAAAATTCAGAATACCCTCCTTTCACACAAAATTCAGACAATCACGGTGGAACGATGTTCCGACGATCCCGATCAACAAGCTCATGTACATCGGTTGACGCCTCTCTGACCCAAAAAAGATTCGTCGATTCGCTTAATCCTCGTCCAGCTAATACATGGGCCACTTGGTTGCTGCTTCTAGCTGAGAACAGAAAGTTACATGTTTGAAAACTGGTCGCCTTATGTTGAATATCAATAATTAAAGCCCGAATTACTGATAGATTCATTCTATTGTAGTTGATACTCTTAGGGATGGGCATGAGTCGAGTTGCGTTGGATTTTCGACCAACTCAATCTGAGAAAATAATTCCTTCACACGAAACCTGACCCAACCCACATTCAAAGAGACTTCACCCGATCCGATTTATATAGATAAAACCCGACCCGAATAAATTTTCTTTTTTTAGAAAAAATAAAAAAAAAAAATTAAGAACTCAACTCTAACTAAGCTACTGGAAAATTTTACTTACATTACTCACTATCTTATTTTCTATCATTTAATATAACTACAAGTCTATAACATTTTACCCATAAAATTCAATAACTGCAAGTCCGCAACATTTTACCTATAAAATCCAAACAATTAAACAACTTGAGATTGTCAAAAGAAAAAAAATAAAAAGAAATTAAAATTACAAGTCCAAAATTAAAACCCTATTGATTTATGATAAAATTAAACTGTAATTAGGGGCTAAATCAATAACAAATTTTTTTAATTTTTACACCTGCAAAACCAACATGAAATAAAAAATATGGAGAATAAGCATTTATCTTACAGAAAAGTAAGGCTTTGTAACTGCTGAGTCTTGAGTTTTGTTGATGCCGAGGAAGAAAATTTGAAAACTAAATAAGAAGATCAAGATTCAAGATTCTTGACAGATGCGAATAATTCAAAATTGGGAATGGTAAATCTTGAGCATGAAACTAGAGAGGATTTGTGGTTAATTAGGCTCAACGTTTCAAGCTTCCAGCAATCTTCATTCGTGAATCCTGAGAATCGTGACTCAGGAGCTTTGAAAGAGGAAGGGACAGTAGAAAACTAAAAACTAAAATTACTTTTTAACTTTTAAGTACAAGGTCGGGTCGGGTAGGATTATTTTAACCTTAAACCGACTCCGACCCCAATCTGAATCTTTTACGCATAACACTCGACCTGATCTAAACCTAATTTTTTTTAAATCTAACCATATCGGGTCAAAACTTATCGGATCCCCATCTCTAATCTTGATGAAGTAAATTGACGTCCACATTGAGGTTTACCATACCCGCTGGGGGAGGAGTCCATACGCTCACGAGTTGTAGGTTGAGGTGGGTCAGAACCATTCAAATGGCCTCCAATTCAGCTGTGTAGCCCAACACAAAGGTAATAACATCTTGTCTGTGCGAGATATTATCGTGGATTAAACAATTTCGAGCATGCCAAATCGCTCAAATGGTTAAACCAATTTGTTGTTTTTCCTTGTGGGAAAAATGTTGACATCCAGACAAATCAGTCCTAATAGTTCATACCACTAACCTTCATGGGTCAAACGAATCCTTGAACTACATGCAAAAAAAAAAAAACACACAATCTCTACTAATGTGTAATATTGATTTTACATGATTTAAGCATCTTCGAAATTAGGGTTAGTTAGCTAACCTTTTAATATGCAAATTCTAGAAATATGAAACATAATTCATATAAAACTTTCACAACAAAATGCGAACCTTGTTTGGGCAGTTAATATTCTAAATGAAACGAAAGCACGCTTTATCAGTCGGATCTAATTGACAATCACCCAAAAGGAGTCTATATCCACTCATAATTAAGTATACACTCGTTTTATTGTCATTCCAAACTCTAATATCATCAGAAATTGACTGTGAAATGGGAATAGCCAGAATAAACGAAACATCCTCAGGTTGAAAAATACTCAAAATTAAATCAAAATTTTATTCTCTAGATTTTGGGATTATTAAATCAAACATTCTATTCACGTTCAAACTTCTTGGTGTTTGGATCTTCCTTGGTCAAACTTCTGGCAACCATTAGCCATTCCATATCGAGATTAAGTTATTGTTCCCAGTACGCTAGCAAATACCATCCTCTAACAAACCCTAGGCACTCCAAATACTTCTCCAAATCAGTGAAGGGTTGGAGCCTAGCTTTGTAACACCTTGAATTCTAGATTAGTAGTTCAGGTTAACCCGAGAGAAGTGAAATAAGCTCACTATACTTATAAAATAGCTTGGACCAAGTAAATGATGAATTTGGGCTTGGGTTAGGCCCAAATGGTAGGAAATAATACATTTTTAAAAGTCAAGTGGAACCACTCGCCCTATTTACATCCTCTTTACCCTTCCTTGTCCCCTATTTCCTTTTCTCCATCTTTATAGTTCTTCCTTCCCCAAACCAATGTAAAGGTGAAACCTTAGTAGCCCTTCAATCTCTTTTCGAAAATTCTAGGGTAAGAAAAAAAATCCCAACATCTCAAGCTTTCATTCAAGTCTCCTATTGTAAGTTTTGGCATTGGAAAGCTTATAGTGGGGGTTTAAGTGGGTTTTAGGGTTCTTTAGTATACTCAATCTATTTTTATAGGTTTAAAATTATATTCTAATCTCTTTTGAGCCTTTAGAATAAGTTAGTAACCCATTCTTTTTCGTGAAAGAGGTTGAAGAAAGTTCCAAAGTCAAGAGAAAAAATAAGTTAACTCTTGGTTGATTGAGGATGTTTTCTTCAGCTTGAAAATTAGGGTAACATATTTTTAACCTTTATATACAATTTATGGGTCATTAAGTACATTTGCTTAGCTAGCACTAGTTTATGATATTCTTGAGCATGTTCACGGTAGATTCCAGTTGAAGTGTTTTTAAGCATGAAAAATAATTCCTTATAACCTCTATATGCCTACATAGACTTAAACATCTACTAATGGCCTTAAAGGGGCAAATGGGTACGGTTAGGTTGCATTTTCATACCCAAAACAAGACATTTTTGGGTTTGAGTATCGGTATTGTTCCAATACCGATACTGTTTATCAGCTAGCTTGAAATAAGGTAGCTTTGGAAGAGTAAGTATCGATACTCATCCATAGAGTATCGACACTGTGCGCTAGGTTTCAATACTCACAAGGTAATATCGATACCATTTTTAGATTTTGGATTCTAGTAGCCAATTTATGTACCAATACTCAATGGAGTATCGATACTATGGTGAGTGTATTGATACCTTAGATGAGGGTATCGATACTCATCAAAAATTTTAAATATCGAAGCCATTTTTTATATAGATACTTAGGGTAGTATCGATACCCTTACATAGAAGTATCGATACTCTAAATAAGAGTATCAATATTTGGTAATTTCCCTAGACATCGAAGCTATTTTTGGTATCGATACCCAAGAGATCAATATCGATATTGTAAGGTCAATATTGATACCCTCATCCTGAGTGGGGTAAGGAACCTTTCTCCTCACAATTTAGTTCGGGAATTCAAGGCCATTTTTAAATTCCATAAAATAAGACTTCAGGAGAAAAACATTTATGTTTTAATAACACTTAGAAACATGATAAATTAGGGAATAATAAAACTAGCCTTGTTTGATGCTCGGGAAACAGTCAGGACATCCGAGTTACTCTAGTAGTAGGAGGGTTGTTTGTATGTCCGGACATGTTTCAGTTAGTGCACAAGGCACTTTAATACTAACCGAGCATAGATGCCCCAAGTACTCGTACGAAGTAGGTTGGTCGGGTGGATGTTTCCGATGTAAAAATTTCGGATCCCACCCTAGGTAGGCTAGGGAGGTGTGTGTCTCTAAGATATAGCGAAACCCTTCGACCACACCATGATGCCCACCTCTGTATGTATGTATAGATATGTATTTTCGTATGCGAATATTCACGGTGCAAGCATGATCATCTAGTGGACGCATGTAGTATAGTTTGGTTATTAGTGTGGAACTGAGCTTGTGAGCTTAGCGTTTAGAAATTGTTTCCGTGCGTAGGTTCTTATGAGGAGCGTTTGAGGATCTTATCATGCAGTCCGCATTCCAGATTGATATCATCTTTTGAGTTGGTATTGAGTATATTTGTAGAGAGCATGTATTGTATATAGACCTTTGGTATTTGAGTCGTAAGTGTATTTTGAAATACTCCTTTAAATTGGAAGACCAAATAGCGTTTCATATTGTTCGAGCTATCTACAACCAAAATATGACAAACATCAATACGATTCGATGCGTACACATTGGAACCAAAAAAAGATGTCAGACTTCTTGAAATTGACCAGCTGACCCGAAACCCTCTCATAGAAATCTAAGTGAGTTTTAATCTGATTAGCCCCATACGTTGTTGTTTCCCTAAAAATCATACAATCGTCCACAAAAAGTAAATGAGTGATTAAAAGAGCCTTTTTCGAAATAAGGAGACCTTTTAAATGACATGTTTGAGATGCTGGATGCAGTAACATAGACAAGCCTTCAGCACAT
This sequence comes from Hibiscus syriacus, assembly GCF_006381635.1. Lineage (NCBI taxonomy): Eukaryota > Viridiplantae > Streptophyta > Magnoliopsida > Malvales > Malvaceae > Hibiscus > Hibiscus syriacus. Next base: position 1,103,694 of record NW_024061782.1, read on the forward strand.
AAACAGAATAAATACGGGCTCAAGTGATATCCCTTGCGAGAAAAAGTGAAAGATTCCCCAATCATACCATTCATAACAATTGAATCAGAGACTGATTGAACACAACTCATTATCCAATTTATCCATTCGATCAAAAAACTCATTTGAGTCATCATAGCTTTGAGAAAGTGTCATTCCACCCTATCGTAAGCCTTACTCATATCCAATTTCAAACAAAAAGAACCTAGTCGCCCTATCCGCTTATTCTTCAAAAAATAGAGCACCTCATCGGCTACCACGATATTATCGGAGATCAAACGACCTGGAACAAAAACACTTTGGGTTTCGTTAATGCACCCATGAAAAACATACTAAAATCGATTTGCAAACATCTTGGAGATAATTTTAAAAAGAACATTGCATAAACTAATGTGGCGAAACTGTGGCATACCATGTGGATTAAAAACTTTAGGGATCAAGACAATACGAGTTCTGTTGATATTGACAAACGTGGAAGTCCCTACGAGAACTTGGAGATAATAGTTTGTGACATCCTCACCCACTAAATGCCAAAATATTTGATAAAGAACAACCCAAAAACCATCTTCTCCAATCACTTTTAAAGGAGACATAGACTTCATCCCTTCCACCACTTCAACACACTCAAAAGGACTGGTCAATCGCTCATTCATCTCATCAGTAATGCTCGACCGCCTCCAAAATTTTCGCTGTTGTCACCTCTCCTTGATATGTAAATAGTTTCTCAAAATATTCTACGGCTGCTCCACGCATTGCAGTGGGGCCATCCTGCATACTTTTATTACTATCTTTTAGGCTTGTGCTATGGTTCTTACGTAGATGATTCGATACCATCTTATGAAAAAATGACGTATTATTGTCCCCATGTTTAAGCTAGTTGGCTCTGGCGCGCTGTTCCAGTAGAGTTCTTCTCTATCAACCTCCATATTTAATGTCATCCTCACCTCAATCAACACCTCTTGCACTTCATCGGTAACTTATGCTTCATTTAATTGGTTCAATCTTGTTTTTAATTGGGCTACCGTCAACTGTTTCTCAAGTTTTATTCGTCAAAAACAAATCTCCAAACTATTGCTCACTCCCTTTAGCTTGTCCAAAAAAAAGTTTTCACCCATAGCCCATGGTCGTTTTACTTCTTGCTCACAAGACGCTTCAGCAAGTCAGGCAGCTTCAAGACAAAAATTCCATCGAGTTTTAGAACTGAAAAAATCGTCAGTATATAATTGAAGGGAACAATGATTGGATATCGAATGTCAGATTATCAAGTTTGAAATGTTGAAATAGATCCCACCTTAACTCATTCGCCACCCCTCTATCTAGACATTCCCGGATATTAGTAGCTTCAAATATTCCTCTTTCCTATATAAACCATTGTCCGTTATAACTGACATCATTGAGCCACAATCGATTAAAATTGCTTGAAATGCATTCATTTGGCTATCTCTACGTAGAGAACCCCATACTTCTCATGATTAAACAATATTTCATTAAAGTCTTCAATAATTAACCATGGGTACTAAGATCCCCTATGAAGGAGACGAAGTAAATCCCATGCTTGATCCCTGTTGATTGCCTCAGGAGCCCCATAGAAACCAGTGCACCGTCATCTATGGCCATCAGAATCCTCATCAATAACTACATCGATATGTCTCATAGAGTAAGATTGTAACGAGACCCTATAGTTGTTCTTCCTACCGAAACTCAAACAACCACTCTGATCCACAGCCTCCACTTCAATTCCATTCGGAAAATCACAACTATGATGAACATTCTCCATACTAACTATAACTTAATCTCTATAAAGAAGACTAATGATGGGTTCATGTCTTTAACTGTGTGTTTAAGACGCCTAATCGCTCAAGGTTGTCCCAGGCCTCGGGTGTTCCAACTAAGGATTGTATTAGTTTTATTCAGAATCATACCCAATGTTTAATTTAAGTTTCATTTTGTTACGCTGTCATTAAAAAATTAACAGAATTATTGATGTATAATTTTCTTTTATTTTTCAATGACGATGTGACATTACTTTATAGTGATTTGTCAAAATCACCGTTAAGATTTTAACGGTAAAAATTAAAATTAAACATAAATTAAACGTTAGATATAATTTAAAAAAAATAAAGTTTAGGTATCAAAAGAAAATAAAAGTGATACTTTATTAAAATAATAAATGCAAAGTTTTAAAATTGAAAATACCACTTTTTGAAGTTAAATTTTCCAAGTGGTTGACATTTAACATCCATCCTCTAATTAATAAAAAACTACACATGCCGGTCTTGGAGGGCAACAAGTCCATTCTCAACTTGCTCTTTGCTTGGCTGCCTTTCCTATTTTCAACTAAACTTGTGGATGGATTAGGTGATTTATTATTTTTTGATTGATTTTATTCGATTCACATCTACATATAATTAAAAAAAATTAATTTTTGTTAGATGAGTGAAAATAGATGATTGATTAATTCTATATTTTTTAATATTTTTTCATTTTCTAATATTAATCTCAATCTTTTAGTCTCATTCTTCTAATTTTATTCGTCCAACTATCATAAATCTAGCTATAACTAAAAAAATCTCCTAAAATTTATAGCTATTAATTATTAATTTATTAGAATTTTGAATTAATATATAATTACATAAATATAATTATGACAAAAATATAACAAATTTAAATTATAATATAACTTATAATGTTGAATATCATATTATATGAAAAATAAAAATAATTATTATAAAATATTATCATAAGTTAATAACACGAACATAAATACATAACCCGTAGAAATAAAATAGAAAAAGATTAATAATAAAAAATTCTACAATAAACGTCACACAACGTAACAAACCACACCGAAACATACCATTAACTAAATTAAAACATGATAAAATTATAAATGATCCTCATGATCTTTTAAGTTAATCAAATTTTTAAAAGTTATAAAATAAACATTAAACTTTAGATTTTATTATAAATATAAACATCGATCATTAACTATCATTAAGGGACGATACGGCATTTTATATTAATAGAAAAAATATATATTCTTTGGTATCTCAATTGTGAATAAAATTTTCTTTCGATATTTTTTTAATATTTTAAGTAAGAATTCAAAACAAAAATAAAAAATATATATTTAAAAATATTAAATTTCAGAATTTATTTTTGAAATTATAAATATATTTTAAATTATATTTAAATTAGTTAAATAAAAGTTAAATTATTGAATCACACTGCTTAACAAAAAGTTAACTTTACTTTTTGATAATTAAAATTGTTAGATCTCGAAAATTATAAATTATAAAATTTACAATTTAATCCTAACTAAATAAAAAAGTATTTATAAAATAATTTGATGAATTAAAAAAATCATAAAGTTATGATTTTAAAAAATATTTTATAATTTTAAAAATAAATTGTGAATTTCTATAATTTTTTTTAATTTTTTTAAGAGTTACTACTTAAAAATGTTGAAACATTGTTAAAAATGAAACTTTATTTATAATTAAAGGAGTAAATGAGTTTATTTTATTAATTTAATATATCACTTCATCCTTTAATGATATTTAAAATTATCGTATCTATTTTATAAAAAATTAAAATTCAATATTCATTATATAACTTTTAAAAGTTTAATATCTAAAAAATTATTTTAACATAATTTAGTGACCATTTAAAAAATATATCATACAAAATTAGTAGATTAATCATTAAATGATCCTTAATTTTTTTAATATTTCTTTAATAAAAACAATTTAGTTATGATATATTTCGATGCTTTACATTAATAAAGTATTTTAACGTGCGTCATTCACTAATAATATTCTAAAACTTCTATAAATACAAAACATCTTTTTACTATAAATTTTACACAATAAAACCAAGTGTAGGATGGTAAAAAAATCCGAACACGATGGGAAAAATCGAAAATCGAATTAAACGGGTCGGGTTCGGGGATGATAAACGGGGATGGGACGGGGACGGGGAAAACTCATTTATTTTAAATGGGGACGGGGACGGGGACGGGGACGGGGACGGGTTTGGTAATCCCCGCCCCGATTACCCGATTACCCGCCCCGATACCCGACCCGATAAATATTAAAAATAATATATATATATATATATATATATATATATATATATATATATATATATATATATATAATATTAATAAATTTAATTTAAATAAAAATATATATTTAATTTAAATATATATATATACCCGGCCCAATACCCGTTTAAATAACCGTTTATGCTAAACGGGATACCCGTTTCCCCGCGGTTTTCCCCGATTACCCGACGGAGATCCCCGTTTATATCCTCGCAGTTTTTTAAACGGGGACGAGTACCGGTTTTTTAAACAGGGACGAGGGGACCAATACCCGACCCGAACCCGGCCCGTTGCCATCCCTAACCAAGTGCACATATGTTGTTGAATTGTCGTTATTATAATTAATTTATGAGAAAATCGCCTCAGTGACCAAAAATGCCTTATAATATACGATTTTAACCAACTTTTTTTGGATTTGCCAAAATGACCAACAAAATCGCAACGCGAAATAAAAATCGCAACGCGATCCCCAGAATCGCAAATCAGTTTCCAAAATCGCAACGCGATTCTTGAAAATCGCAATGCGATAGTACAAATTCGCATTGCGATTTTCAAGAATCGCAACGCGAATATGAAAATCGCAACGCGAACACATAAATCGCAACGCGTATCCGTAAACCGCAACGTGTATCCGTAAATAGCAACGCGTATCCGTAAATCGCAATGCGTATCCGTATATCGCAACGCGTATCCGTAAATCGCAACGATAATCCGTAAATCGCAACGAGAATCTGTAAATCGCAACGATAATCCGTAAATCGCAACGAGAATCTGTAAATCACAACACTGAAATTTTGGGTATATAACTACGCAACAGCAGCAAATCATAAACTAAATCCCTAAATCGCAACTCATTCCATCTCCATCTATCACTCTCTCCGACGACATCCGTTCCTATATCCAACGACATCCTTCCCAATCCGGCAACAGGTTTTAGTTTCGCAGCTCGTCTGTTTAGTAAATTAATTTACAACCATGAAATCATCTAATGTTGATCATGTTTGGATAGATTTGTGTTTTGGAGGGTCATGGGATAATGTTCATGGTGTTTTACAATATATGCCTTTACCCATGAATCTTCAACTAAAATTGTCTTTACAAAAGTTAACTTATGAAACTCTAATGCTACGTGTTTCAAATAAATTGAATTTAGAGCCCCTAAGTGGATTTAGGCTATCTTATCAGAGAAGTGGTAAAGTTTATTTGTTAACCGACAATGAAGATGTTGAACGATTCATTGCTTACATTAGTGTTTCACAAGATGATGTTACATTGTATGTTGTTGAACCTAGAAGTAGTATTGTTGGGTCAGTAGCGGGTAGTAATCAACTAAGTTTTTCTCAAAACCCACAACCTTTCTCTAATCCAAATCCCAATCAACTTTCAGCACCAAATTCCGGTTTTCGTATTGACCAGTTAGACGATGATGAGCCAACAGAAAAAATTGTGAGTACTAGTCAGTATTCGAAATTTGGTCTTGGTCAATATCCGGACTTTGATATTGGTCAATACACGGATTTTGATGATGTTTCAGAAGAAGAAACAGACCCTGCGTGTAATGATTTTAATATTGGTCAATACCCGAATTTTGATGATGAAACAGCCGTTGCCGAAGAATGTATTGTTGATGATAATGAGGAGGAAGTTACGACTGTGAATGAACATGTTGAACATCTATTCTGTAATTCATATAATCCTGAAGAAGAAAAAGAAGAAGAAAAAGTCCCCGAAGAAAAGAAAATGCCACGGGCGTATAACTGGAATATGCCAGAATTACTTCAGATACCGGAAGAAGAGTTGGTAAAGAAAGCAGTTGATTGTTACACAAAAGTTATTCGTATCAAGAAAGATGATTGTTTTGATACAAAGGAAGACTTGAAGATAGCTTTGTATACGAAATGTGTGGAAGATGGCTATCAACTAAAAGTTAACAAATCAAGCAAAGATCGTTTCGAAACAAGGTGTATGATTGAAAAAAACTGTACGTGGCGTATGATTGCAAAGAGAATAAAAGATTGCGAAATGTTTCAAGTTAGGACTTTTATTGATAAACATACATGTTCAAGAACCCAAGTTTTTCCTCACCATAGACAGGCAAACAAAAAGGTGTTGGGTGGTTTTCTGGCTGAGTTAATGTTTTTGAATGGCAGGGTATATCGGGGACATGAAATTATGACTGACATGAATGCTCGGTTCAAGATTAGTATATCATATTCTCAAGCTTGGAGAGCCAAATGTTATGCCTTGGAATTGTTGAGGGGGTCGCCAGAAGCATCGTTTGCCCAACTGTCGGCTTATTGTCACAATTTAAAGCTGAAAAATCCTGGGTCGGTAACTCATATCAAAACAGATAGAGATGGACACTTTGAGTTGCTGTTTATCGCCATTGGTGCTACGGTTATTACTTGCATGCGCCCAGTTATTATAGTTGACGGAGCACATTTGAAAGGTCGATACCTTGGAGTAAACTTATTAGCAGTAGCCATGGATGCTAACAATGGGATATTGCCAATAGCTTACGGGGTTGGCAAATCTGAAACCTCTGATTCATGGACATGGTTTATGGGGCATCTTAGGGATTGCATAGGTCCTATTAGCAATCTGACAATCATATCCGATAGGGCAAACTCAATTGACAACGCTGTTAGAAGGTGTTTCCCAGATGCTTTTCATGGACTTTGTGGTGTTCATTTGTATAGAAATCTAAAATCAAGGTCTGCTGGTATAAAAAAGCACAAATGGACATACTGGAAGGCTGTAAAAGCTTATCGGGAAGTGGATTTCAATAAGCATATAAATTGTTTAAGACGTGTTTTGCCTCAGTGTGCTCAAACACTAGAAGATATCGGGTTTGAAAGATGGTCAAGAGTACATCAACTTGGAGCAAGATATGGTTTCATGACGTCTAATAGTGCAGAATCAATCAACGCTCTAAGTCGTCATTCCTGGAAATTACCCATTACTATGTTAATGGAGTTTTTTCGAGCCTCTATTCAACAGTGGTACTACAAGAAAAGAAACCATGCATGTATTATTTCTTTGAATTCGTAACTTATCATATTTATATATTTTACTAAGTATTGTTTATTTAAATTTACAGGAACATTGGAACATCGTGTTACACCATGGACTGAAAAAAAGATAACGAAACGTGTTGTGAAGTCAACGTCATGGAGAGTTGAACCATGTTCAAACACTTTGTTTCAAGTACTGGATAATAACTTAAATGGGCTAGTCGATCTAAATGCAAAGACGTGTAGTTGTATGAAATGGCAAACATCTGGTTATCCGTGTGGCCATGTTATAAAAGTTGCTCTTCATTTAAACCAAGATGATTCAAGCGCATACGCTATGGATTGCTACACTACAGAAGTTTATCGACAGACTTATGCCGAGATTGTCTACCCTATTCCACATCCTTCTGAGTGGGACATACCAGATGACTTACAAACAGTTTTGCCACCAGCCATGGACAGAAGGCTACCTGGCCGACCAAAAAGTCACGATCGTATACCGTCTAAGGGTGAAGAGAAGAAGAGATCGACATGTAGTCGGTGCAAGGAAAGTGGTCATACAAGGTTGACATGTGGATCACCAGTGCCATCAAAATCATCTTTTCCTCTACCAAAATATGGATCCTCATCAAAATCCAAAGCTCATATGGTGTCAAGCAAAAGGCAATCATCTTTAAAATCCCAATCACAATTGGCTTCACCTTTTGGGACTGTTAACTTAGGTGATTTTTAAATGCAAACGTTGTATTATGTGGATTTTATGTGTGAACTTTTAACATTTTCAGTTGAATTAATGACTCAGGCCAACCATTTTGACTTAACCAACTCTTGTTATTCAGTTGTTATCACTTATTAGGCATGCATTTGACTATCGCAACACGGAAATTACAATCGCAACGAGAGAATCGCAATGCGAAATGAAAATCCCAACATGAAAATCGCAATGCAGAAATGAAAATCGCAATGCGAAATGAAAATCGCAATGCGAAATGAAAATCGCAACGAGAGAATCGCAATGCGGAAATGAAAATCGCAATGCGAAATGAAAATCGCAACGAGAGAATCGCAATGCGAAATGAAAATCGCAATGCGAAATGAAAATCGCAACGAGAGAATCGCAATGCGGAAATGAAAATCGCAATGCGAAATGAAAATCACATTGCGATTCTCTCGTTGCGATTTTCATTTCCGCATTGCGATTTTCATTTCCGCATTGCGATTCTCTCGTTGCGATTTTCATTTCGCATTGCGATTTTCATTTCGCATTGCGATAGTCATTTTTGCCTTCAACATAATGCAGATTGAAATCAACAAAATCAACCATTACATTTCAATCAATTAAACAAGCACAAATAAGAATTATGTTCGCATCAATTACACAAATCAACTTTTACAAATCATCTTTTACAAATCAATTAAACAATCAAAAAATAAGCAATAATTCTTATTTCCAATCATCTACTATTGAATCAACTTTTACAAATCAATTAAACAATCAAAAAACAATCAATTAAACTATTGAATCAACTTTTGCAGCCATACATCATTTTCACGCAGTTCACTTCTGAGATTAACCTGCAGAAACCAAACATTTGCTCAAACAACACTTTCTACACATCTAAAACCTACAAACAGCAAATTATTGAATTCTAGGTACTTAACCAAACATTTTCAAACCAAAAGTCTATAAACTTACCAATTGTTTATGGACATTTTTATAACGCAGATGCAGGTAGGCAGCGTATCGTATATATCGATTTAGCCATATAATGCCGAAACCACAAGCCTACTGCAGCTCTATCTCTATCGGTGGGAGGTAGATACTTGGTGCTTCCCGTCGTCAAACGCTCCAACGCCAAGCATACGAGAGGACCACAATCTCCTCTGGCTCCTCCCGTTTGTTGTGGCGCGGTCTCGTCTCTAATAACTGTAATATTGAGCTTCTTTGGCTTCTTGTTTCCAGAACGAGTCCAATAATTGATCGCATCCAAGAATTTAGCCAAATGAGAGCTCCATCCCTTAATAATATCTCTTAAATCAGCCAATGATATGTAATTTATCATGCTGTCATACACTATTGTCTTAAGGGATGGGAGCTGAAGCTCGACGAGAATCCAATGTTTACGTTCCAAAACAGGGATAAACACCTGCAATCATAAGTAATAATTCATTCATTTGCGCACTTATTTCATAAAACCTTTAAACTCAATCTAAAATAAATACTAACCTTATCGACCTCCCACCATGCAGGATAAAGTTTAGCTTGTCCATTGCCCAAATCAAATGATTCATCTCGTGCATTCTTCAAGTGAACGACGTTAAAAGACGTCAGCATAATTGTATATCGTATATTTTTATTTTTCTTAAGTTTTCTTATTATTAGAAGACGTGTCACCCACGCATCGATATGCTGTTTTACAAAAAAAGACATATATTAGTGACTTACATAAATTTAAAAAAAAATTAATCAAATTGAAATATAAGAAAAATATAAGAATTACCCCCCATCGAAATAGCCATTGTCTTCGACCCCTAATAATACGCCCCACCAAGACCGATCAAGCAACAAATAGATATCATCGGTGAGCTTGCATATGTCAGTGAAACACCCCTGGCTCCGCTCATGTAGATAAAAATCAACTGCGGTCTTAGCCCAAAGGGTGTTATCCAGAATTGTGTCCGGTAGTTGTTTCCTCTCCTCTTCAGATACCGGTATGGTACTGGCTGGTAACTCATACGAGAGCCAACTTGAATCCATCATGTCCGGCACGTCAGAGGGTTTCTCAAGAAGCCTACATATGACGCCATGTGAATCGGGCTCTTGAATGGTGGGAGGGACCTCTTCAATGATGACAGTGGCCTCTTGAACGGTGGGAGGGGACTCTCGAGGAATGATAGGGGGGCCTCTTCAACGATAGGAGTGGACTCTTGAGTGATGACAGGCGAGTCGGGCTTCTTCTTGCGGTGTCTTCGCACTATTGGGGTGTACGGAGACTTAATAGCACGTGCACACTGTCTGATGCGTGAACTCCGTCGTGCAAGCATAACCCGACGTAAAGCATCCACTCTATCGGGCCGCTAAATAATTAAATACAAAAATCAGTAAATAAACAGACATGATATTTAAACAGTGAAAACAAAGACAAATATGTTTCAAACTTGCATTGTATTCACCCAAGTCATTATTCTATCATAGTTCACAAAATGCATCAGATAACAAAGAAAAATATGTTTCAAACTAATACCCTAAAGTTAGTATTTGTCTTTGTTTTGTCTATTGGTTGAAGTAATGCAATCCATTCAAGTTTCAATTTGCAGAAGAAGAAATAGTTTACTTTCGCAACACGAAACTTAAAATCGCAACGCGAAATGAGAATCGCAACGAGAAACCAAAATCGCAACGCGAAATGAAAATCGCAACGACAGAATCGCAATGCGAAATGAAAATCGCAACGAGAGAATCGCAACGCGAAATGAAAATCGCAATGCGATTTTGGTTTCGCGTTGCGATTCTGTCGTTGCGATTTTCATTTCGCGTTGCGATTCTCTCGTTGCAATTTTAAGTTTTGTGTTGCGAAAGTAAACTATTTCTTCTTCTGCAAATTGAAACTTGAATGGATTGCATTACTTCAACCAATAGACAAAACAAAGACAAATACTGACTTCAGGGTATTAGTTTAGCAGAATTGGCAGCAACCGAACAAATTTACTTTCAACCAAAAGACAAAACAAAGACAAATACTATTTCACAGTGTTAAAGAATACACAGTTTAGCAGAATTGGCAGCAACCGAACAAATTTACTTTCAACCAAAAGACAAAACAAAGACAAATACTATTTCACAGAGTTAAAGAATACACAGTTTAGCAGAATTGGCAGCAACCGAACAAATTTACTTTCAACCAAAAGACAAAACAAAGACAAATACTATTTCACAGTGTTAAAGAATACACAGTTTAGCAGAATTGGCAGCAACCGAATAAATTTACTAAGCAATCTAAGTGAAATGGCTAATCTAAGTGAAATTACGAGTAAATTTATCATTAAGTTAAATATGGAAAATCTTAAACTTACCTCGTTGCGTAGAGTATGAACCTCATTCTGCAACGATAGTATCATCTCACGTAGAGCGACAACCTCACCACGTAAAGTTGACACCTCCACACGACATGCACCATCGTTATCGCGTAGAGTACCGATCTCCTCACGCAAGGCATTGACCTCATCACGTAACTCATCCCGTGGAGGTGGAGAACAAGGAGATAAATGTCGTGGCCTCTTTACCGGTCGCCTATCATGAGGTGATAGTGGAGAAGAGGCTCGATGATGTGACGGGATAGGTGATGGCTCTCGTTCTAGAGGTGTATAGTCGGGTCGATCGGGTGATGGCTCTGGGTGAGGTGATGGCTCTCGAATTGGAGGAAGTGGATGCTGCTCATCATCCGTGCCATCAAAAAAACTCTGACTAGCTTGCCACCAATCAGTGGCAAGCTCTTCCTCCGTGGGTGTCAGTCTTTGTAATGGAATGTTGGCCTCCTAACAATATAAAAACTCAAACAAAGTTAAACGTCTACTATTAATAACTTGTTTATATATTATATGAAAGTATTTGTGTTAACTTACATTATTTATTGTCACATATGGTATTAAGTCTTCCCAATCCAACAGATTTTTCCTCTTCTAGGAAATAGCCCTGGGAATATCATTTGACGTTTTTATTGCATATGTACGCATGCTGGGGAAAGCCTCGAATATCCAAATCTACAAACAATATAATAACAAAATTAGTAATTGTTAAATAATTAATTATAATTTTAGAAACATTATATAGAAATTCTTACCTTAAAGGCCCAAACAAAGCCTGACAAAGTGTATTTCGACCCATCGCCACGCAAACTTTTGCGGTCATCAAAGGCAGTAGACAACTTAGTCCAGGTAGCTTTCCATATATACGAACCCCACGGAAACAGATTCCATGCATTCAGGTCCTCTACCAATATTATTAGCTCCCGAGGAATAGGTTGTCTGGCCTCTCTGCCTAAAAAGCCGGCATACACAAGTAGTAGAAGGCATACTCGGACAACATCGACGTCATCCATCCGAGTGAAACCAGCTTTCTTATTAAACAATTTCTTCAGGTCGTCGACGTGTAGGTTCGGCTTCTCCATTGACTCATCCGGAAAAACCCGGGATAACCATGATGGGCGGGCGATATGACGAGTGTACCGGCCTACATCATCGTGTCCGAATCGTAGACCAGTGATTAAGCAGAACTCCTTCCGCCCAAAACAAGTATACGCTGGTGGAAAATGAAACCATATCTCTTCCTCACCACGTTGTATACTGTCGGGTAGATTTGATGTCATGGTCTGAAGCCACAAATGGGTCAAATTAGCATCTCCACCCGGATGCTGTACTCTCAGCCATGGCCCGAAGCAGGTTTCCTCAAACAATTGTCTTTGTGCAGGTGAAAGCTTCGAAGCAATTGTAGTGGCTAGGCTAACTTTATTCCTTAATGTCAATGAAGCCGAAAAAAATTTCTACAAAAACAATAAACATACCAAGTTAGATATACCAAAAACTACACTGTGAAGATATACCAAAAACAATAAACATAAAAAGTAGTAGTTTATTCTTGAAACTAAAATTTGCAACACTGTTTTGTCTTTTGGTTGAAATGAAAATCGCAACGAGAGAAATGAAAATCGCAACGCGAAATGAAAATCGCAACGAGAGAATCGCAACGCGAAATGAAAATCGCAATGCGATTTTGGTTTCGCGTTGCGATTCTCTCATTGCGATTTTCATTTCGCGTTGCGATTCTCTCGTTGCGATTTTCATTTTTCTCGTTGCAGATAGTCATTTTCACGTTGCGATTTTCATTTATCTCGTTGCGACTCTTCTGCAAATTGAAACTTGAATGGATTGCATTACTTCAACCAAAAGACAGAACAAAGACAAAGACAAATACTAACTTGAAAATCGCAACGAGAGAATAGCAACGCGAAATGAAAATCGCAACGAGAGAATCGTAACGCGAAATGAAATCTAAGTGAAATGGTTAATCTATTATTGAAATGACCAGTAAACTTATCATCAGTTTCAATATGAAAAACCTACAATAATGCAAAAATTTCAAAATAAAAATAATTAAAAAAACTAACCCTCGGAGGTTGATTTTCCATTTCTGAATATTGTGAGGGATTTCTGACCGTGAATGGTTGTGAGGGATTTCGCCGGAGATGGGGACGGAAATCTTCGGAGATGGGGACGGATTTCGCCGTAGAGAGTGAGAGATGGAGATGGGACTGAGTTGTGATTTTAGGTTTTAGGTTATGAGTTGCGATTACGGGATTTTGTCTTAATATTCGTTTTTGTAATTTGAAAATAAAATACGCGTAGCGATTATAATGGCGCTTTAAAAATCGCGTTGCGATTTACGGATACGCGTTGCGATTTTACGTATTGTCGTTGCGATTTACGGATACGTGTTGCGATATACGGATACGTATTGCGATTTACGGATACGCGTTGCGATTTACGGATACACGTTGCGATTTACGGATACGCGTTGCGATTTATGTGTTCGCGTTGCGATTTTCATATTCGCGTTGCGATTCTGGAAAATCGCAATGCGAATTTGTACTATCGCATTGCGATTGTCAAGAATCGCGTTGCGATTTTGGAAACTGATTTGCGATTTTGGGGATCGCGTTGCGATTTTGTTGGTCATTTTGGCAAATCCAAAAAAAGTTGGTTAAAATCGTATATTATAAGGCATTTTTGGTCACTGAGGCGATTTTCTCTTAATTTATTCATGTGTTTGACACGATTGGACATTCTAATTTTCTAATAAAATATTATTGGGAATATATATTTAATCAGAATATAATTATTACTTTAAATATAATTTAAAATAATTTCTTTTCAATAATTATTACTTACATGTGTATTATTTTTAAAAATTTTAAAATAAACTCTTTTTCTTTTCTTTACTTTTTTCTAACTCATATTTTTTTAATTCAGTTTTGAATTGAATTAAATTAATTTTTTAAGAATGTAGGTGGGTCGAATTCAGATTTAAAGTGAAGAAATAAGATATAATATGATCGGAGAAAATAATATATTATCTATTATATATTTAAAGATAATATTAATCTTTATATTTTTTTTCAATTATACCCTTTTTAACCTAATAAAAATATTTTTTTAAATATGTATTTATGTCAAATCGGGTGAAACCTTTTTTCTTTAAATATTAGATTTGGTTTTGAGTTGAGTGAGGTCTCACTATACCCTAATCGGATGGAATTTTAAAGATATAAATTTAGGTCAAATTTGGATCGCCTAAAAACTCAACTTAACCCATTATCATCCCTACTTATAGTACGAGTTATGATATTTTTTGTTTAATTAATCTTTTTAGTTTTGGTATGAAAATGATTGATGATTTTATATGTTATTGTAATCAATTTCTTGGTCTATTTTTGTAATCTATATTTTTTTTCTCTCTCAAGATTAGATTTGACATCTCCTCTCAAGATGATGTTATTTAATTATTATGTTAAATCATTTTTACTTTAGATTTTCATATTAGATATTGATAGACACTCGTAATCATCAAAGATACATCACGATTGAGTTGTGAAAATCTCAGATTATCTTTAAATCATTGTTGTTATAGATGTTTTTGTGTTAGTATTAAGGCTTAATATATAAATAAGTACCTAAACTATTCCCAAATTTTACTTTTAGTGCATAAAGATTTTTTCACAAAAAATAAGTGTAATACATTTTTTTTTGTTACACTTTTAGGTATTTATGGTTAAAAAAATCAAGTGACATGTGTCACGTTTATATTTTTCTAAAATTTATACATTCTTTTAAAAAAATAAAAATATTATTTTTTAAAAAAGATAGAAAATCCCTCACCATTGCTTTCTCTCCCTCTCATCTTTCATTCATGTCCCCCTCCCCGACAACAGACGAACGAACTTGACGACAAATAGAAGAAAAATCATCGAAATCATCAACGACAAAAGGAATCGAGGAGTCGTTGTAATTACCCATTTTTGCAGCAATCGTCGCTTGAATCATGAGGGTTCGGTCATTAGATGTTTGGATGGTCGGATGTTGTCGAGATTTTGACCGATTGACGACGGTTGTAACAGTAGGTGGCGGTGAGGAGATTGAAATTTCAAGATTTTGGAGTTTTTTTATAAATTTCAAAAAAAAATATAATTTTATAAAAAATAATAATTTAAGTGTTTTTAAAAAATAAATTTTTAAAATTTTATATGAATGTCATATCATAGTGTAATAAAAAAAGTTAGGACCTAATTTTAGATATTTACCTTTAGTTAAAATATTAAAATATATTTTAGTAGTTATAATCATTTCATTGACTTTAATCACATACTTAAACCAAAATTAACTTTTGAATGAAATGAAACAGTAGGTGATCGTTAAAGCCTATGAAACATAGCACAAGAAATAACACACACACATGTATATATAAAAGAGGTAAGATTCAATTATAACGTAATTTTTAATTTTATAGTAAACTAAGATCATTAAATGATTGATATAAATTAATTTAATTATACAAACTGAATTATCTTAATGATTAAAAAATAATTATTATTTTAAGAGGTTTTAAACATTAGCTACTACAGTAAGGATAATTGTGTATTCATATGAAGTTTGAGAATATAGTTAAAACATATATTATTTTTGTAAACATTTGAGTTTAATAAAAAAATTAATATAAATTCTTTTAATTTTAAAATTTAATTATTATTTGAAAACTGTCATTTTCAATTCTAAGACTTTCTGCACTCGAGGATGAAGATAACACGAAACTATCAGATGACCCACCACTTACAAAGGAAAGAAAGAAGGAAAGAAAGAAGACATTAAATAAATAATCAGAGAGAAGCCAAAGAAAGCAGAAAAGTACAAATTTTACCCTTGATTTATGAACTGAAAAACAAGGGAAGAAGAAACACGGAGGGAAAAAATGACGGAGCAAGGGAAAAGATCAAAGCTGTCAGCTCCAACATATCCCACAATAACTTTACCGCCAAGACTAGCCATTGATGGGTTATTTCCAGCTGGTTCGGGGCTAAGTCCAGGTCCTATGACGCTTGTTTCAGCTTTTTTCTCGGACCCTGATTCGACAAACAGGTCTTTTTCTCATCTTTTAGCCGGTGCCATGGCTTCACCTGGGGCTAAACTTCCTTACAATCCAATGACGGCTCGTTTATGGAAATGGGTTTTGAAAATGGAGGTGAAAAGAACCCTGGGTTTAAGCAAAATAGACCTTTGAATTTGACTGTTGGTAATTCCCCTTTGTTCACCGTGCCTCCTGGGTTAAGCCCATCTGGTTTGCTCCTCTCTCCTGGCTTCTTTTGCCCTTCTCCTCAGGTAATTTGACTTCGCTTTTGATGTTTTGATTTTCGGTTTTCTTTGTTTTTTTGTGTATGATGATTGAAATTAGAAGGAAAAGGTAAGTTTAATTAAGGCAAATGATTTGGGGTTTTTACATGTATCCGATTGTCAAAAACGAATCCGAGTAACATATGGATTAATCTTATTTTATGAAGGATTGATATGGCGCATCTAGATTACATGTTGAACAGTTGAGAATTGTGAACTCCTTTGTTGGATCAAATGTTGCTTTAGATATTAATACTGAATCTTATAGTCTTTCATTGTAACTTGTTCGGATTGATTACTTTGGTCTAAATTCGGATTTGAATTTGCGATCTGTAGATGTCGGTATCTTCATTTTGATTCGGCATTCAATATAGAACTCATAGTATTATGTCGAATACAGCTATTGAACACGGAATCTTAAAAAAGGGATGATTTTCATTACAATCGTAGTTTACTTTGTGACTTGTTTCCCTGTTGATTGCTGGTTAATCGAACTTTTTCTTTTGGTAATATGTGCAGAGTCCTTTCGGAATATCACACCAGCAAGCATTGGCACAAGTTACGGCTCAAGCTGCCCTAGTCCAATCTCACGTGCGTACACAACCGGAATATCAAACTTTATCAGTAGCAGCTCCTTTGGAACCATCAAAACCTCATCCATCAATTAATACTGAAGAAACATCGCAGCAGATGCCTCTTTCGGCCTCTGACCCTCAAAGTTCGGCAGTGGAATTCTCAGAAGCTTCTCAATTCGATAAAAAGAGTCAGCCATCTATTGCTGTTGATAAACCGGCTGAAGATGGATACAACTGGCGTAAGTACGGGCAGAAGCATATTAAAGGTTGCGAGTATCCACGAAGCTACTATAAATGTACACATCCGCATTGCCCTGTGAAAAAGATAGTTGAGCGTTCTGCCGAGGGCCAAATAACTGAAATTGTTTACAAGAGCGTTCATAATCATGAAAAGCCTCAACTGAATAAGCAAGCAAAGGGTGGAGGTGATGGATACACAAATTCGCAGGCTAACCTGGAACCAGGTTCTCAGGGTGTAGCTGGAAATTCGAACAACTTAAGTGAAATTGTTCCGGCTCATTCCATACCAGGGAAAAATCATGAATCTACTCAAGCTGTGGAATTATTTGGATTAAGTGATGGTGAGGAAGGATGTGATGAAGAGAGTCGAGAAGAAAGAGACGATGATGAGCCAAATCTGAAAAGAAGGCAAGTTTCAGATCTATTTGTAACTGGTCATGGAAATTTTCAGTTTCTCAATCTCCGTAGTTTTGAGAGTTTTGTGCTTTTTGACTGCAGGAATGCTGCAGGAGAAGCTGCAGTGGTGTTGACACACAAGACGGTCATGGACTCAAAATTTATAGTGCAAACAAGAAGTGAAGTTGACCTTTTAGATGATGGTTATCGGTGGCGCAAATATGGGCAGAAAGTTGTCAAAGGGAACCCTCATCCAAGGTATTATGGACTATATTTACATGCATGTATATATATGTTTATTTGTCTATGGTTCGAATAATCACATCATGGCATGAATTCCCTTGATGAACATATTCTCAATTTATTTAAGTTACAGTTGCCTCTCTGTTCAACATCATCTTGTTTGTCCTTAAAGCTTTTTTCTCCCAGAAAACCATTCTATCGGCAATCTTGAACTCTTCAATCATTTGAAGATAAACTAAATCTTACATATATCTTTTACTCCTGGTATAAACTTCCGAGTGCTTTATAACGCCAAACTGATTGTTTGAATATATCTGGGAATCGACCTTCACAAAAAGTTTGATCTCATTTCAATTATCGGGCTACCTATTATTGGTTGTTTTATATTGTGGAGATAAATACTTTTGAACCATTGTTGCCCGTCTTATTAGGAGTTGATCGAGTATGTCCGGTCCAGTTAATTCATATGCCCCCGTGATCCGCTTCATCATCCTTCTAGTTATATTCGTTTTGTTTTTGGGCCGCTGTACATGCAATTGCTCATTTTCCTTTTTCTTCTTTGGGGATTATTTCTGATGCATCCATGTTGTTCCCTACAGGAGCTATTACAAATGCACGAGTGCAGGATGCAAAGTTCGGAAGCAAGTGGAAAGAGCTTCGTCCGACCCCAAAGCTGTCATAACAACATACGAGGGGAAACACAATCATGATGTCCCAGCAGCCAGAAACAGCAGCCACAACACGGTCAACAACAGTTTGCCTCCACCAAAACAACACGATGTGGTCTCCAAGAAGCATTCATTGCTTCAAGAGATGGAATTCGGAAAAATTGTCCAGGGACCAGCGGTTTTAAGGCTAAAAGAGGAGCAAGTAAGAGTGTGAACTCCGCTACTAAAAGTTATTAATTGGAAGTTTGGCTGCCGATCACAGCCGGCTAACGCAGTTATCAAATGAACAAGTATATCGACAAAAAAGGGTCGAACAATCACGAAAGGAAGTCAAATGATAATAATCAAGTTTTGCGTGTTGTAATTCGTAAGTAATGTTGTGATGTATATTGTGTTCTTGGATAGTCGAAGAATAAAAGAAGGGATTGTAGATACTGAGATTCAAAACCCAAATTTGGTGGAAGTTTCTGGGCATCTTGTTGTTTGCAATTGGCTAGGTTTTCCTGCGGGCTTGTGGAAATACTTAAGCTTATATTTGTATATTATTTTTATTAAACTGAAGTGATTATGATGTCTGATCTAAAGATTTTACACTATTTGACAATGTGATGTAGTATTATGTGTTTGTAACTATTTTCAGTTGAGTCTGTTGTAATGGCCTTAGGCCGTTGCCTAGCCTTTGTATTTCTTTAAATAGGATTTTGTATTGTTGAGCTAGAATAGTCAAGTTTATTAAATGATATGAAAGAATATTTTCTCAACTGTAGATCAATTCTGTGTTTTCCCCTTCTGCTCTCTCATTACAATCCCTAATCCCTAGCTTCTTCCTCTTAGTTTCTTCTTTTCTTGCATAGCTAATCAATAATCGTAACATGGTATTAGAGTTATTTTCGGTGGCGTTTGACGGAACTAGCATCGTGAGATTGATTGTTGAAGCAGTGTTCCAAAATCGTGCTCAGCGTGGATCGGTTTTTTGCCTACAGAAATCATCAGTTCTTCTTGCATCTCTGAGATTTTGCAAAATTGGGGAGATCGTTTCCTTTGTTAGTGTTCGATTTGTGTTCTTCAACTTTCATCTGGTGAGATTTGAGTTCCGTCTGCCGATTTCTAGCTTAAGTGATCTTGTTCTTGAAATTAGGTTTTCTGCGCATGTTTGGTAGCTAATTGACAGAGCCGATTTCTAGCTTAAGTGATCTTGTTCTTGAAATTAGGTTTTCTGCGCATCTATTTGGTAGCTAATTGAGTGTTTGTTTTCTGTTCTTTTGATTGTGATATGTGTTGTAATCTTCTAGTTTGCTCTCTTTCTGTATGGCTATCTTTGAAACTGATAATGTCTCTCCTGAAGTCGGCCAATCCTCTGCTAATAATTCTGTCACACTGTTCAATGCTAAGAAATCAACACAATCTTAGATGATAATAACTATCTGCTATGACATCAGCAAGTCCGGTTAACCACTAAAATTCATATATTGCATGGGTACATTGATAGTAATGTGAGTCCACCCTCTCAATATGTTAATACAAACAATCAATTAAGTATCAATCCTGAATTTGAGATCTTTGAGGAACAAGATGGTGCCTTAGCCTCTTGGCTTCTGTCTACTATGAGTGAAAGTGTCTTGTCTCACCTTATTGGGCTTAACACTATTTCTGAGATCTGGAATACTTTACACATAATTTACAGTGGCAAAACCACTTATAGGCTCGGTTTCAAAAAACGTTCCGCAACCGCGATTTCATCCGCAATATAGTGGTTTTGCCGCCGTCTGAGTTACCTGCTACACCCGCAATAGCGTTCAATAGCGCCCTAAATGGCCGCAGTAGCGACCGCGACGGTCACAATCACGGTAAACCTGAAATGACCGAAAACATAATCGCGACCGCGATTTGAAACCCTGAGCTCATGTACTTTAGGAGGTTGTTGCACTCTCAAAAGAAAGATGAACTTAGTAGAGGGAGTTTTTACTGAAAATTAAGTCCATTTGTGATAACTTTGCTAACTGTAGTGAAATCATATCTGAGCATGAACATATAACTCCCATTCTCAATGGTTTGCCTCTTGAGTTTGAATATGTAATTACTGTGTTGATTGTGGGGTCAATTCCTTCTAGTGTCACTACTGTGAGCATTAATAGCACCCTGGAAAACCTTTATCATATCAGCAATCTCTTTGACTAAATCACGAAAACCTGCAGGACAGTTATCCAAGTTCTTAACCCAATCCACTGCAAATTTGCTGTCAGATTCAACAATCCACCGAGTCTTAAAGCTCTGAAGAATAGAATCAAAGATAATTAGACCCCTTAAGATGGCTATAACTTCCAGCAAAGTAGGAGGACCTGGACCAGCTGTTTCCTTGAAAGAACCCTTGATATCGCCAAACTCATCTCTTAATAGGCCACCTACACCACTCTTGCACTAATCCTTGCAAACTGTTGCATCCACATTCAATTTTAAATAACCCTTAGGAGGGGGGATCCAGGAGATAACTTTATGGACCGAATTTGTAGTATAATAGCAAGAATCTGCGATAGATGGATCATTAATAATATAGTCTTTAGAGATAGATACATCGTTGAACTTAGCTAAGAACCATGTAGCTAGCCTAATCCTCGTCATAAAAAATAGCTCAACCTGATCTAAAGACCTGCCTTCGAACACCACTTCGTTTCTGAATTTCCAAATAGTCCAAAGCACTACTCCCGGAATTAAGGACTAAACATAAGAAGCATGCACCATATCATACCAAGCAAGTAAAAATCCTTGAGCATTAACATGAAGAACCGAACTAAGTTTCCAAACTACTAGAGAAGTAAGTCTTTTAGGCCTTAATGTCAGTTGTGTGGCATAATGGGTCATTTGGTTGAAAGGTCTTATTTTCAATTTGATCAAAATTTTAAGAATGAATCTGCAAGGAACACCTCTAATCGCGTGCCTTCAAAGCATGTTGCTTACAGGTCAATACTTGTTTCTATAGTTTAAGTTCTTCCATCAATCCTTTGGCATAAAAGGCTTGGTGATCTTTCTCAGAGAGTGTTGACCAATGCTTTAAAAAATTGTAATCTTGTTTTTTCATCCAATAAAACTGGTAATTTATGTCAAGCATGTCAGTTTGGGAAAATAAACAAGTTGCCCTTTTCCCATTCTCATTTTGTTTATAATACTCTTAAATTAGTTATTGTTGATGTGTAATAATTCCGAAAAATACTACATTTTGGGTCTTTTTACTTAAGTTATTGATTATCTAAAAGCCATTGTCATAGCATTTTAGTTGCATATAGTTGCATTTAGAACATTTATTGCATGTGGTGGAAATGTTTTGTCTCGGCTAGTTTTTATTTATAAAACTGATGTTGCTGATGAGAGGGGTTGTGTGTTGGTTGTGATGATGCAGGTGATAGGAAATGACCGAGGAGAAAATTATTTGCTATGACAAATTTCTTGCGAGGGCTAAAGGAATTGAAGACGATGACCGTGAGGAACAATATTTTGCCGCGACAAGTTTTATCTTACAAGTCTGACGTAGTACAAAACAAAATTGCTGACGTCGAGTGGCCAGCTGTCCATTGCACCTCACATGAACCTCTGCCCCTGCCAAGGATTTGGGACCACTTCCAGTTGCCACATTACTCACGAAATGGGCATGAATTCATGGGTAGTTGGGAAAATTTCAAGGGCACTAAACCCTAGAAATTCTCCACTATAAATAACACATTATGCACACCATTTTAAAGATCCCCACTCTCACATACCCTAAAAGCTTTGGAAAAGACGACTGCATCAACTTCTCCACCATTATCCTCTCGTCCTTCATTGATGTCCTCCATAGCTGGGCTTCACCGGAGTAGCGGTTAAGCCCTCGAGAGAGGCTAGTGCACTGGAGCAGTCTTGGTGATGATCTGATGTCACGGCAAAACTCTATTTTTGGGAGTTTCCTTCTCTTTGTTCTTCATTTCTTATCTTTTAAGGGCTTGTACTTAATGAATATTTTGAGATGATTTTAGCCACACCATGAACTGTTTTATTTGGTGTTGAAAATGTTTGGATGATACTTTATTTTATGTTTAATGGATGATAAGTATATTTATGTTTATTGTTGTTTTGTTCATTGTTTTGATCTTATGTCTTTGCACTGTAAGAGCTTTTGAGAGATTGTCTAGTGCCTTGGCATAATATTCCTAGTATTTGTAAGAGCTGTTGAGAGATGGTCATTTTTCTAGGAGTTGATACCTAATATCCAGAGAGTTAGGTTAGATCTACGTGAACAAGGGAACTAATCCGGGATGATGAGATTCTAATTTGCCTTAGAGATAAGGAGAGGGTTTCAAGCGACTAAAAGGGATAGTACTTAATCGATAGTCTAGGGTCACTGTTTACGCTGAGAGTTCTTGTCATGGCAATAGTTGTATCAGGTTCCTTACTAGAGATAGCTTATGATCACTTTAGTAAATCCTGTCGAGCAGCATAGACACAACATACTTATTTCATCTTAGGCATAGAATAATTTATCACCGTAGCAAATCTAACCCAAGTGCTCCATTAAAAGTCTGATTTGTAAGGTTGCTAGTCTATATTCAGAACTCAAATATTTTTTGCCTTAGAAACTTTAATTTACTTATTCTTGCAATTAATTTTTGCCTTAGCAACTTTTATTTGTTTACTCTTGCATATTTTTCTTGTCACGACAAAACTTATTTGCTCACTTCACTTCACACATTTCTTGCCTCAGCAAACTTTTTCCATTTGTTCATACCATCTGTCGTACCACATTTTTCATTTGTTTATATCATTAGATTTAGACGCTTAAGATTAGTTAGTGATGCATATTTCTAGCTGTAGCAAACTTTAAACAATTCCCCCAATCCCTGTGGAGATGATACTCACTCACTACTGTATTTCTTGCATCTTTTTGTGTATACTTGCACAAATTTATGTGCCACAACACACACATTTCACACGATCAATGTGTGGAGACCTGCCCCAATTTGTTCAAAAGGTTTTAAGTATTACATTGCCTTTACTGATGCATGCACAAGATATAGTTGGATATACTTTTTGAAATAGAAGTCTAAAGTCAGAGGAATGGTTATGCAGTTTCATAAGCTGACAGAGAAGCATTTAGGAACTCAAATGAAAATTCTGCAATTTGATAGTGGAGATGAGTTTTCTTCACTTCATTCTTATTCATAGACTTTCTTGTCCACACACTTCAGCTCAAAATGGTATAGTTGAAAGAAAACATATGCATATTATAGAAGTAAGTTTGTGTATGCTTGCTAATGCTACCATACCATTAAGTTTATGGTCTGACTTTTTTGCCATTGTTGTCTATCCTATTAATAGATTACCTACACTAGATTTGTTTGATATATCACCTTATTAAAAAAATGTTTAATAAAAAACCAGATTACAGCTACTTTAAAATATTTTATTGTCTCTGTTATCCTATGCTCAGACCCTATAATAAACATAAGCTACAGTTTAGGTCATCTCCTTGCACTTTTTTTTGGGTATTCTTCTATGCAAAGAGGCTATAAGTGTCTGGATCATACTGGTAGAGTTTATATTACCAGACATGTAAGGTTTGATGAGATAGTGTTTCCCTTCTTCAATAAACAATAAATTGATCTGAATAATTCAAAGCCAAGTATGCCTAAGGTATCTCTGCCTATTTTTTTTTTTTGTATAATAATCAGTATGATTCTCGTGGATCATCACCTATGTTGCCTCAATCAGGTTCCGATCCAGCAGTTATTGGGTAAACAATTTCTTAATCTAGTTCATAACTATCTCACTCTTCTATACCATCTCCACTTCACTCTGCATCATCAAATTTGCCACACCATTTTCATTCAACAGTTGATCAAGTTGTCACTACCATTCCATCGTTATCACCACTTCCTACTTCATCTCCATCTATATCATCACCATCACCATCATATCACTACCATCTTCATCTTCATTATCACCAACTATTCTACCACTACCCTAATCTCTTCAACCACCATGTTTAGTTATACCACCTCTATGTTCATCTCTTCCATCACCATTATCATCTATATAACTACCATCTTCACCTATACTGTCACCAACTATTCCACCATCTTCTTCATCTGTTCCACCACCATCATCATTTATTTCACCATCACTATCATCTACTCCATCATCATCATCCTCTATTCCACCTCCATCTTCGTCTATTCCACCACCATCATTTTATATTCCACCTCCATCTTCATTTATTTCATCTTTCTTG
Source organism: Hibiscus syriacus (assembly GCF_006381635.1). NCBI lineage: Eukaryota > Viridiplantae > Streptophyta > Magnoliopsida > Malvales > Malvaceae > Hibiscus > Hibiscus syriacus. The sequence goes on from NW_024061782.1 coordinate 1,128,647, forward strand.
TCATCATATCCTACTGTTGTTCAAAATGCTCATCATATGGTAACGAGGGAAAACAGGGATTTTTAAGCCTAGAGTTCTTATTACTCAAGTTAAAAACAAAGAGCCTAAATATGTTTACGAAGTTCTACAGCATCTTGAGTAGTCTCATGTTGTTCAAGAAGAGTACACTGCTTCAACCCTTACCTCCAAATCGCAAACCAGTGGTGTTCAAGGTGAAAAAGAAGCCTGACGGTTCAGTTGAGTGTCTGAAAGTCTGCTTGGTTTCCAAAGGGTACTCTCAGCTTGCTGGAGTTGATTTCAAGGAGACATTCAGTCTGGTTGTTAGGGCTGCTGCTACTATCAGAATTGTTCTGGCCACTGTTGTTATAAATCAGTGGCACACACGCCAAATTGATATAAATAATGTGTTTTTAAATGGGCATCTTGCTAGAGAAAACTATATGCAACAGCCCCTTAGGTTTTAGTTACATGGACCAAAGGGAGAGAAGCTAGTATGCAAATTAAAGAAGGTTCTGTATGAGCTCAGGCAGGCACCTCGAGCTTGGTTTGACACCCTTAAGCATTTCCTTGTTGCAAAGTTGGGCTTTGTAACAGTAAATACAAACTCTTCTTTATTCATTCGGGGTAGCAATGGAGATAGCTTGTTGCTCATGGTGTATGTTGACGACATTATCATTACTGGCACAAATGCAATTGAGGTGGATAGTGTTGTAAGCCAGATCAGTGTTGAATTTTATTTTAAGGATCTGGGGGAACATGATCTCTTCCTTGGCATGGAGGTCCAGCATATTTCTTCTGGGTTAATGTTGAATCAGAGGAAATACATGGAAGAGTTACTGGTAAAGGCTGACATGGTGTAAACCAAACCTACCCCTACCCGTATGACTATAACTCCTAAGCTTACCGTTGATGATGGGCAAGTTGCTGTTGATGCTCATTTTAATCGGAGTATAATTGCTGATGTTCGTATGTCTGTCTTACAAGACTAAATATTGCCTATGCAGTCAATAAGGTAAATCCAATTCATGAACAACCCGAGTGACAACCATTGGAAGACTGCTTGTCAACGCAAAATTAAGATCCAAGTTTGGAGGTTTGCCTTAAACTATATTCCTACTAAACAAAATATGTTCACTAAAAGGCTGGTTAATGATCCGTTTTGCCCTACTTGTAATAACGTAGCTGAATCAGTAGTTCATGTTATACGTGATTGTCGCTTGGTGACCGAAGTATGGGAGGGCTTAAATATGCAGTGGCCTGCGAGTATGAATTTAGTGGATTATTATGCATGGCTTGGGTGGATGTTATCGCATGTTTCTACCAGTAATTATTCTTTACTTCTAGTTACAATTTGGGGCTCTGTGGTATTATCGAAATCTGCAATATCATGAGGGTAAGAGGACAAGGGGAGTTGAAGCCATCTCCTTCATTTGCGCGAATTGTCATGAATTTTCAGCAACAAATTCTCGCCTCCATGGTTCGTCCTTTGCTCCGTCTGAGCGCTGGCATCCCCCACCCGTTAATATGGTGAATGTTAACTTCGATGCGAGTTACTCACATGCACATAAAACAGCACGTTCAGGGGTCATAATTAGAAACGACTGAGGAGAAATAATAAGTGGATGTAGTAGATTTCAAAATTGGGTCATCCCACCGTTTATTGAAGAAGCTACCGCGGCTGTCCATGCGCTCTCTTTTGCGATGGAGTTGGGTTTTCGGGAAGTCATTGTTGAAGTGGACTCAAAATCGATAATTTCAAAGCTTGCCTCACCGAATATTGATTTCTCGGAGGTGAGTGCTCTTATATGGGAGGTTCGGAAAAGGGCTGAAGCGTTGGTTGCATGTCACTTCATATTTACTCCAAGGTCGGGAAATAAGGCGGCGCACCTTCTACCTGCCGGTGATGGTCGGGATTTTGCGGACTCCTTTTGGATCGAGGAAGCTCTGAACCATGTCGAGGAACAAGCTGATGAAGACAGGAGGTGCCTCAACTCTCCTTATATCTGCCTCGTTCACGTGATTAGTTGTGGTTCAAAGGTTTCAATCTCTTTTCTCCACTTCTCTTCCAGATCTCCATCAAAGAAAATTTTGTTTTGCTCAGAGAAGTTGAAAGGCCTGCGTTTGTTTTGCTTTGCTTTGCTTTGCTTTGCTTTCAGTTCAGTGTTTTTCATTGACCTTTTTCTTTATTTAGTTGTTATTTAAGTGTGTTTTCTTAGCTGTTTCCCATTTCGTCGTCTCATGTTTCCTGTGTATTGTTGTCTTTTCCACGTTTCAATAAAGCAGGCGTTTTAGTTGACTCAAAAAAGACTATACTACGATCACTATATATATATATATATTTGTATAATTTGACTTTATAATTTAATTTATTATTTATGATTGTTTTGGTATAATTTATTTTTATTTAAATTAGTAGTTTAGTTCAAATTAGCTATTTAGTATTATATCAATTCGAATACCCGATACTCATATTTAATCCAATTAAATTAAATTAAATAAAGGTTACTATCATACTAGAGTATTTATCCTAAAACTTTGTTAATGTTTAAAATTGTAAGGAACAATGTTAAAATGTTTGCATGGTGAACACAGAACTTTATTAGGTGACATGGATTTCATAATGAGCAAAAGAATTCCATAAGGCTATTGGCTTTTCTTTTATTCTAGATGATCATGTGGCCTTATTGACATAAATATGGCAGCATATTGTAGCAATCGTCGGTCACTGCTGTTTCCGTTTTCGGCGACAGAAACCATCGGACCTCCAGTCCTCCTCCTGTAACGCCACCAACCGAGTTGTATATTCACGGCTGCCCACGTTCGCCAGTTGGATGAGTAGTATCTGGCTGTTCTCTTAAGCCTCTCGTTGGCAAACTTGTACCTGAAGTGATCCGTGATGTATTTGAGATTGTTTGCCTCGAGACCGAACGCTTCAATCGACTCTATGCATACGAATGTTGCGGACGAGGCAGGAAGACGATCCATAAATGGTCTGCGAAGACACCATGACAACAACTCATCACCCAGGAATCCTCCCGGCTCGATAAAACTGGTGGCGACAATGCCTTTGCTGAGGCTTTGGTTACGTCTTATTCGTCCTTGAACAATAAACACCATTCTCTGCACTGGATCTCCTTCTCTGATTAACTGTTTCGTGTGAATAATTTACAAGTTTAACAATTTTGAATAGCGTGTTTAACAAGGTAGGTTCTAATTTAAACTTCATAAGCGAACCTTTTCATCTTTAGAGAATACGAGTGGCTTAACTCGATCACAGATGTTATCGAGAATAAGATCATCCAAGTTTTGGAACAAAGGAACCTGCAATGAATGAGTTTCGAATCGAATCAATGTCGCGAAGACCTATCTGAGGGCCGAGTTACAATGCAATATTAAAGTTTCAATTATGTTGGTACCTTCTTGATAAGGTCAAGGCAAAGGTAGCGCTTAATGTCTCTCCGGAGACCTTCGGGTAAGTCTTTGATCAGTTCCATTTCGTCTTCTCCACCCGATATTGTCCATTTTTGACGTTCAAAGTGGCGGACTCGCTGTCTCAAACGCGACTGTAACTGCCTGCGTTTCATCCACCATTCCATGTCTCGACATCTTAGCTGCATTTTTCTCTTTTTGGCCATTACAGCATGCAAGAAAACCTTGATAAAAATAAATGTAGGATCCAATTGTCAGCTAACTTGGCTATGGAAAGTTGAACAATGTTCAACAATCGGTAAAAAATAACTTAGTCCTCACTAGGGTGATAACAGTTTAGTTTCGATTTTGAAAAAAAAAAAAAGCGAGTAATATGCAAAAATATCCGAATCCGAACAAATCATTTCACACCTGGATGTTTCCAATCAGTAAAGTGAAGAGCATCAGTCCAGCAAGCACAATGAAGATACTGAACACCACTTCTAACCAGTGACTTGTTGGTTCAAGATCATTTCCAAAGGTGCTGCAAATGGAAGCACGGTGTGACTATCGAATATAGGTATGCGTCTAACGCACTAGAGACGAAGCTAACAATTTCGTGTTCGAGCCAAGAATGAATTATAACTTGAAATGTGATTTACCTGAGAGTCATTAATCCCCAAAATATTGGATAAAGGATCTTAACAGAGAAAGAGTTGCTAGAAACAACAGGGAGAGCCAACTGATAAATCCCATAATCGAATGGTCCATGAACCTCTAAACATAAAGGTTTCCCCACAACTTTGGTCGAGTTACCACCGCAAAAATTTCCGACCGTTTCAGCCAGAAATAAAAACTGGTAGCACACCTCCTTCGAGCACGACAATGAAAGGTTGCACTGAGCGTTTCTCGCGCATTGTTGCCTGAGACACGAGGCAACCCGCTGTATCGCAAGGACATACCAGCACCCTCCAGCAACCTGGGCAAAGAAAAAGGAATAATAAGAGCAAACGTTTCTTGTAACGATCGAGCTCTGAGGCACGCTTAAGACGATGCTAGAGCTCGGTCGTTAAAACGTGTCTGCGAAAATGCACAGCTCATAGGTAAGACTTACATGAGAAGCAATGAAGTAGGCAATGAGGTTAAGGCCAAAGCCCCACCAAATGGTGCCAAAGATGTAACCAGTGACCTTTTGCATCCTTCTCATTAAGCAAATGCTGTGGTAAACCTTTGGGAGGAATTGGAACAAGAAGATTAACAACATTATGGTCATTATAAGCTTGATTTTCTCTTCCCTTATTAATTTTGGTACAACTAACCAAAATACGGCCTGCAAAAAAAAATTACAGACTGATGACATTATCCGTTTTGACTCGAAAATGTCCATTTTTTTAAAGGAAAAAAAACGATTGTTATGATGTTATGTTGCAAGCATTGGAATCATTCACAAAAATGATGTTATGATGATAGAATTATATTTTAAAATTAAAGACAATGAGGGTTTTGTAATTATAAAACAGAAGACACGCAATCAGGAAGACAAAAAATCCAACAAGATTGTTTGTAATGATGCAAGATGAACAACACATCCGATTTCTATGAAGCAACCGAAGTAATTGTCAACAATCTCATTATCCAATAGGGAAAAGAAAGGCCTACTAGCTTTATGTTCATTATGGAAACCCCATACGAGAGAGAGAGAGAGTTAAAGACCAAACACATTATCTATTTGTGGGGTTTAATCATTGTATTATTTAAGATTTAAAGGTTAGTATTTGTTCAAAATCTTTTTTGATCATTCATTGATAACGTGTATATATCCTACAAACACAATTATTTACTTTACCATTGAAGTCACTTGATTAATTATAATTTTATTTTTTAACCATCGTTAACACAATAAAATAGTAATCCATTAAATCATATTAATTATATTTTTTTTTATAAAAAACGTATTAATTTAACTACACAGAATACGACTTAAACCTAGGATGAACTATGATTATTTGGCACGCTACGGTGGAGAGAGAGTAGTAATTTTGCCCAACTCAATCAAAGGTGCAAAAATCCAAAATTTCGACCATCTTTTGCATGATTTAATTGCACATGTCCTTGACAGTAATGTTTCTTTCCTGCCCACCAAAAAAAACTTAACAGAGTTTTTTTGTCCAATATACATTTTAATTCAGATGATACTGAAAAACTACATAGTTTAAATTAGTTCAAATAAGATATTTAGTTATTTACTCTAAGTATCAATTTGTATTAAGAAATTAAATTCAAATAACTAATTGAACTAAAAAAAATTAAGTACTAAATTAAATCTAAAAATAAAGTTTTAAGTATTAAATTAAATGGTAAACTACGCATTTAGTTACCCAACTACTACTTTGATTATATTTCAGTCACCCGTCGTTAAAAAATTAGCGATGATGTTAACGTGTCATCATAAGGTAATGTCACGTTATAATTGAAAAATAAAAAAATTATCATATCAATAATTTTGTTTATTTTTTAATAACAAGTGATCAAAAAAATAGTTGAATGACTAAAACGAAAGTAAAGTGAGAGTTGGGTGACTAAATACGGAATTTAGCCTTACTGAAACTAAACAAAATTTTACCATCAAATTAAACCTTGAAACCGAATCAAGTAAAATATAAAAATATATATTTATATTTGAATTTTTGTAAACAAAATAAAATTATAAAATTTTTAGGTCAAAATGTTAAAAATTGAAAAAGTTTATGCGTAAGCCCTAAATTCAAATTTACCGATCAGTATATAAAAAATTAATATAAGAAATAAAAACAAAAAGGGTACTAAAAAGGTGACCTGAGGAACTGGCAGAATGACGAAGGCATCAAACCAGAAACCTTTGAGGGAACGAAGATAATGAGAGGCGATGGCACGTGCATCCCACACGAGTTTACCGCAACCCACGACGAGCGACTCCCTCGACACGTACGCCAGCCTGAACTGAAGCCATAGATGGACCAAATGCACCGCGTCCACACACGTGCGAAGCACGGTTACAATGGCGGCCAACCCGCCATCCATATACAGACACGGCGAGCCGCCTCTGCCTATCGACAAAGCATAAAAGAACAAAGGATCAACGGCTAAAGCCATTCCACGTGCCAATAGGAAAAACCGGTTCCAGTTTTGCACCCGCTTCATTCTCGGATCAAGAACCCGTCCAAACGGGCCGTAACGTCTTCGGGTACTGGTGGCGGCTTGTTGAGCCTTCTTCTGACCCGGCCTCGTACGAGCCTGAATGGGAACGAGGGAGGTGCCGGCGGAGGCTTCCCATTCGGGCGGGTGAGCTTGGTCGCAGCTGGTGGAGTGGAAAACTGGAACACCGACTTGAGTGCAAGCGTAGCATCCTGTAGTGTAGGAAATTGGGTTTTCTTCGTTGATGTCACCGCCGCCGCCGTTAGAATTTTCTGGGATTGTGTTCCGTTGCTGACAAAGTCCAAACCACCTGTTACAACAATATTAAAAAAGAATAACGGAGTTATAATAGAATGAAACCATTATATATTCATTGGTCATTGGTTCGAAAGGAAATAGAATGGAAGAGAGTGCAACCTTGAGAGGGAGAAGTTGGACAGAGAAGGCATGGTGAGAAAAGTGGAACCATGGGAGAGAAAAGGATTTAGAGAAGGAAAATGATCGATCAAACAAAGAAAGAGTGGGGTTGTTTAAGATGGGGGAAACCATGGGATTATATGATCTGGAGCTATTAATAATCAGATAAATAATCATCAACCACTACCATAAAATAATGGTTAAACTACATAAATAGTCAATGAAATATGACCAAAATTCTCTTCTCAGCATTTAAGTTTGAACAGTAATGAAACTGTCACCAACGTTATTATCTTTTTCGTCCGCCATTAACAATATATGTGGGAGTCGAAATAGATGGTCAAAGAGTGTCAACGTGGCCAGCCAACTCAATCACTCAAACATGCCACATCAATCTTTTGTTAATGGTGTAATGGTTATTAAAAATCGGGGAAGTATCCCGTTGGACAAACTAATATACGATTAAGGAAAGATACTCTCAGAAATGTTATTATTTTTTAACATTTCTGGTAAAAAATACTTAAAATATTATTATTTATATCGGAAATTTTATTATTGGGCGCTTTACCAGGTTTGTTAACATATCCGATAAACGCTACCTAAAATATTATTTTTCTACAGGAAATGTTAATATTGAGCACTTTACTGGAAATGTTAAAAAACATTAATGTTTTATGTAAAAAAAGGTTTTAGATAATTTTTTTACCAGAAATATTAAAATAATAATAACATTTCTGGTAACGTCTTTCCTTAATTGTATATTAAGGCTGTCGTACGGCAGAACTTCCCCAATTAGACATCGATTTGTTACAAAATTATAACTTTAATTATTGTTTAATTACTTTTAGAACTTTGATGCTAAAAATGAAGACTTACTCGTACTTCAATAATTATTTATATAGTTCACTCTGAATTATACTAGTATAAATATTTTATGTAAATTTTATTTTTTTCTCAAAATAATCTAAAATGATTATAAAATAATATATTTTTATAATTTTTCATAATCATTAATAATGTGTATACACCTTGTAAACACGACTATTCGAATTTATAATCTAAAAAATATAACGATCTCTTTACCTACCGATATCATTCTATAGATTCTATTTCAAATTAGAATTTATGAATTTGTCAAGTAGGAGAAGAAGCCAAAACCTAACACGGAACATGAAAGGAGTAGTCTAGATGTGCTGTGTGATCAGAGTGTGGGACGTGGTGGGTTTAGGGTTCTCATCCGTTACAGTCTAGAGCCATTGGATCCACACCTAATGTGACTCAGATGAACCACGACCACACCCTTGTCTTTGTGCAATTAAAACCTCATTAATGGACACTACACCATCCCCCAATAATACTAAACCATTTCTGTTTCTTACAACAATTAAAACCTTTTTGCATGCCAGTTTTTTACTTGTTTTATATATTCCATGCAGAGAATGTTTTTCTGCCCATTATAAGATTTAGCAGCACTTACTAACATAATTTATTAATACGAATTCTAATACTTAATCGAAACGTTAATCAGTCGGACCACACTAAAGCGAATGAATGTGGCAATTGCTCGTATATTATTTACTGAATCTCTGCTCGCTTAAATGGAAGCACAGCTGGAGAAAAGTGGTCCCAACTAATCCAAACTGCACGTGTGAGGACTAACACTATTCTTCGAGCTTCACCAAATGAATATAAATTTGTTGATATAGTTGTTATTGTACTATTAAATATAATATAAATATAAATTTAAATGTGTTTGAATACATTTAAATGTATATGTTGATGAGAGAAATGTGATTACAACAACTTTCGATTATTTATTTCTTTTGATTTAGATAAAGAGTATTGATCAATGATTTTATGAGAGGAGAAAAGAGATGATAACATAAAAAAGTATATGTCGATAAAAATCATAATTAGAGTCAAAGAAAAGTTTGAAACAATTGAAACATATAGAATTAAACTCTACCCTATTTGAAAATGTTGTCCTTGATTAGAAAGTTTTTTTTAAATACAATTCTAGAAGAAACTTGTTGTGCCTGTACAAGTCTTGTATGACATCTGAATTGTTCCTGTCTGGTGACACATATTATGTTAATGTGTCTGTTTTGTTAGTCCGTTAATGTTTTTGATGTGTATATATGTTCTAATAAAATGTTTCGTGTTTGCCCATATCTTATTTGTTTGCTTTATTTATTTAGTACATCATTTGGATTACTTTGAGTTTTTTAGTTTACTATTTCTTCTATTTTTCTCTTTTTTAGACCATCTGATTTATCTACTTAAAAGTGATTAATTAAATTAACGTCCACTTTAAACTAAGACTTTAATTTATATTAATAAATAATTTTTTTTTTAAATTTAAACTACCTATTTCTACTTTAATTTAGATTATTTTATTTATTTTTTATTTAAAAGTTTCATGAAGTTTATTTTGACTTTATATTGGTTGGTTTAGGGTTTAGATTTTAGGGTTTAAGGTTTAGGGAAATAAAAGGTTTAATACAAAATTAATACAAAAATAAGTGTCCAAATTATGCCGCGAAAAATTATTTTATTACCTAAAGAATTTTTTGTTAAAAATAGGTGCCTAATATTTTCTCCGTTACATTTTAAGGTGCCTGGGTGTTAACCTCCGTTAAGTGAAACATGTCACGTTTTGATAATTTTGAGAATATTATTTAAAAATATTATTAAAAAATAAATATATTTAAAAAATCTTTGTTTTAAATCACCTCGTCCCCCTTTCTCCCTTCTCCCTTCCTCGATGCCACCGTCACCACCAGCAGTTTCGTCGGCGTCTCACGACCTCAATCTTGACCATCAGTCACCCTGATCAATTATTGATCGTCACAAAACAGTAAGAAATCATTTGTTACCCCTCACTATCGAACCCTTCTCCAGCCAGTCGTGATTGTTGTCGCTTACATCGGTGAGAGCGTCATCTCACGCCGAGAAAAAACCCAACCTTCCCTTGGTCGAGTAGCACCGCTGTTTGTCGTGGAGGAAACTTCAAAGCTTCGATGAAAACACAACTGGGGTTATTTTGTAATTTTTAAAAAAATGGGTTCCTCTTATAAATAAATAAATTTTTTTCTTTTTATTTTAAAAATAATATTTTATTTATAAAAAATATAAAAATATAAATCTAAAAGTATAATTGAAAAAATATTAGATGCCTATTTACAGCAAAAAAAAAAACTTTTTAAACATTAATTTTTTTTCAAGATATAATTTAAACATTTATTTTTATATTAAATTAAAATAAAAGAATTATTGAAGTAATAAATAATGGAGAATTTAGTATACGGATTGAGTTACCCTTGCGATTTGATTGATAGGTTTCAATCTATTGGAGCCCCATCATCAATAATGTAATTTGTAATTTATTAAATGATGGATAAACTTTGTTGAAATATTTGCTCGGCTGAAGTAATATGTGTTGTCCAATCACTCCCGCTGTCATAAGACAAAAGGCCCAATCAGAGTAACAAAAGGCTTTCAGTTACACTTTTCCTGAAGCAGAAAATAGTAAACCCTCTTCTTCTTAATGTATCTTATAATTCTCAGTGAAGTGAGACTTCCTAAGGTCTTGCATAAATGAACTTAAATGTCGTACATAGTAAGTTATATCAGGTCGCGTGCGTGTTCTGATAAACAGCATTAGCAATTCATCATCACAACTCCACTGACATCTTTCATCCAACTCTGCAAAAGTTAATTTATGATTTTGTTCAAGGGGTGTCAAAGTTGGTTTCGCTCCCCATCTTCAATTATGATGCACTTTTAAGTCTTCAATAATTTTTTATCATTACCGGTAATCATAAGATTATCGACAAATATCAGCATGACAACCATCTTACTTCCCTCCTTTGTCTAATCAAACTTATTTATTTTATATCCAGTTTTGATGACTACTTTATTTTACTATCTCGATGTTTGTTTTAAATTATCTAATATGATCGGTTGATTATTGGGTCGAGTTAATATCGAATCAGTTGGCTTTAAGTCGAGTTAGTATCGTATCAATTGACTTCGAGTTGGGTCAATATCATATTAGTTGGTTTCGGGTAGGTCAACCATTAGATTTTCGGGTCAGTTTCCATTCGGGTCAATCTTTAGATTTTAAGATCAACTGTTATCACTCTTTGTCGTCATAACTTTTGGTGTTGCTCTTTATTACTTATAATTCAAGAATTTTATGTTAATATATATTGTCACGTCCCAAATTTAGAACTATAAGTTTTAGTTTTAATCAATCGAACCAATAATATTTAAAATCAAGAATTTATGTGAATATATATTGTCACAATCTAAATTCAAAACTAGAAGTTATTTAAACATATATAAATATGGTT